>NC_058524.1:544990731-545293762 GCF_904849725.1 Hordeum vulgare subsp. vulgare | reverse complement strand
ACCATATGCCTTCCTCAAAACAGCCACCATACCTACCTACTATGGCATTTTCATAGCCATTCCGAGATATATTGCCATGCAACTCCCACCGTTCCGTCTCATGAATTGTTCCATCACTCTCATATTGCCATTGCATGATCGTAAGATAGCTAGCGAGATGTTTCAACGTCATACGCCAAGCTATATCGTTGCACATCCCGGTACACTACCGGAGGCATTTCCTATAGAGTCATTATCGTTCTAAGCTTTGAGCTGTGAGTAAATAAAAGTGTGATGATCATCATTATTAGAGCATTGTCCCATGTGAGGAAATAAAAAAAAAGGTCAAAGTTGCCCAAACAAAAAAAGAGAGAAAAAGAGAGAAGGGACAATGCTACTATCTCTTTCCACACTTGTGCTTCATAATAGCACCATATTCTTCATGATTGAGAGCCTCTCATTTTGTCACCACCATATGCTAGTGGGAATCTTTATTATATAACTTGGCTTGTATATTCCAATGACGGGCTTCCTCAAAATTGCCCTAGGTCTTCGTGAGCAAGCATGTTGGATGCACACCCACTAGTTCTCCTTTTTGAGCTTTCACATACTTATAGCTCTAGTGCATCTGTTGTATGGCAATCCCTACTCATTCACATTGATATCTATTAATGGGTGTCTCCATAGCCCTTTGATATGCCGAGTCGATGTCACCATCTCCTCCTTTTTGCCTCACAACCTCCACCACACTCTATTCCACCTATAGTGCTATATCCATGGCTCACGCTCATGTATTGCGTGAGAGTTGAAAAAGGTTTGAGAAAGTAAGATTGCGAAAAAAATTACTTGGCAAATACCGCGGTTGTTCATGATTTAAATTCGTTGTATGGGGATGATGGAGCATAGCCAGACTATATGATTTTGTAGGGATAACTTTCTTTGGCCTTGTTATTTCGAAAGTGCATGATTACCTTGCTAGTTTGCTTGAAGTATTATTGTTCTCATGTCAATAGCAAACTATTGTTTTGAATCTTACGGATCTGAACATTCATGTCACATGAAAGAAGTTACAAAGGACAACTATGCTAGGTAGCATTCCACATCAAAAAATCAGTCTTTATCACTTCCCTACTCGAGGACAAGCAGGAGTTAAGCTTGGGGATGCTTGATACGTCTCCAACATATCTATAATTTTTGATGGTTCCATGCTATTATCTTGTCAAACTTTGGATGTTTTGTATGCCTTTTATATCTTTTTTGGGACTAACTTATTAACTCAGTGCCAAGTGCCAGTTCCTGTTTTTTCCATGTTTTTGACCCTTTTCAGAGGAGAATTTTAAACGGAGTTCAAACGGAATAAAACTTCCGAAAAGATTTTTTACGGAACTGAAGATACGCAGGGGGCGTGAGAACAAAGGCAGAGGCCACCATGGGAGGCCACAAGCCCCCTAGGCGCGGCCAAGGGGGGCTGCGCCTAGCAGGCTTGTGGGCCCTGTGGCTCGTCTACCCTACCTCTTCCGCCTATAAATTCCCGAAAAATCCAAAACGACGGGAGAGATCCACGAAAATACTTTTCCGTCGCCACAAGCTTCTGTCTCCGCAAGATCCCATCTGGGGCACGTTCTGGTGCCCTGCCGGAGGGGGGATTCGGATACAGAGGGCTTCTTCATCAACACCATGGCCACTCGGATGATGCGTGAGTAGTTCACCATAGACCTTCGGGTCCATATCTAGTAGCTAGATGGCTTCTTCTCTCTCTTGGATCTTCAATACAAAGTTCTCCATGATCTTCATGGAGATCTATCCGATGTAATCTTCTTTTGCGGTGTGTTTGTCGAGATCCGATGAATTGTGGATTTATGATCAGATTATGTATGAATCTTACTTGAGTTTCTTCTGATCTCTTATATGCATGATTTAATATCCTTGTAATTCTCTTTGAGTTGTGGGTTTTTTTGGCCAACTTGATCTATGATTCTTGCAATGGCAGAAGTGCTTGGTTTTTGGTTCATACCGTGCGGTGACCTCACCAAGTGACAGAAGGGGTAGCGAGGCACACATCGTGTTGTTGCCATCAAGGGTAAAAAGATGGGGTTTACATCATTGGTTTGAGTTTATCCCTCTACATCATGTCATCTTGCTTAAGGCGTTACTCTGTTCGTCATGAACTCAATACACTAGATGCATGCTGGATAGCGGTCGATGTGTGGAGTAATAGTAGTAGATGCAGACACTATCGGTCTACTTGTCTCGGACGTGATGCCTATATGTATGATCATTGTCTTAGATATCGTCATGACTTTGCGCGGTTCTATCTATTGCTCGACAGTAATTTGTTCACCCACCGTAATATTTGCTATTTTGAGAGAAGCCTCTAGTGAACACTATGGCCCCCGGGTCTACTTCACACCATATTTTCAGCCTTACACTTTTACTTCATTGCACTTTCCGCCTTCAGATCTCACTTTGTAATCAATATTGAACATATTGATAACCCATTTATAGCGTTGGGTGCAAGCTTGTTTGTGTTTGCGCAGGTACTGTGGACATTTGGCTTGATTCTTCTACTGGATTGATACCTTGGTTCTCAAAACTGAGGGAAATACTTACTGCTACTATGCTGCATCACCCTTTTCTCTTCAAGGGAAAAACCAACGCAAGCTCAAGAGGTAGCATGGGCTAATAATAGAGGGAAGTTTGTGGCCCGACACAATATCTTAAACACCGAAAAACATGCGACGATAAACCGATGACGGTGCCGCTACGGTCAACCGTTCGGGTATCAAACAAACTCCGATTGTGACGAAAATTGGTAGGCAACCTACCTACATTAAAATAAGACTGCACGCCAAGTTTCAACCCAATCCATGAAAGTTTTGTACGCACTTCTAAAAACTAGATTTTAACAATGTTGAGGGCATGTGTATGTGTGGTTGGTCTCAAAACGTTCAACGACAGAAACAGAGAGAACCGGGAGCTAATAACAGATGCATGATTTGAAAACTGGCGGCAACGGAGTGCTGATGCAATGCGGATGATGCGATGATGAATGCGTCAAACAATTAAATCACACGACGGCAATGGACTAAGAGGGAATCTTCTGGAGCGTCGGTCTCGGGCTGTTACAACTCTCCTACACTAACAAGAGATCTCGCCCCGAGATCTAAGAATGAAAAGGAGAAGAGGAAGAGGAAATGAAGAGGTAAAACTTAGTTGCTTCTTGATAAACGAGTGAAACCAATGATCCTTGAAGGTTGCAAAGAGATGAAAAATGATATGAGAAACAAGCAAGAATTCACACAAAAATTTGGAGCACTTCGGTAGGAAACTGAGGAAAAAATTGATAAGGTGGAAAGGTCTTGACAAGATTCGCAACAAACCAACTAAATTGATAAGCAAGGAAAGAACATGAAAGAAGATACCACACTCCAGTTAAATGAACAAGAAAGGAAAGAACACGATCTTGACAAAACTAGATAATGGACAAAAGAGAGAAACATCACAACAACTCCAGAAAAATAGAATATAAACTAGCTCATTGAGAAGAAATAATGAAGAAGAAAATGACAACTACTACCACAACTTAATTTGAGAAGCATCTTACAAGAAGGATTGAATGGAGTTGTTGGAAAACCAACAACGAAAAAACCAAGCTTTTTGTGGGCTTATGGAAACCATCCCAAATAATGAGGTGACAACCAACCACTAATGGAAACAAGGATTGATTGGGTGTAACAAGATATGCACAACTTCTTACACCAAGAAGATACATAGAGGACTTGGATTAATGACAAGCACCATGATAGCAACAATCCATAGGAAGATCTTTAGGCGAGATCATTCCAAGACAGGTCAATGAAGAAACCATGGGTATGAAAATATCTCATGATCATAGAATCGGTGGGTTTAAATATCTCAATCTTGAAACAAATTTTCCTCGAGAGTCCTCCACTAACAAGAATGCTATCACACCACCTGGAAGGATAAAGGAGGAAGAATTGCACTTTGAAATGCAAGACAAAGAATACTTAAGGTACTCCAACAAGAATCTTGAAGAATACTTGAGAATGAATTAAATTCTTGAAGAACCACCATGATGAACCACATGAAGAACACCAGAATGAAAGGATGAAAGAATAAGATTAAATGCCTTGCAATGATTTAGATGAAGCTTCATGAAGAGATGCTTGAGAAAACATGGAACTTCGGTAAAATAAGATGAACAACATAGAATATAAAATTTATATCATGAACAACTCCGGAAGAAAGATTGAAATCACCTTGATGAAATAAGAATAAGAATTATGTTATGTCTATCCTTCACCAAGTTAAATTGATGACAAGCAATGGATTCAGCATCTCACATATTTTTCTTGAAAAAAAGATTGAAGATAGAGATAGATAAGGCACCACTTGAAAAATTCTTGAAAGAAACATCGATAAGAATTTGGAATGAAAGAGGATAATACAAATGAACTAGGCTCAATGAGGACAAAGAGAGCACGATTCAACTAGAGCATGCTTGAACAAGCCACCGGTAATAATTCACAAATGAATGGGAATACCATGAATGAATGAAGATACATGAGAACAAAGAGGTCATGATCCACCTAAGAGAACACTTCAACAATGCACGTGAATAATTGAGAGACGAATGAAGATACAAAATTGAGAAGAATTTGAGAAAGCTGAAAGATGAGAACGAAGAAATCTTCTGAAATGATGCCTTCGTAGGATCGGGAAATGAAAACAACACTGAAATGCACCAGATAGATATGAAAAGAATTTATCATGAATGGAAACAATTGGAAAGAATAACACCAAGCTGAAATGACAATCTTCAAAAGAATGAATCAAGATCTGAGAGAAACACTCCTTCGACTTCCAAGCTGAGAATGATGACGAGAAACAGCACCATGACTTACTGAAACACTCCGAAAGATGAATACGGAAAAAGTTGAGCCAATGATGAAAATTAATTCAGATCGATCTTCAATAAGGAATATGACTCATGGAATCCATACTTACATCACACTTGAAAATATTTAAAGATCACCGTAAAAGATTAAAAGAGCGAGAAAAGATCCTCGGAAGAGCTTGTGGGTTATGGGCCCACTCACAAGAAACCACCGTTGAAACAATTGCTTAGGAAGAGAGATATGAAAACAAGAAAGACTTGATAAGAATCTACAACACATGAATGATTGGAAGGACGAAAAGAATATGATGAACACCGAAAGGCTGAATTGAATCCATCGGAGGGAAACAAGAATGAAGGATGATGAACTCGAAACTCCTGAGAATATTCACAACGAATCACCGGATACGATACGGAAGAGACGATAGCGGAAGCAACACTAAAAAGAAGACACTAGGATGGTAATTGAATCACTAAAGAAAAAGGGTGGGAGGGCAGGGGAAAAAACAAAGACAACTTGGGACAGATGAGACAAACTTCGGAAGAAATGAGAGATTGATCTTGCAAATATTGGGGAAGACTGAATTACTTGAAGAGAAGCACATCGATTGAAAGAATTCACATGCAGACTCCGGTTGATAAGAATTGATAAGATATTTTGATTGAGCAAAAGAATTAGCATTGCCATAGAAATATGAGAACACCACTTAGAAAAGATATGAAATCACCACTTTACATCGAAGCAACCTGAATTACCATACTACAACAAAACAAAGGATGAGGCTTACACAAGAACCCAGAACAAATTCATGACAGAGATTCCACCTGATATTTTCATGGATAGGTTATGATACGTCTCCAACGTATCTATAATTTTTGATGGTTCCATGCTATTATCTTGTCAAACTTTGGATGTTTTGTATGCATTTTATATATTTTTTGGGACTAACTTATTAACTTAGTGCCAAGTGCCAGTTCCTGTTTTTTCCGTGTTTTTGACCTTTTTCAGGAGAGAATATCAAACGGAGTCCAAACGGAATAAAACCTCCGAAAAGATTTTTTCCGGAACAGAAGATACGCAGGGAGCTTGAGAACCAAGGCAAAGGGTCCCGAGGGAGGCCACAAGCCCCCTAGCCGCGGCCTGGGGGCGCCTAGCAGGATTGTGGGCCCCCCGTGGCTCCTTTGCCCTACTTTTTCCGCCTATAAATCCCTGAAAGATCTGAAACCACGGGAGAGAGCCACGAAAATACTTTTTCGCCGCCGCAAGCTTCTGTCTCCGCAAGATCCCATCTGTGGCACATTCTAGTGCCCTGCCGGAGGAGGGATTCAGACACGAAGGGCTTCTTCATCAACACCATTGCCTCTTTGATGATGCGTGAGTAGTTCACCACAGACCTTCGGGTCCATATCTAGTAGCTAGATGGCTTCTTCTCTCTCTTGGATATTCAATACAGAGTTCTCCATGATCTTCATGGAGATCTATCCGATGTAATCCTCTTTTGCGGTGTGTTTGTCAAGATCCGATGAATTGTGGATTTATGATCAGATTATCTATGAATCTTATTTGAGTTTCTTCTGATCTCTTATATGCATGATTTCATATCCTTCTAATTCTCTTTGAGTTGTGGGTTTTGTTTGACCAACTTGATCTATAATTCTTGCAATGGGAGAAGTGCTTGGTTTTGGGTTCATACCGTGCAGTGTCCTCACCCAGTGACAGAAGGGGTAGCGAGGCACGCATCATGGCTTTGCCATCAAGGTTAAAAAGATGGGGTTTATATCTATTGCACGAATTTATCCCTCTACATCATGTCATCTTGCTTAATACTCTGTTTGTTATGAACTCAATACACTAGGTGCATGCTAGATAGCGGTCGATGTGTGGAGTAATAGTAGAAGATGCAGAAAGTATCGGTCTACTTGTCTCGGATGTGATGCCTATAGTATGATCATTGCCTTAGATATCATCATGATTTTGCGAGGTTCTATCAATTGCTCGAGAGTAATTCTTTCACCCACCATAATATTTGCTATCCTGAGAGAATCCTCTAGTGAACACTATGGCCCACGGGTGTACTTCACAACATATTTTCATCCCTACACTTTTACTTTGTTGCACTTTCCGCCTTCAGATCTCACCTTGCAATCAATCGTGAAGGGATTGACAACCCCTTTGTAGCGTTGGGTGCAAGTTTGCTGTTTTTGCGCAGGTACTTTGGAGACTTGCCTTGATACTCCTACTGGATTGATACCTTGGTTCTCAAACTGAGGGAAATACTTACTGCTACTCTGCTGCATCACCCTTTCCTCTTCAAGGGAAAAACCAACGCAAGATCAAGAGGTAGCAGGTTCGCACGGGCTCGATCGTATATTGGATTGTCATATTGAAATGACGCTCGAATATGCTCCCTAGGCATAGCGAACTACATGGCTTGTCGAAGCATACTGATGACATATATCGAGACTGTCCTCTACAAAAACGACTGGGAACAAACGAATCCACTAGATGTCGAACCCCAACCTTACATCATGCATCTCTTGGAAGATTGTCCTATAGGTAACTACTTGAATTCCCTCCTAAGAACTCACGAAATTTTCTGGTCATGCAATTGGGTCCACGGATACAAGGAGTAAAATCCATCACTCAACTCCTAGAAATAACACTAACCCGTCCAGTGTATCATATCCATCAACACACAAACTGAGATCTCGGGAACTCATCTGCCTCAGATCCTCGAAAACACAATGATACTAAGTATGGCAGTACATTCGGACACTCTGCACCAGTACTGGGGATGCCGGACTCCTCTCACCACTACTAGTATTGAAGAAATTTCGAACATCCTCCATCCTATGATACTAAGTAATCTGAATGATAACGATCTCTCAAGAATCCTTTGGAGCACAATTCCACAGAAGAAATCAAGTCAGACAGGAGGCACCAAGTCAGAACTCCGTCACATCGACATCATATAGATTCCAAAAATATCCGTGTGATCCTAATTTTTTTTTGAGTGAGAAGAGGAGTATAATTATAATTATTACGTCAAGATTCCTCACCACAAGATAGAGGAGGAGAAAAAAGAATCCTACTCTCCGATACATAACTAGACTCAAAGTATTTTTTCACAAGACTCGACTTGGCCAAGTTCGATCAATCAAGGGGGTTCCTAGGTCGGTACTGCTCTGATACCAACTTGTAACGCCCAAGATACGATTCTATCCTTATTTTGGCGCGACGGCCTCGACAGGGATAGAAACACATCTCGTCGTTTCGTAAGAATGGATATCGTTACAAGTACATGTACTGAAAACATTAGTATAGTGAGTTGACTTATACTCGCCACAAGCTAATCAAGATCACATCAATACAACAACATAATCAATCATCATGAAGAAGAGCAGGGTCCGGCTACAGACGAAAACAAACAATAAAAGAATGACGTCCATCCTTGCTATCCCAGGCTGCTGGCCCGGAACCAATCCTAGATCGATGATGATGAAGAAGAAGAAACTCCAAAAGCACAATCATCGTGCTCACGTCTTAATATCACTTTACATGTACCTACAACTGGTGTTATAGTACTCTATGAGCCACACAGACTCAACAATCTCATTTACAAAGGTACCAAGACTAGCAAAGCTTAATGGATGAGGTATGGTTAAGTGGTGACGCTGCAGCAAGCGACTAAGCATTTATTTGAGTGGCTAACTTACGAGTACAAGAATAAAAGAGGGGGATGATCTACGCATAGCGGACGTGAACTGCTGATGGTCAAATGAATGATCCTGAACACCTACTTACGTCAGACATAACCCCACCGTGTCCTCGATCGGAGAAGGAGCTCACAAAAGAGACAGTCATGATTACACACTTAGTTGGCAAGTTTTAATTAAGTTTACTTCAAGTTATCTAGAACTGGATGTTAAACAAAGTTTCCAAGTTACCACATAACCGCGGGCATGGCTTTCCGAAAGCTTTAACCTTGTAGGGGTGCTCCAACTAGTCCATCACAAACTACCATACGCTGTGTCGGAATGACCTCGATCAGGGAAAGCCCGTGATCTCCTCGGGTTCCTATTGGAAAACCTCAACCTCGAGATAGCCCAAAGTATCCTTGGAATCCCACGCACGAGGCAATTGAGAAAGGTAAAACAAGTCCAGTAAGGCTGCCCGACGTGTCGACGATCCCGATAGGAGCCGCATATCTCGTTTTGAGGACACGGAGGATAAGCTACGCGTACGAAGGCCGGATAGAAATCCCCCAAGTTGCCCCGATGGCCCCGCATAGTGCTCTGTTTTGGACCAACACCATCAACACTGGCCCCCTGTATTATGTTGAATCATTCCTCGGGTTCATGACGCCCTAAGTTTTTCAGTATTATTATGTTAGGCAAATATAGTACCAATGTTGGGCCTTGCCAAACGAGTTTTATCCCAAAGAAAAAAATCTAGGGGGTCCCCATAACAACCCCAAGCATGTTAGGAGCGCTCATTTATGGAACATAAGACCGTTAGTAAAAACTAAGGCGGCAAAGGTGGAGAAAACACCAGGATATAAGGCCAAGCCTTCCACCTTTTACCAAGTATATAGGTGCATTAACTTAAATAACAATTATATGGTGATATAACAAGGAACCCATGTTTTCGCATGGAAGCAACTGCACCTGCAACTAGGAATGCTATCAAACGGCTGAGCAAGCGGTAACATAGCCAAACAAGGTTTGCCGGGTAGTGGAAAGTTTAAACGTTTTCATGGCAATGTTGGGAGGCTGATATTTAACAGGTGGTAGGCAGCGAGACATAGTGAATGAAACGAGAAAACTAGCATGGCAATGATAGTAATGGTATCTAGAGAAATGATCATCCTGCCCAAGATCTCGCTTGGAAGAAGAACGAATCTATGAAGCAGACGAACCGACGTAGTCGAACGGATCCTCACACTCCGAAGCGGTTCAGAACTCTATCAAGAAGAAACAAACCGGAAGAAAAATCAACACACGACAACACCACAACAAAGCATGATATTATGCAGAACAAATATGCTGGATGATCGGTTTAATTATGCAAGGCATGGCGTGGGAATTAACAACAATCAAACACTACACATTAAGTGAAGCTCAATATGGAACGAGTTGCATATTGACGAAACTCCACATTTAATTATTAAGTCCACTCCTGTTTATTTACACGGAAATATTAAATGTTGATAAACATGGCAAGAGGTGAAGCCTAATTAAATTACCTATCTAGGCATATTAATTGAGGTCAGAAACAACTTATAGCATCTCCGAAACGACCCCACATGTTAACTTCGAAATCTGTCCAGATTTGTCCTAATCACATTTTATGTTTATTAAACATCAAAATAAAGTGGAGCACGTTATTCTATGCACCATTCTAGTCGATTTACATATATGGATCATCTCCAACGGAGCTACGGTTCAAAAGATACGACCACCCCAAGATTTTTATGCCATGCGTCCAAAATGCATGCAAAGAGCAAGGTTAAAAGTTTTAAACATGCATGCGAGATAGAAAATATTAATCTACGCCAAATTCTACAGGTTTTACATATATAACTTGTCTCAATTCGTCGCACGGTTTAAAAGTTGTGGACATTTTAAAATCAATGTTTTTTTTTCTGAAATCCCTCGTAATTGGAAAAACGCAGGACATTAAAAAAAACTATGCAAGCCGAATCTGTACATGGGCCTAAACTAGTCATCGACGCAGAATAGCTAAGCAACGCCCAGGGCATTGGATAAGTGGGGCTGGGGCAGCTCATCTCGGGCTTCAACTCGGGTGGAGAGGAGGCCACGGGGCCGTGTTGGGCCTACTCGCTATGCGGCCTAGGCGAGTCAGCGGTGGTTGGCGAGCGAGATGTGGATCCCCTCGATCCAGATCAAGAAGGAGGGCGCGCGGTAGGGACATGCGATGCAGCCCGGCGGCGGTGGAGGCACTCCGGCGGGGTGGAGCTCCATGGCAAGGCGGGAAAGGGGATCCTTGACCTGATCTGGCCGAATCCGATCGACTGGGGCCTCGGCTGCGGACGACACTCCGGTTGTAGGGCTGGGGAGGAACTCGGGGCTTGGGGAGCTCGGGGCATGGCCTCGATCCGATGATGGCATGTTCCAGCGACCCTTCTGTGGCCGGTCGGCGGTGGACCGACGGGGCGCAGGTGCAAGGCGGCGGCGCGGGGTGCAACAGCTCGGGGAGGAGCTTGCTGGCTCGAGTGCAGGGGAGGAGCGGCGGCTGGCTGCTGCCTTGGCCCGGTTTGTCCCGGGGCAGGTCGGACACGGGCTGCAGCGGGCCGGGGTGGCTGGAGGTGGGAGAGAAGGAGCTGAGTGGCGGCTAGGGTTGGGTTAGCATGGGGAACCGAGGAGCGGTTAGGGGTTTTCCCTTTCGATTTCATCGCACGATTGCGATCGGACGGTCTTGGTCACGAGCTTAGGCTAGGTGGGCTTAGTGGCTGTGTAGAGGGGTTCTGGGCTAAGAATAGAGGAAAGTTTGCGGCCCGGCACAATATCTTAAACACCAAAAAACGTTCGATGATAAACTCATGACGGTGCCGCTATGGTTGACCATTCGGGTATCAAACAAACTCCGAATGCGACGAAAATTGGTAGGCGACCTACCTACATTAAAATAAGACCGCACACCAAGTTTCAACCCAATCCGAGAAAGTTTTAGACACACTTTTAAAAACTAGATTTTAACGATGCCGCAGGCACGTGCGTGTGTGGTTGGTCTCAAAACGGGGAACGACAAAAACGGAGAGAACCGGCAGCTAGTAACGAATGCAAGTTTTGAAAACTGATGACAACAGAGTGGCGATGCAATGCAGATGATGCGAATGATGAGATGATGAATGCGACAAACAATGAAATCACACGACAACAATGGACTAAAAGGAGAATCTTCTGGAGGGTCGGTCTCGGGATGCTACACCTCCTCTCCCATATGGATAAAGTAGTACAAATAGACATCATCAATATTCTTACATAGTTCAGATGCATGATGTCTTTTTCTATGTTTGTAATCTTCTTATGTGGTACTTACATAAAAAAATTAGTACGCATCATATATTTGAAGTTATATTCTATTTTATTTAGTATAAAGATACATTAGCATGTATTAATAAACACTTAGATTTACCTTACTATCACATAATTTTATATCAGGTTGTTACATTTGTTGGTATTCTTGTGCAACTCAAAGTAGTTGATGCTTCTCTCTCGAGCTGAAATTTGGACTTACGTTAGCTTTGAGTTTATTCAATGAGAATACCTTCTCTCTTTAGTTGAATTAACAGTAGTGGAAGCGACTCCTATACAAATGGTTTTTATCCTCTTGTCACGACGCAGTTTTAAACCTTTACCTTGCATGTGTGGGTGATAGGGGGGCCTATACCACACGACAAAGATAAATCATCGGTGATGCCTCCGTCCGGTCACACATGCTAGGAAAACAGAGAGCATGTGCGATTGGCAGGGCCATCACAAACAAACATATTGTTAAAGTCATGTGAGATGTGCTTAGCATCCCACACAGGGATTCCCGAAGATACGTTTTCGTTCGTATTGTACATCACACACATTTTTCTGCATAACATGTTCTATGTTAGGGGTGGCCATCATGCACGGTGCATAGAAGAAAATGTTTGGTATAGGGCTGTCTATGACACACACTTTTTTATGTGAAAACATTTGCGAAACGGTAGTGTAACGCACATAGTTGTTTGTCGGAAGTCATGTGTGATTGTTCACTGATCCAACACGCCAACTTTCCAGAAATGTGTGGGTTTGTTGAGGTCATCACTCAGAGTGTTGTCTGGAAAACCGTCTGCAATAGGAACCACAATAATCAGCCTAATTGCTTTATTATTTACAATCCAGTTAGTAATCAAATTGACACTTCATATCAAGCACATAATATATTTCATATTTGTATTATGGCAACCAGGATTTCAAAATTGAAATACATCAGAGTACAACATCATATAGACATATACTACCAAGCTACCCAATTACACGACAGAACCAAGTTTCACATGCAACATATAAAATCTTTGGAAAGTAGCATCATAGACGGTAAATAGACACATGAATCTCGTATAAAAAACTATTAAAGTGGAAGGAAAATATTGAGGCTTCACTGATGTCGAAGGTCCTTGCAACTTTAGGCTAGTGCATGTGGATGGTTGCGTGCCCATCCTTCATCCTCTTGAGGAAGACTTCAAGATTATACCATGGGTGATATATGAATACCTTCCTTGCCTCTTGAACATACAGGTGGTTTGAGATGTAATCATCGATGAACTACTTTGGAAAGGACTGGAAACAAAGATATGCATAAATTTCATTTTTCAAAATTGAAACATCACAAAGGAAAAAATAAGGTAAAAGAGGTAGTACCATCCTATAGTTCACTGATGTCTTCTTCATTATGCAGACAAATATCTTGTTATTTTTTGTCGCTAGTTTCTATATCTTAACAATCTTTCTGAGTTTCTTGATTTGAATGATATAAATGAACACCTCAGTTTCCTAGATGCAAAATGTGACGAACAGTGGGTCTAAACCTAAATATTAGAATGGTTCCTGCAATTGAACAATATGTGCTATTAGCCAAAGGATCATGAATGTGCAAACCTAGATGGTAAAATTTGGTGTCTCCCATTGTTTCTCTGTGTAACATATTTAAGATAGATATTGATGAGGTTATAAGTGAGATTTGGTGTGCTATCAGTAAAATATGTTAATGAAAAATAAACACACTACAGATAAACATATTAATTCGAGCCATATGGGAAAGCCAAGCATGCTAAGAATTATTACATATAGAAATTGTATGTTTCACATGTAGTTAGTATATTCAAATTCAATCTACTTCTCACAAGCATAACAACACAAAATTATACCAACAACAATCGAACATCATATTGTAGATGATCACCAAAACAAATGAACCAAATAGTTAACTAAGCATCACATTGCACAATACAACACACTAAAAGGTGAGATTACATAGTAGCATTACACTGGATATTTGACTAGAATTTCATAAGGAAAGGCAGGAGAAGCACATGCAACAGGTAAATCAATCATGCTTAATAGGCGTAGCTAGCTGAACACAAGTCATTAGTAATTAAGCTAAAAATAATGTATTCCTCGCCGACAAATATATTGATAACGATGGGCTTGGAAGAGGGTGAGGCCTCCACATCGTGGGTGCCCTCCTCATAGATGTGAGTGCCTTGAGCCTATACGGGCACCAACCTGCCAACTCTATAACTGAGAAAACATGGGCATGCTGAGAAAATAACTCATTATCTTTGTCGAACGCACCAAGAGAGTCCTCGAGAAAACACCGCAAGTTGTTGTTTAAAGCAGCCAACCACGCGGCGACGTCCGCACGCGGGGCATCGACGATGGATTCGATTGTGAGGTGCTAATCCAAGATCTGGGGGTCGGCACGCAAGGCATCCATCGCAGCCTCATCCGCATATGCGTCCGTGATTTGCTTCTCCGCTGGCAGATGCTCTTTGAGATCCTGGCTATACTGCATGCACCTTGTATTTTGATGGCGATTATTTGGAGGACGGGGCTGTGATTTTGGTGGAAGGTGTCATGGAGGCGGTTGGGGCATGTGCAATGGAGGAGGAGGGGTGGAGGGGAAGGGAGTATGGGGAAGGTGTGGATTACGTGACTAGATGGAGGAGGCCGAGCAACAGGAAGGAGCGTCGCCGACACGGAGGCGACGCTGCAAGCAAGCTGTGAAGGTTTGAACTAAGGAAATGAAGGGGGAAGCTGGGAGAAATGTGGATTTCGGTTGGTACGAAGGGTGGGGTAGATATTTGCACGGTAGCCCAAATTTTTTGTTCGGTGGGACAAAAAACTGGCGCACATAGTCACATCTGACAGAGTCCCTTTATCAGAATTGTGTGCAATATCCAACATCATAAACGAATCATATAGTCTACGCCATGTGTGATGAGACTAAACATGGAAATCTTGGTATCCAAGCTTTTGGTGTAAGATATTGGATAATAGATTGCACAAGGTACTTGCATTTCATTTTCATTTGGAAGATAAAATAGGGATATAGTGGCAATTTTTGGTACGAATTTCCCTCGTTATAGTGGTCATCCATGTCATCGCTTATTTTAACATCACATGGAAATTTGAGTAGTACACAAAAGAGCCTACAACACAGACCACACTTACTTAATCACGCAATTAAACATAGATATTTGACCTAAATATTACTCTTACAAAAGACCAACGCTCTAAACTGGCGCTCGTTGATCTCCGCCACTTCCTCATTGACCAGCTCCCGCTTGACAACGTCGAGGGTAAGGAGCTCCATGGCATCCATTGCCACATACTCCACCAGCATCTCGCAGTCCGCATCCGCCATGTTTTGGATAAGGCTAACATGAGTCGGGCGTGGGCGACCTTGGTCCGGGCATGGACGACCACCATCTTTGCTAGGGAGGCCGCTAACGAATGTATGCGTGCTCGAGCACACTTAGTGATTACCAACTCATTGGACGTGGGTTGCCGACCGGTGTTGGAGAAGGCCGCTGTGATTTGTGAAGTGACCGACACGAGATGGGCGTGGGAAGCTTTAGGTAGGCCTAGGCATACGCCATCAGGGATACGACGACCATCGAGAAACTCACAGCTAATCTGCCATTCTTGCCATTTGCTATCCACGTCACGGTTGTTGCTTCTGCCCTCTCAGCCGCAGTAGCCGCCCATTCGGATGTCCATTCTCCCTAATGGAGGTAGTGGCCGTGTTCAAGCATGTTGAGAGCGCACTCATGGCTGATGGGGCTGTTCTCGGGCCATAGTGGGTTTCCGAAGTTACCGTCGCGATGGTGATTTGCGTCCCTATCTTTCATCGGGGACAATTCAAAAGTAAAATCGTCTAGGGGAGCCAATGCGGTAAACTGGCTGGCGATGTACAATAGCCGACGAAGCTTTCGACCTAAGCCATGTATGAGGATTAGCCCAAGATATTTCGTACTGCATCACACACGATACATGATCATGAACTCTGTGTGATATACTTGATTTTTGTATTGTTTTGAAACAAAAAATGAGGTTACTTCGGCTAAGGATGGTGTTTGGATTGCAATAAAATTTATCTGTGGTGAACACAAACGAATAGTAGTGTCATGCTAAAACATGGAATTATTTAGGGTTTGTTTGGCATTTTTTAATATTAACTGATTTTTCTAGTTATTTAATGTGTATAATTCAAATATGAACTGTAATCACAAGGCCGGTGCATAAAAATGGATTGCAAAATCTTATAAGTATCCATGTGTGAATCTTTAAGTCCCATGCAAGAAATGAGAATGAATTTCAAACATCTCGGCATGTTGGCTCAGCCGCAAACATTGAGAAACTTGGTTTTTAAATTACTGTAAATCCAAAATACGTTGGAAGTTCATGAAACTTGGCATGTTGTCATGATATGGCACATATGTGCCATGGTAAAAAAATTGTCCAATTTGAGACAAGTTTTGGCACATGCCCTAACAAACCGGAGCTTCTCAGGGGAGGCTTTGTGGTTCTAGAGAACGCGTCACCTTATGTGGGCGAAACGACATTCACTCACCTTCTCTCCTTGAACTTTTTCTACAGGCTACATAGACCAATAGGAGTGTCATGCTAAATATGGAATTATTCAGGGTTCCTTTGACATTTTTTATACATTACAGAGTTTTCTAGGCATTTAATGTGTATAATTCAAATTTTAACTACAATCACAAGGTCGGTGCATCAAAATGGGATGAAAAATCATATAATTGTCCATGGCTACATCTTTAGGTCCCATGCAAGAAATGAGAATGAATTTCAAACATCTCATGGTCTTCGCTCGGCCACACCATTGAGAAATTTGGTTTTTCAATGACATAAATCCAAATGGCATCAGAAATTCATGAAGCTAGGTATTTTGTCATGACATGGCACATATGTGACGTGGTAAAGAAAATGTCCAATTTGGGACAAGTTTTGGCACAAGCCCCTTAGAAACCGGAGTTTCTCATGGGAAGCTTTGTGGTTCCGATAGGGAACGCGTCACCTTATGTGTGTGAAAGGACATCTGCTCATCTTCTCATCTTGTACTTTTTCTAGAGGCAACATAGACCAATAGGAGTGTCGTGCTAAAATATGGAATTATTCATGTTCGTTTGGCATTTTTTATACAACAACTGAGTTTTCTAGGCATTTAATGTGTATAATTCAAATTTGAACTACAATCACAAGGCCCTATGCGTGAAAATCGGTTGAAAAATCATATAAGTGTCCATGGCTGCATCTTTAGGTCCCATGCAAGAAATGAGAATGAATTTCAAACATCTCGGGCTCTTGGCTTAGCCACAAACATTGTGAAACTTGATTTTTAAATTACTGTAAATCCAAAATGCGTTAGAAATTCATGAAACTTGGCATGTTGTCATGACATGGCACATATATGCCGTGGTAAAGAAAATTTCCAATTTGGGACAAGTTTTTGCGTAGGACCCTTACAACGAGAGCTTCTCACAGGAAGGTTTGTCGTTCTGATAGGGAATGCGTCACCTTGCGTGGGCGAAACGACATCCGCTGCCTCTTGTCGCCTTGAAATTTTTCTAGAGGCAACATAGACTAGCAGGAGTGTCATGCTAAAATACAAAATTATCCAGGGTTCATTTGGCCCTTTTTATACATTATTTGAGTTTCATAGACATTTAGTGTGCATAATTCAAATCTGATCTACAATCACAAGGTCCGGTGCACCAAAATGGGTTGAAAAATCATATAAGTGTACCAAAACAGTGCGACCGAGTCTAACAGATTCCGCGAGGCAAAGTTCAATCCTGCATAGAAAGTTTGGATAACCATCCAAGTAGTCAAACCATGTGTAGGGAAATTCTTAACAAGAGATTTCATATGTTCCCAAGCTTGAGCAACATGTTCGTTATCCAATTTCCTAAAATTCATAATGTTACTCCTCAACTAGATAATCTTAGCAGGCGGGTAATACTTCCAAATAAAAGCAAATTTTCATTTATCCCAAGAATCTATGATTTTCCTAGGCAAAGATTGAAGCCACACTTTAGCTCCTCCTCTCAAGGAGAAAGGAAAAAAAGCTTAAGTTTAACAATATCACCATCTACCTCTTTATATTTTTGCATATCACAGAGCTCAACAATATTGTTCAAGTGCAAGGCAGCATCATCTCCAGCACCGGAGAATTGATTTTTCATAACAAGGTTCGATAAAGCAGGTTTAATCTCATAGGACGTGGCTCTAGTGGCGGGAGCAGCAATAAGAGTGCACATAAAGTCATTCTTGTTGTCACTAGTGAAGTCACACAACTTGGTGTTTTCAGTGGAACCCATAGCAGCAGCAACAAGAAAGAACAAAGCAACTATTTTTGGTGGTTTTTGGATAAGACTCTAAAGCAAAAACTAGAAAGCAAACTAAAAGACGAAAAAGTAAAGGTAAAAGATAGCGTGCAACTCCCCTATCTTGAAGACTGGAGTCCCGTGTAACGGCGCCAGAAATTCGCTTGATGATGAGTTGATGGATATACTTCTCGCCCCTCGTTGGTTACCACAAGTGGAAGGATGCGATGTAGTCAGCAGCAAATTTCCCTTACTTGGAGACTATAAGGTTTATCGAACCAGGAGGACTCCTAGGCTCAACAAGTAGGTGTCTTCCACCCTGGCGCTAGCAGACGACATGGACCTGCACACGCAACAAATAAATTTGCTCCCAATGAGTACAAAGAGGTTGTCAATCTCTCCGTCCTTGTAGTTTGCAAAGGATCAAAACATAAGCGGGAAGGTGATAGTGATTGCAACGGAAAAGTAAATGAAAGAGGTAAATGATGGAGGTGTAAACAATGATGGTGATATGGACCGGAGTCACATGATGTTCACTAGTGATGTCTCTCTCTCAAAAGACGATAAACTACTATGCTTGGGTAAACAAATCAGAGTTCGGCAATTGACAGAATTATGAGCTCACCGCAATGCTAATTATGCTCCTTGATAGTTAGAGGTTCAATAGTAATGGGGATACGCCAAGACAATTAGACCATTTATTCATCAGCATCTACTTACTAATCATCCACCTTGAGATATCTATCCAGAACATCTCTCCGGTATTAAGTTGCAAGCCCCACCCAAAGTGTAAACTCAAAGCAACGGACAACTGCATTAACGAACTATGCGTAAGGTAAACAATCCTTGCAACCGTTGTCACAAGCACCGTTGTTTTCTCCCTGGTGGCAACAAGCACATCCCCTAGTCTCATGTTTCTGTCACTCAAGCTAGATATCGAGGGGCCCGAACCCAAAATCATGCATAATGCTCCCTATTGGAGTTACAATCTACTACTTGGCCAAAGCAATAAAAAGCAACGGAGCACATGCATGAATCACTACGGAACATAATATAAAAGTATAATCAATTAGAAAAATCATAACAATCTGAACATAATCTCATAATCCATCGGAACCCAACAAATCGAGCATAGCAATAGCAAGAGAATTACATAGATGTCTTGATCATGTAGGGTAGCTCACAAGGACTAACCATTGAAGCACAATATTGGAGAGAAGACATCACATAGCTATTGGTCATGGACTCATGGTCCAAGGAGGACTACTCACGGCACGTACGTGAAGCGTCCATGGCGGTGGAGAATCTCTCGGAGGTCAAGCCTCCCTCTGACAGGGTGCTCGGAAGAGGTCTCCTGACGCTTCCGATCTTGGAAGCGCTACGGCGGCGGAACGATGCACAAATTCATGATTCCAGGAAGTCTGCGAGGGTTTCCTCTCGAGACCCTAAATATAGGCCAAAGGAGGGCACCGAAGGAGGTGGGACCCACCCAGGCGACCTCCTGGCGTGACCTAGGGCCTGGTCGCGCGAGCAGGCCGCCTGGGAAGCCCTTGGCCCCCCTCTAGCCCTCCTTCGGTGATTCGGAAGCTTTTGTTTCGCTGATTTTTTATATATTTTTTCAGGAATGTTTCGGTCTTCGGAAAATTGGGTAAAAGCCCGTGCAAAATAGACATCAACAAACAAAAACTGGCACTGGGTGCACTGAGTTAGTAGGTTAGTCCAAATATGTGTAAAATGATATAAAAGTGTAGCAAAACAAATAACATTGTCACCCAAAAGATCATGGAACAAGCAGAAATTATAGATACGTTTGGGATGTATCACGGTAGAGGTAGCGTCGGCCTATGCCAGCGTTCTTGTGCTCGAGGCTTAGTTGTTCAATTCTTCAAATGAGACAAGAATGTTATGAACTTCCCAATCAAAGAGTCGTCCGTCGCGCAATGGACGGGTAGGGGCTGGGGTTGGCGACTAGCGGCGCTGCAACGAAGAGGTCGACGAAGGTATCCCAATCCGCTGAGGGGGCTGTGACGGGTGCAAGCACACGCAAGGGCACATGTGCAGTGGCTACATGAGCATACCACTAGTAGAAAAAGGCCCATTTGTCCCGGTGTTGGAAATATGCCCTAGAGGCAATAATAAATTAGTTATTATTATATTTCTTAGTTCATGATAATCGTTTATTATCCATGCTATAATTGTATTGATTGGAAACACAATACTTGTGTGGATACATAGACAAAACACTGTCCCTAGTAAGCCTCTAGTTGACTAGCTCGTTGATCAAAGATGGTCAAGGTTTCCTGGCCATGGGCAAGTGTTGTCACTTGATAACGGGATCACATCATTAGGAGAATCATGTGATGGACTAGACCCAAACTAATAGACGTAGCATGTTGATCGTGTCATTTTGTTGCTACTGTTTTCTGCGTGTCAAGTATTTATTCCTATGACCATGAGATCATATAACTCACTGACACCGGAGGAATTCTTTGTGTGTATCAAACGTCGCAACGTAACTGGGTGACTATAAAGATGCTCTACAGGTATCTCCGAAGGTGTTAGTTGAGTTAGTATGGATCAAGACTGGGATTTGTCACTCCGTGTGACGGAGAGGTATCTCGGGGCCCACTCGATAATACAACATCACACACAAGCCTTGCAAGCAATGTGACTTAGTGAAAGTTGCGGGATCTTCTATTACAGAACGAGTAAAGAGACTTGCCGGTGAACGAGATTGAAATAGGTATGTGGATACTGACGATCGAATCTCAGGCAAGTAACATA
Organism: Hordeum vulgare subsp. vulgare; assembly: GCF_904849725.1. Classification (NCBI taxonomy): domain Eukaryota; kingdom Viridiplantae; phylum Streptophyta; class Magnoliopsida; order Poales; family Poaceae; genus Hordeum; species Hordeum vulgare. The sequence goes on along the minus strand of NC_058524.1, from coordinate 545,272,672 downwards.
CCGAAGGACAAAGGGAATGACATACGGGATTATATGAATCCTTGGCACTGAGGTTCAAACGATAAGATCTTCGTAGAATATGTAGGATCCAATATGGGCATCCAGGTCCCGCTATTGGATATTGACCGAGGAGTCTCTCGGGTCATGTCTACATAGTTCTCGAACCCGCAGGGTCTGCACACTTAAGGTTCGACGTTGTTTTATGCGTATTTGAGTTATATGGTTGCTTACCAAATGTTGTTCGGAGTCCCGGATGATATCACAGACGTCACGAGGGTTTCCGGAATGGTCCGGAAACGAAGATTGATATATAGGATGACCTCATTTGGTTACCGGAAGGTTTTCGTGCATTATCAGAAAAGTTTTGGGCTCATCGGTAGTGTACCGGGAGTGCCGGGAGGGGTGCCGGGGACCATCGGGAGGGGTGTCACGCCCCAAGGGGTCTCATGGGCTATGGTAAGAGATAAACCAGCCCCTAGTGGGCTGGAATAAGGTCCCACTAAGGCCCATAAGGTTTGAGAAGGAAAAAACACAAGGTGGAAAGAGTTTCCAAGTGGGAAGGTGGAATCCTACTCCAAGTAGGATTGGAGTAGGACTCCTCCACCTCCAATTTCGGCCAAACCTTTAGGTTTTGAGGCTGCCTCCTCCCCTCCCTCCCACCTATATATACGGAGGTTTTAGGGCTGATTTGAGACGACTTTTCCACGGCAGCCCGACCACGTACCTCCACGGTTTTTCCTCTAGATCGCGTTTCTGCGGAGCTCAGGCGGAGCCCTGCTGAGACAAGGTCATCACCAACCTCCGGAGCACCGTCACGCTGCCGGAGAACTCTTCTACCTCTCTGTCTCTCTTGCAGGATCAAAAAGGCCGAGATCATCGTCGAGCTGTACGTGTATTGAACGCGGAGGTGCCGTCTGTTCGGTACTAGATCGTGGGACTGATCGCGGGATTGTTCGCGGGGCGGATCGAGGGACGTGAGGACGTTCCACTACATCAACCGCGTTCACTAACGCTTCTGCTGTATGATCTACAAGGGTACGTAGATCACTCATCCCCTCTCGTAGATGGACATCACCATGATAGGTCTTCGTGCGCGTAGGAAATTTTTTGTTTCCCATGCGACGTTCACCAACAGTGGCATCATGAGCTAGGTTCATGCGTAGATATCTTCTCGAGTAGAACACAAAAGTTTTTGTGGGCGGTGATGTGCGTTTTGCTGCCCTCCTTAGTATTTTCTTGATTCCACGGTATTGTTGGATTGAAGCGGCTTGGACCGACATTACTCGTACGCTTACGAGAGACTGGTTTCATCGCTACGAGTAACCCCGTTGCTCAAAGATGACTGGCAAGTGTCGGTTTCTCCAACTTTAGTTGAATCGGATTTGACCGAGGAGGTCCTTGGATGAGGTTAAATAGCAACTCATATATCTCTGTTGTGGTGTTTGTGTAAGTAAGATGCGATCCTACTAGATACCCATGGTCACCACGTAAAACATGCAACAACAAAATTAGAGGACGTCTAACTTGTTTTTGCAGGGTATGCTTGTGATGTGATATGGCCAACGATGTGATGTGATATATTGGATGTATGAGATGATCATGTTGTAATAGATAATATCGACTTGCACGTCGATGGTACGGCAACCGGCAGGAGCCATAGGGTTGTCTTTATAACTAACGTTTGTGCTTTCAGATGCGTTTACTATTTTGCTAGGACGTAGCTTTAGTAGTAATAGCGTGAGTAGCACGACAACCCGGATGGCGACACGTTGATGGAGATCATGATGATGGAGATCATGGTGTGACGCCGGTGACAAGAAGATCGTGCCGGTGCTTTGGTGATGGAGATCAAGAAGCACGTGATGATGGCCATAGCATGTCACTTATAAATTGCATGTGATGTTAATCCTTTTATGCACCTTATTTTGCTTAGAACGACGGTAGCATTATGAGGTGATCTCTCACTAAAATTTCAAGATGAAATTGTGTTCTCCCCGACTGTGCACCGTTGCTACAGTTCGTCGTTTCGAGACACCACGTGATGATCGGGTGTGATAGACTCAACGTTCACATACAACGGGTGCAAAACTGTTGCGCACGCGGAACACTCGGGTTAAGCTTGACGAGCCTAGCATGTGCAGACATGTCCTCGGAACACATGAGACCGAAAGGTCGAGCATGAATCGTATAGTTGATATGATTAGCATAGAGATGCTTACCACTGAAACTATTCTCGACTCACGTGATGATCGGACTTGAGATAGTGGATTTGGATCATGTACCACTCAAATGACTAGAGAGATGTACTTTTTGAGTGGGAGTTCTTAAGTAATATGATTAATTGAACTAATTGTCATGAACATAGTCTAATGGTCTTTGCGAATTACGATGTAGCTTGCGCTATAGCTCTACTGTTTTATATCTTCCTAGAGAAAATTTAGTTGAAAGTTGATAGTAGCAAACTTTGCAGACTGAGTTTGTAAAACCGAGGATTGTCCTCGTTGCTGCACAGAAGGCTTATGTCCTTAATGCACCACTCGGTATGCTGCACCTCGAGCGTCGTCTGTGGATGCTGTGAACATCCAACATACACGTTTCTGATGACTACACGATAGTTCAGTACAAAAATACTTAATGGCTTAGAAGCAAGGCGTCGAAAACGTTGTAAAACGTCACGGAACATAAGTGATGTTCTAAAGAGATGAAATTGTGATTTCATGCTTGTGCCCTTGTTAAGAGGTACGAGACCTCCGACAAGATTCTTTGTCCACAAAGCACAGGAGAAAAGGCTCAATCGTTGAGCATGTGCTCAGATTGTCTGAGTACGACAATCGCTTGAATCAAGTGGGAGTTAATCTTCCAGATGAGATAGTGATAGTTCTCCAAAGTCACTGCCACCAAGCTGTGAGAGCTTCATGATGAACTATAACATATCAAGGATACATACAATGATCCTTGAGCGATTTGCGATGTTTGACACTGCGAAAGTAGAAATCAAGAAGGAGCATCAATAGTTGATGGTTTGTAAAACCACTAAGTTTCAAGAAAGGCAAGGGCTAGAAGGGATACTTCGTGAAACGGAAAAACAGTTGCTGCACTAATGAAGAGACCCAAGATTAAACCCAAACCCGAGACTAAGTGCTTCTGTAATGAGGGGAACAGTCACTGAGGCGGAGCAACTCTAGATACTTGGTAGATAAGAAGGCTGGCAAAAGTCGAAAGAAGTGTATTTGATATACATGATGTTGATGTGTACTTTACTAGTACTCCTAGTAGCATGAGGGTATTGGATACCGGTTCGGTTGCTAAGTGATTAGTAACACGAAATGAAAGCTACGACATAAATGGAGACTAGCTAAAGGCGAGGTGATGATACGTGTTGGAAGTGTTTCCAAGGTTGATATGATCAAACGCCGCACGCTCCCTCTACCATCGGGATTGGTATTAAACCTAAATAATTGTTATTTGGTGCTTGCGTTAAGCATGAACATGATTGGATCGTGTTTATTGCAATACGATTATTCATTTAAAGAGAATAATGGTTACTCTATTTTCTTGAATATTCACCTTCAATGGTTTATTGAATCTCGATTGTAGTGTTACACATGTTCATGATATTGGTGCCAAAAGATACCAGTTAATGATGATAGTACCACTTACTTGTGGCACTGCCGCTTGAGTCATGTTAGTATAAATTGCATGAAGAGGCTCCATGCTGATGGATCTTTGTACTCACCTGATTTCGAATCACTAGTGACATGCAAATCATACCACATGAGCAAGGCCTTGTTTTCATTGAGATGAAATAAGATAGTAACTTGTTGGAAGTAATACATTTTGATGTATGCAGTCCAATGGGTGCTGAGGCATGCAGTGGATATCATTATGTTCTTACTTCACTGACAACTTGAGTAGATACAGGAGTATTTACTTAATGAATCACAAGTCTGAAATATTGAAAAGTTCAATTCCGTTTCAGAGTGAAGTTCGTCGTAACAAGAGGATAAACTGTCTACGATATGATCATGGAAATGAATATCTGAGTTACGAGTTTTGGTACGCAGTTAAGACAATGTGGAAATTGTTTCGCAGTTCATGCCACCTGGAACATCATAGTGTGATGATGTGTCTGAACGTCATAGCCACGCACTATTTGGTATGGTGCATACTATGATGTCTCTTATCGAATTACCACTATCGTTTATGGGTTATGCATTAGAGACAACCGCATTCACTTTAAGTAGGGCGCCGCGTATTTCGGTTGAGATGACACAGTATAGACTGAGGTTTAGAGAAATCTAAACTGTCATTTCTTGAAAGTTTGGGGCTTCGACACTTATGTGAAAAAGTTTCAGTCTGATAAGCTCGAACCCAAAGCGGATAAATGCATCTTCATAGGATATCCAAAATAGTTGGGTACATCTCCTATCTCAGATCCAAAAGCAAAGTGTTTGTTTCTAGAAACGGATCCTTTCTCGAGGAAAGGTTTCTCTCGAAAGAATTGAGTGGGAGAGTGGTAGAACTTGATGAGGTTATTGAACCATCACTTCAACCAGTGTGTAGCAGGGCGCAGGAAGTTGTTCCTGTGGCGCCTACACCAATTGAAGTGGAAGCTGATGATGGTGATCATCGAGCATCAGATCAAGTTACTACAAGCCTCGTAGGTTGACAAGGTCGCGCACTACTACAGAGTGGTATGGTAACCCTGTCTTGGAGGTCATGTTGTTGAGCAACAGTGAACCTACGAGTTATGGAGAAAGCGATGGTGGGCCCGGATTCCGACAAATGGCTTGAGGCCATGAAATCCGAGAGAGGATCCATATATAAAACAAAGTGTAGACTTTGGAGGAACTACTTGATGGTAGTAAGACTATCGAGTAAAGATGGATCTTTGTAAGTAAGACAGACGATGATGGTGATAAGTCACTATTAAGAAAAGCTCGACTTGTCGCAAAGATGTTTCCGACAAGATCAAACTGTTGACTATGATGAGTCTTTCTCACTCGTAGCGATGCTAAAGGTCTGTTAGAATTATGTTAGTTGTTGATGCATTATTTATGAAATATTGCACATAGGATGTCAAAACATTGTTTTCTCAACGGTTTCCTTGAGCAAACATTGTATGTGATACAACCAGAACGTTTTGTCGATCCTAAAGATACTAGCAAGTATGCAAGTTCCAGTGATCCTTTAATGGACTGGTGCAAGCATCTCGGAGTTGGAATATACACTTTGATGAGATGATCAAAGATTTTGGGTTTGTACAAGGATTGTGAGAAACTTGTATTTCCAAAGAAGTGAGTGGGAGCACTATAGAATTTCTGATAAGTATATGTGGTTGATATATTGTGGATCAAAAGTAATGTAGAATTTCTGTAAAGCATACAAGGTTGTTTGAAAGGAGTTTTCAAAGCAGTACCTGGATTGCGCTACTTGAACGTTGAGCATCAAGATCTATGGGGATAGATCAAAACGCTTAATAGAAGTTTCAACAAGATGCATGCCTTGACAAATTTTCGAAGTAATTCGAAATAGATCAGCAAAGAAGGAGTTCTTGACTGTGTTGTAAGGTGTGAATTTGAGTAAGACTCAAAACCCGACCACGGCAGAATAAAGAGAATAGATGAAGGTCATCTTCTATGCCTTAGCCGTAGAATCTGAAGTATGCCATGCTGTGTACCGCACCTGATGTGTGCCTTGACTCAAAGTCTGTTGAGAGGTACAGAGAGTGATCCATGATTGAATCACTAGCAGCGGTCAAAATTTATCCTTAGTAACTAATGGACTAAGGATTTTTTCTTGATTATGGAGGTGGTTGAAGAGTTCGTCGTAAAGGCTTACGTCGATGCAAGCTTTGACACTAATCCGAATAACTATGAGTAGTGAAACGGATTCGTATAGTAGACTAGATATTTGGAGCATTTCCGAATAGCACGTAGTAGTAGCATCTATAAGATGACATAAAGATTTGTAAAGAACGCACGGATCTGAAAGTTTCAGAACCATTGACTAAAACCTCTCTCACGACCAAGACGTGATCAGACCCCATAACTATATGGGTGTTGGATTCGTTGGAATCACATGGTGATGTGCACTAGATTATTGACTCTAGTGCAAGTGGGAGACTGTTGGAAATATGCCCTAGAGGCAATAATAAATTAGTTATTATTATATTTCTTAGTTCATGATAATCGTTTATTATCCATGCTATAATTGTATTGATTGGAAACACAATACTTGTGTGGATACATAGACAAAACACTGTCCCTAGTAAGCCTCTAGTTGACTAGCTCGTTGATCAAAGATGGTCAAGGTTTCCTGGCCATGGGCAAGTGTTGTCACTTGATAACGGGATCACATCATTAGGAGAATCATGTGATGGACTAGACCCAAACTAATAGACGTAGCATGTTGATCGTGTCATTTTGTTGCTACTGTTTTCTGCGTGTCAAGTATTTATTCCTATGACCATGAGATCATATAACTCACTGACACCGGAGGAATGCTTTGTGTGTATCAAACGTCGCAACGTAACTGGGTGACTATAAAGATGCTCTACAGGTATCTCCGAAGGTGTTAGTTGAGTTAGTATGCATCAAGACTGGGATTTGTCACTCCGTGTGACGGAGAGGTATCTCGAGGCCCACTCGGTAATACAACATCACACACAAGCCTTGCAAGCAATGTGACTTAGTGAAAGTTGCGGGATCTTGTATTACGGAACGAGTAAAGAGACTTGCCGGTGAACGAGATTGAAATAGGTATGCGGATACTGACGATTGAATCTCGGGCAAGTAACATACCGAAGGACAAAGGGAATGACATACGGGATTATATGAATCCTTGGCACTGAGGTTCAAACGATAAGATCTTCGTAGAATATGTAGGATCCAATATGGGCATCCAGGTCCCACTATTGGATATTGACCGAGGAGTCTCTCGGGTCATGTCTACATAGTTCTCGAACCGCAGGGTCTGCACACTTAAGGTTCGACGTTGTTTTATGCGTATTTGAGTTATATGGTTGCTTACCGAATGTTGTTCGGAGTCCCGGATGAGATCACGAACGTCACGAGGGTTTCCGGAATGGTCCGGAAACGAAGATTGATATATAGGATGACCTCATTTGGTTACCGGAAGGTTTTCGTGCATTACCAGAAAAGTTTCGGGCTCATCGGTAGTGTACCGGGAGTGCCGGGAGGGGTGCTGGGGACCATCGGGAGGGGTGTCACGCCCCAAGGGGTCTCATGGGCTATGGGAAGAGATAAACCAGCCCCTAGTGGGCTGGAATATGTTCCCACTAAGGCCCATAAGGTTTGAGAAGGAAAAAACACAAGGTGGAAAGAGTTTCCAAGTGGGAAGGTGGAATCCTACTCCAAGTAGGATTGGAGTAGGATTCCTCCACCTCCAATTTCGGCCAAACCTTTAGGTTTTGAGGCTGCCTCCTCCCCTCCCTCCCACCTATATATACGGAGGTTTTAGGGCTGATTTGAGACGACTTTTCCACGGCAGCCCGACCACATACCTCCACGGTTTTTCCTCTAGATCGCGTTTCTGCGGAGCTCGGGCGGAGCCCTGCTGAGACAAGGTCATCACCAACCTCCGGAGCGCCGTCACGCTGCCGGAGAACTCTTCTACCTCTCCGTCTCTCTTGCTGGATCAAGAAGGCCGAGATCATCGTCGAGCTGTACGTGTGCTGAACGCGGAGGTGCCGTCCGTTCGGTACTAGATCGTGGGACTGATCGCGGGATTGTTCGCGGGGCGGATCGAGGGACGTGAGGACGTTCCACTACATCAACCGCGTTCACTAACGCTTCTGTTGTACGATCTACAAGGGTACGTAGATCACTCATCCCCTCTCGTAGATGGACATCACCATGATAGGTCTTCGTGCGCGTAGGAAAATTTTTGTTTCCCATGCGACGTTCACCAACACCCGGTTCCAGAGGCCCATTAGCCCTGAATCTGGAACCGGGACTAAAGGGTCGGGACTAAAGGCCCAAACCTTTAGTCCTTGTTGGCTTATGAACCGGGCCCAAAGGATCTCCACGTGGCCGCTGCGGGGAGCCCACGCAGGAGGAACTTTAGTCCCGATTGGTCACACCAACGAGACCAAATGGCATCCACGCGTCAGCATCTGGCCGAAGCTGGGGTTTTTTTTTTTTAATGGGGGTGGGGGGTGGGGGATTTTGAAGGGTTAATTTAGTGGTTTCATATTGTGTTGGCTAGCTAATAGAGAGAATTGTCATCTCTTTCTCCGTGCTTGGTCGACGCTAGCTAATAAGAAAACGAAGGAAACCATTTACAATCCCTAACATATATATACAATATAACATCTTTTACAATCCCTAACATCATATAATTAAGATCCAATCACAAATCCACATGGTATCAGCCCATGAACGAAAGTTGCATGCCGATATGGTCCTGGTATTGACTGGACTTACTTCTTGAGCATTGTAGTCATGTCCACACAACCCTCTTTGGCTTTATGTCTTGAGTCTAAGATAGTTATTAATGCCCTCCCAACGTCAATGGATAGCAGAATAAAGTGGTATATACGCACGCATATATAACTCATCAATTACATTACTTAACCTCGAGTAAGCAAAACCGAGTATACAAAGAAGACAACAACACTCACTTGAAGTTTTAAGGAAAGATTACTTTTGTTTTGATGTATAAGGAACGAGTTTAGCAAGTTCTCCTCGAGTTCTTTGATTGAGTTTCATACCGTCAATACATTTACGGCTTCTGGGCTAATGAACCCAACGTCGACGATTCCTGCTTTTTTTATTTCGACGATCTCCAATATGCCTAATATATATAGTGAGGATAATTATATATACATGCAATGAATGAGCTGAGCTAGAGACTTAACTATAGAAGTAATACTTACAGACAGTAGGAAGTCATGAGTTGTTTGTCGAGGGTCAGTTGATTGTATAACTGAAATAACTCCTCAAATTGAATAGGAATCATGGGAAGGCCAATGAATTCATGCTCTGATTTCACTGCCACATGCATAGCGTCTTTCTCAGACTCCCTGCAGGTTTTCATGTACCACACATGCCATTTGTACATCATCGTTGTTAGAGGAGGATGACTCAGTTTGACGAGAGGTTTCCCGTGCACGTATTTATATTATTCTTTTGTTACCTCACTCATTTAAAATATTACATCCTCCCCCAAGTAATCATCAGGATTGGAACCGGGCACCATCCCCGGATGATTAGTAACGACGATATCGCTAGACACCTTGAGTGGGGGGCACGATTGCTTCTCCTGTTGGACGAGCTGGGGAATTGTTTTCCCACTTCTCCTTCCATCACTTGAAGTAGTTCCCGACCGCCACACTGGTTTATTTGTTTTTTTAAGAATGCGGGCATAGTTGGAATCCGGCGGAGGTGGTGGTGGTCGCTTCAGTTGATTGATAGTGCGCTCCACTTTTACCGGATCTAGCTTCTCCTTCCGAGGTGGAGTTTTCTTTGCAAAATGGGCCCTCAATTCGGCACGACATATGTGCTCGTTTTCCTGCTTGATCTCTCATATGGTAACTTTTCTAGAGGCTTGAGAGATGGACCGTGTTTCCTACCTCTGCTTGTACTGCTAGCCACCAGATAGAAGGAGGTGTATCTCTTCCGATTGAGAGAAGGAGGCGGACTGCTCTGATGCGTCGGAGGAGCCAGAGCGGTGGCGTTTGTCTTCCAATGTTGCCGACGAGGCGAAGGAGGAGGCGGACTGCTCTTATGCGCCGGAGTAGGCGAAGGAGGAGGCGAAGTGCCCTCACGCATCGGAGGAGCCGGAGAGGGAGGGGGAGTGCCCTGATCACTCACCGAAGGAGGAGGAGGAGGAGAAGGGGGAGGAGGCGGAGTGCCCTGATCACTCGCCGGAGGAGGAGGAGGAGGCGTCCAGTTTGGAAGCTTGATGAACTCCTTGTGCCATAGAAATGTACTCCTTGGAGCACGAACCAGCTGATTCTCCCCTTCACCTATAGGGTGGTCAAGCTCGAGCTCCTCAAATCCCTCTATTACTTGATCCACCATCATAACAGCATAGCCATATGGAATCGGAAGGCACTGAAAAGTTCTGTTGGGTTGAGGAGGTGCAACAGAGCCGACAGCCGCCTTGAAAGTGAGGTTCCGACATTTCATCATAAGCTCGCAATGTTGAGCCACCGTGATAGTATCCACGGGGTAGCTAGGAGCCGTGAAGTCATGCTGAACGGGCTCCGTGGAAGCCATGCTGCTTCTCCGCTGAGATGGTGGGGTACCTTTTGGGGTAGCTTCGTGCCGCTGAGATGGTTGGCCGCCAGCTCGCAACCTCTCAAGTTCCGCAAGATTTTGCAGTCTTGTTTGGATCTTCTTCATGTCGCTCAACTCCGCTTTCCTGTTTCTCTCCCGGCTTTTGTAACCGCCTGTGTCGGGAAACCCAACCTTCCACAGAATGGAGCCTGGTGTGCCTCGTGTTCGTCCAGGGTGCTCAGCATTCCCTAGGGCCTCAGTCAGCTCGTCCTTCTCTCTGTAGGGAATGAACGCCCCTTCCTGCACTGCGGTGATATACTTCTGAAGCTTGTTGATGGGTATTGCAAGTTGCTCGTCCGTCCAACGGAACTTCCCTGTTTCAGGGTCCAAAGTTCCCCAACCTCGAAGAACCAAGTCCTTGAACGGTGTAGCTAGTTCAATGTCTGTGGTTCGACCCCTTTAGCAATCAGGTCATTCTCAGCTTTGTCCCAGAACGGCCGGGCTTTGAGGTAGCCACCTGACCCCGTGTGATGGTGATACTGCTTCTTTGTGGCATTGTTCTTGTTTGTCTCTGCCATTTTCTTACTCTTGTTCGATGTCTTGTAGGCCACAAATGCGGGCCAGTGATCTCTTATCTTCTGAAATCGTCCGATAAATTCTGGAGTCTTCCCTTTGTTGACAAACATTGATTTGAAATCATTCTTCCACCTCCAAACTAGATGTGCCATCTTCTTAAGAGCACACGCCTTGACTAGTGGCTCTATAACTGGCTTATTCGGATCCTCCTTTGGCGGTAGGGTGAAATTTGCCTTCAGCGCGGTCCAAAGATCATCTTTCTGCCCATCGGTGACATAATGACCTTTAGGGACGTCGTCGCCCTTAGGCTTATTCCATTGCTTGATGCTGATCGGGATGTTGTACCTAACAATAGCTTCGCACTCAGAAGAAAATGCGTCCTTGATCCGCTTGGCTTGAATCGGTAGGCCATTGTCTGCGACTGCTGTGATCGTGAACTTTTCATCCATACGCAACCTTCTCTTCGGCCTCGTCTCTTTACTGAAGTTTGGCTCGATCTGGAGGGTTATAAAAGAAGAAAGAAGAGTTAATATATTTACATACCTTCGGGCTTAATTAATATATATACCTCGCCGGACTTTGCAACAGCTTCGTCCTCCGTTCCGTCACTAGAGCCGTCATCCTGGTCTCCTTCTTCCTCCGGCATTCGGTAACCGGAGCCATCATGATCATGTCCTTCCTCCTCCATTATCCAATCACCCGAACCATCATCCTCTCCTTCCAGAAATATTTCATTGTTGAGATACGATAAGAAATCATCTCCGCCGAGGATTATCTCCCCCACCAACTGGTCTTGTTCCAAGTCTGTTTGATCCATAGTTTCTGCAAATATTTCAGCTCCTTGTATGAATAACCGAATTACATGAATTTCTATGTCTTAAACATGCACAAACTTTTTTATATTTCATTTACAAATGTTGAATAGTTTAAAGATGTACGTTATGATATATAATGTAATAGATCTCAAGAGGCAAAAATGTTTTCTTTCAGTTACAACCAATAATCAACTTAATACATCTCGAATTTTATCGTATATAATCTCGAATGCATCTCTAGTATAACCTCTTCCACTCGCGGTTCATCACCAAACTGATCACCCAAAGAGCTGTCGTTGTACTGAGGCACGGGCGCTGGAAACCCACACAGAAGGAACCATAACAGGATCATAGCTCGGGTGAGATCCCTGAATAACCTGCCAGGTATTGGAGAACCTGGCGTCCAACGCAACCAAGTAACGACAGACGTGCTCGTCCTCCTCCCTCACACGACGAAGTACCTCCTCCTTGGGGGCCGGATGCCTCGGCACTAAAATTGGCCCACGCGACCGCCACCAAAGAAGCTCTGGGCTGACGACGGGAGCCTGATTCCTCGCCAAGATGCGCACCCCAGAAGGAAGCACCTCCCAGCGCCAGCCCGGCGGAGCCCAGTCCCGCACATGCTGGCGCCTATCAAGTAGGTGGTCGCCACCGAGTCAACAACGAGGATGCGGTATGGGCATCGTCGAGGTGGAGAACAATTTCTACAACTATTTAAAGCCCTACTATTTAAAGAATATATCTGGAATTAATATATGTCGTTGATGATTTGTTTGCAAATTCCAATTTAATTAGGTAGCAATGGGCAGGAATAGAGAAACAATTTTGCAAAAGCTTTGACTCATATTTTACCACAAAAAAAGAAGTCTAAAACTAAACCTAAAATACATCTAAAACTAAAATACATCTAAAACTAAATTTGCAAAAGCTTTGCCTCATCTTTGACTCATCCAATTTAATATGAAATCTAAAAATAAAATACATCTAAAACTAGCAATTTAATTAGGTAGCGGAGGAGCTCACCGGGGCCGATGGGCTCAGGGTGGCAACGACGACGGGCTCGGAGGGGGGGGCGGTGGTGACGACGACGACGGGCTCGGGGGCGACGATGACAGGTTCGGGGGCGACGACGATGGGATCGGGGTTGCGACGACGACGGGATCGGGGTGATGACCCAAAAGTGTAGGAATCTATCGTAGTCCTTTCGATAAGTAAGAGTGTCGAACCCAACGAGGAGCAGAAGGATCTGACAAGTGGTTTTCAGCAAGGTATTCTCTACAAGCACTGAAATTATCGGTAACAGATAGTTGTGTGGTAAGATGATTCGTAGCAAGTAGCAAGTAACAATAGTAACAAAGGTGCAGCAAAGTGGCCCAATACATATTGTAGCAAGGGACAAGCGTGCAAAAACTCTTATAGGAGGTAAAATGCTCCCGAGGACACATGGGAATTTCTGTCAAGCTAGTTTTCATCATGTTCATATGATTGGCGTTCGCTACTTTGATATTTTGATATGTGCGTGCACCGGTCCTTGGTTGCTGACCTTACTTGGACAAACATACCACTTATGATTAACCCCTCTCGCAAGCATCCACAACTACGAAAGAAGAATTAAGACAAAGTCTAACCATAGCATTAAACTAGTGGATCCAAATCAGCCCCTTACGAAGCAACACATAAACTAGGGTTTAAGCTTCTGTCACTCTAGCAACCCATCATCTACTTATTACTTCCTAATGCCTTCCTCTAGGCCCAAATAATGGTCAAGTGTTATGTAGTCGACGTTCACATAATACCACTAGAGGAAAAACAACATACAACACATCAAAATATCGAACAAATACCAAATTAACATGACTACTTATAGCATGACTTATCCCATGTCCTCAGGAACAAAAGAGACTACTCACAAAGCATAATTATATTCATGACTAGAGAGGTATTGAATAGAATCAATGATCTGAACATATAATCTTACACCAAGTAATCCAACTAGCATCAACTACAAAGAGTAATTAACACTACTAGCAACCTTACAAGTACCAATCGGAGTCGCGAGACGGAGATTGGTTACAAGAGATGAACAAGGGTTTGGAGATGAGATGGTGCTGATGAAGATGTTGATGGTGATGAGTCCCCTCCGATGAGAGGAGTGTTGGTGATGACGATGGCGACGATTTCCCCCTCCTGGAGGGAAGTTTCCCCGGCAGGACGGCCCTGCCGGAGCTATATTGGTTCTGCTCAAGTTCTGCCTGGTGGCAGCGGCGATTCCTCCAGAAAGCCTCCTCCTGATTTTTTCTAGAATGAAACCCTCCTTATAGAAAAAGATGGGAGCCAGAGGGTCAACAGCGAGCCCACAAGCCCCCTAGGCGCGACCAGGGGGTAGGCCGTGCCTAGCAGGCTTGTGGCCTCCTGGTGGCTCCCCTCTGGTATTTCTTCCACCCAGTATTTTTTATAAATTCCAAAATATTTCCTGTTGATTTTCACGGCTTTTGGAGTTGCGTAGAATAGGTATCTCAAACTTGCTCCTTTCTTAGGCCAGAATTCCAGCTGTCGGCATTCTCCCTCTTCATTTAAACCTTGCAAAATAAGAGAGAAAAGGAATAAGTATTGTACCGTGAAGTGTAATAACAGCATATAAAGCGATAAATATCAACATAAAAGCATGATGCAAAATGTACGTATCACGGGGCGGCGACGACGACGGGCTCGGGGGCGACGACGATGGGCTCGGGGCGGCCATGTCGACGGTCTCGGGGATGGCGGCGACGACGAGGAGAATAGGATTGGGGGCTGCGACGACGACAGCTCGGGGGCGGCATTGACGAGGATGGGGAGGACAGGCTCGGGGTGGTGGCGACAACGAGGAGGATGACGGGCTCAAGCTGGTGGCGACGACGAGGAGGACGGGCTCGGGGCAAATGGGAGAATTTGGGGAAATTTGGACAACTCCCGCCTATATGCGAAAACCTTTGGTCCCGGTTGGAGGCACAAACCGGACCAATGCCACCCTTTCGTCCCGGTTGGTGCCGCAAACCGGGACTAAAGGTCAATTTTCAGCAGCCCAAAAGGGCGGGAAGAAGATACCTTTAGTCCCGGTTGGTGCCACCAACCGACACGAAAGGTCGTCTTTCGTGTCGGTTGGTGGCACAAACTGGGACTAAAGGCCGGTGCCTGCCACAGCCGCAGTGCGGTTGGATGTTTAGTCCCACCTCGCTAGCCGAGAGAGCCCGGGAGTGGTTTATAAGCGCTGGTGCGCAGACCCTGTCGAGCTCCTCTCAACAACAAGCTTCCGGGCCTAATCTGTCACAGCGTGTGGGCCTATTGGGCCTTCTACGGGCTTGAATCCTGGCCCAACTCTCTGGTTGGGTTTCTAGTCGTATTCAGGCCATGGTGGCCGAGTAGGTGGCATTTTTTCAAAAAAAATGAAGTTTTTTTGTTTCGTTTTTTTACTTATTTTATTTTATTTTGTGAATAACTTTACTAAAAAATAGTTTTTTGAGTGATTCTTTTCCTGCTATTTAATATTACTATGTTTTATCATTATATTCAATTTGGTAGGTTTTAGGTTATTTTAAATGTCTGTTTTAATCAAAAACAGATCTGTTACAAAAGGGATTTCATTTTTTGAACTTATTTGAACTCCAGACTTTTTGTGTGTTCAAAATGCACCATTCAAGGCCACAACCTCAATTTTGAACACTTTCTAACGTCATTTGGTATTTTTCATGCATTTACTGTTTTTTTTGAGCTAAATGACCGAGAATTGAAAAGAAAGTACAAATGAACTCTGGATAGGTTGAAAGTTGGCATTGTATTGAATAACATCAAGGATTTGAACATATAATCTTCCACCAAGCAATCCAACTAGCATCAACTACAAAGAGTAATTAACACTACTAGCAACCTTACAAGTACCAATCGGAGTCGCGAGACGGAGATTGGTTACAAGAGATGAACTAGGGCTTGGAGATGAGATGGTGCTGATAAAGGTGTTGATGGTGATGAGTCCCCTCCGATGAGAGGAGTGTTGGTGATGATGATGGCAATGATTTCCCCCTCCGGGAGGGAAGTTTCCCCGGCAGGACGACCCTGTCGGAGCTCTAGATTGGTTCTGCTGAAGTTCCGCCTCGTGGCGGTGGCGATTCCTCCCGAAAGCCTCCTCCTGATATTTTCTGGAACGAAACCCTCCTTATAGCAAAAGATGGGAGCCACAGGGACAACAGAGAGCCCACAAGCCCCCTAGGCGCGGCCAGGGGGGTAGGCCGCGCCTAGCAGGCTTGTGGCCTCCTCGTGCGCTTTTCGGACTACTTTAATTTTTTCTAATTTTCTAAAAATTCCAAAACGGAGAAAAATTCCTACTGGAATTTTTTTGGAGTCGGTTTACTTACCGAATCACATACCTCTTCGCTTTCGAAGTCTGAAACAGGCTGATAAATATCCCTTATGTACTCGTCCGAAGTTATGGTATTGATAATATTGCTTTCAACATTTATGGGAGTACGTGAGATATAATGCTTGATTCTTTGCCCATTTACCACTCTCGGAAAATTGCCGTCCGTGTTGTTGATCTTGATGGCACTGGAACGATATACTTCCTCAAAAATGTAAGGACCTTCCCATTTAGAGAGAAGCTTGCCTGCAAAAAATCTTAAATGAGAATTATATAGCAAGACATAATCACCTACATTTAACTCACATTTTTGTATCCTATTATCATGCCACCTCTTATCCTTTTCTTTGAACAACTTGGGCATTTTCATATGCCTGAGCTCTCCATTCATCAAGTGAGCTAATATCAAATAACCTCTTCTCCCCAACAAGTTTGAAATCAAAGTTGAGTTATTTGATTGCCCAATAAGCCTTATGCCTTAGCTCAAGAGGTATATGACATGCTTTACCGTAAACCATTTTGTACGGAGACATGCCCATGGGATTCTTATAAGCAGTTCTATAAGCCCACAGTGCATCATCGAGCTTCTTAGACCAATTCTTTCTAGACCTATTAACAGTCTTTTGCAGAATTAGTTTAATCTCTCTATTACTTAGCTCTACTTGACCACTGGACTGAGGATGATAGGGAGATGCAACTCTATGGTTGACATCATACTTAGCAAGCGTTTTACGGAAAGCACCATGAATAAAATGTGAACCACCATCAGTCATTAGATATCTAGGGACTCCAAATCTAGGGAAAATAACTTCTTTAAGCATGCTAATAGAGGTGTTGTGATCAGCACTACTAGTTGGGATAGCTTCTACCCACTTAGTAACTAATCAACAACAACTAGGACATGAGTGTACCCGTTGGATTTTTGGAAAAGGTCCCTGATAACCCACAAGTATAGGGGATCGCAACAGTTTTCGAGGGTAGATTATTCAACCCAAAATTATTGATTCGAGACAAGGGGAAGCCAAAGAATATTCTCAAGTATTAGCAGTTGCGTTGTCAATTCAACCACACCTGAAAATTTAGTATCTACAGAAAAGTATCAGTAGCAAAGTAGTGTGATAGCAACAGTAGCAACAGTAACCAGTAGCAGCAGTGACAGCAGTAGCGACAGAGTAAGAGTAGCAGCAGCAACAGCAATAGCGACAGAGTAAGAGTAGCAAGGACCAGCAGGAAAAACTCGTAGGCATTGGATCGGTGATAGATAATTATGCCGGATGTTATTCATCATGCAACAGTTGTAACAAAGAGAGATATGTAACTAGCTCCAGTTCGTCAATGTAATGTAGGCATGTATTCCGTATGTAGTCATATGTGCTTAGGGAAAAGAACATGCATGACAACTATTCTCCATCCCTCCTGTGGAAGCTGGGTCCTAATGGAAACTACGGGATATTAAGGTTCTCCTTTTAATAGAGAACCGGACCAACGCATTAACACTTAGTGAATACATGAACTCCTCATACTGTGGTCATCTCCGGGAGTGGTTCCAGCTATTATCACTCCGGGGTTGCCGGGTCATAACACATACTAGGTGACTACACGTTGCAAGATAGGATCAAGAACACACATATATTGACGACAACATAATAGGTTCAGATCTCAAATCATGGCACTCGGGCCCTAGTGACAAGCATTAAGGATGGCAAGGTAGTAACAACATCAATCTCAGAACATAGTGGATAATAGGGATCAATCCCCGTCAAAACTAACTCAATTACATGATCGATCTCATCCAACCCATCACCGCCCAGCAAGCCTACGATGAGATTACTCATGAATGGTGAAGAGCATCATGCAATTGGCGATGAAGGAAGTTTGGTGATGACGATGGCGACGATCTCCCCTCTCCGGAGCCCAGAACGGACTCCATATGTGCCATCCAGAGGAAG
Source organism: Hordeum vulgare subsp. vulgare (assembly GCF_904849725.1). NCBI lineage: Eukaryota > Viridiplantae > Streptophyta > Magnoliopsida > Poales > Poaceae > Hordeum > Hordeum vulgare. The sequence goes on along the minus strand of NC_058524.1, from coordinate 545,254,695 downwards.
AACAGGAGGTGGCGGCGCTTCCGCAAAGTAAAATGCGGTGAACTCTTCTCCCTGATTTTTTTCCAAACGAAAGGGACTAAATAGAGCTGGAATTGGAGGCGGTGGAGCTTCATGGGCCCCACAAGCCTGCCAGGCGCGGCCAGGGGGGCCACGCCTGGTGGGCTTGTGGGCTCCACGCTCCACTTCTTCAGTTGATTCTTGCGCCAGTATTTTTTATATATTCCACAAAAAATCCTCGTAAATTTCCAGGTCATTCCGAGAACTTTTATTTCTGCGCAAAAACAACACCATGGCAATTCTACTAAAAACAACGTTAGTCAGGGTTAGTTCCATTCAAATCATTCAAATTAGAGACCAAAACAAGGGCAAAAGAGTTTGGAAAAGTAGATACGACGGAGACGTATCAACTCCCCCAAGCTTAAAGCCTTGCTTGTCCTCAAGCAATTAAGTTGACAAACTGAAAGAGACAAAAGAAAAACTTTTACGAACTCTGTTTGATCTTGTTGTTGCAACTATGCCTAACTCATATCCAGAATTTCAGCAAGATCACAAGTGAACCACATAAGCAATGAGATATAGGTCTCATGGTAAACTCATATCAATGGCATAATCAACTAGCGAGCAATAATGATAAGTTTCAAACGTCAACACTTCAATCAAGACAATCATGAAGCAGTGTGAACTGATGGTATCTCGCTAATGCAGAGCACCTTCAAAGACCAAGGGCTGACTAAACATTGTAATTCATGGCAAAGAAGATCCAGTCACAGTTATACTCAATATCAGTCAAAAGCAAAGCATAAAAATGATAGAGGTGCTCTCTAGTTAGTGCTTTTATAAGAAGAGGATGACTCAACAGAAACATAAATAGACATGCCCTTCGCAGAGGGAAGCATTGATTTGAAGAGGTGCGAGAGCTCAAGCTTTTAAAACAGAGATAATAATTTTGGGTGGCATGCTTTCATTGTCAACGCAATGACCAAGAGTTTTCATCATCTTCCTTGCTACACATACTATAGGCGGTTCCCAAAAAGAAAAGTAAAGTTTTGACTCCCCCACCACTGATCAATCACACTCCATGACTAGCCGAATACTCGGGTGCTATCCATACCAACATCATTCCAAGGGGAGTTTTGTTTCCAATTATCTTTTCGATTTGAGCATGGAACTGGGCATTCCAATTACCGCCCCCTTTCTCGTGAATGATAGTGAATAAACACATATCGAGGATAACACGCCTAGCATGGAAGATACTGATCGCCCCTTGTCATCACATGAGCGGTTCGGGCATACAAAACGGATTATTTCTTGAAGGTTTAGAGAGTGGCACATGCAAATTTACTTGGAACGACAGGTAGATACCACATATAGGTAGGTATGGTGGACTCATATGGAACAACTTTGGGTTTATGGAAGTGGATGCACAAGCAATATTCCCTCTTAGTACAAGTGAAGGCTAGCAAAAGACTGGGAAGCGACCAACTAGAGAGTGACAACAGTCAACGAAATGCATTGAGATTAACTAACATTGAGTGCAAGCATGAGTAGGACATAAATCACCATAAACATGAATATCATAGAGGCTATGTTGATTTTGTTTCAACTACATGCATAAACATGCGCCAAGTCAAGCCACTTGAATCATTCGAAGGAGGATACCATCCTATCATACTACATCAGAATCATCTCAAGATTCATGTTGGCATCCAAGACAAACCATTATAAGCTCCTAGCTAATTTAGCATGGCATCAAAAACTATGATCTCTAAGTTGACATTGCAAACATGTTTCTCTCACAACAAAGCTGAATTAGGAACGATGAGCTAGTCATATTTACAAAAACAAAATAGATCGAGTTCATACCAGCTTTTCCAGGCTCAGTCACTTCATCATATATCGTCATTATTGCCTTTCACTTGCACGATCGAATGATGTGAACAATAATAAGAGTGCTCGTGCATTGGACTACGCTGGAATTTGTAGACAAACACAAAGGAGAAGACAAAGTAATATGGCTCTTTGACAGATAAACAGATATGCATGGGAGAGCCACTAAACATTGTAACCATGGTCTTCTACCTTGACCCAAAGAAAAAGAAAACTATTTACCCGGAAAAACTCCCAACAAGCAAAAGAAGAAATGGAAATCATTTTGGGTTTTCTCAAACTATACAAACACACGAGAAGAAAGCGAGAAAAATAAATAAACTAGCATGGATGATACAGTGGAAAAGTGTGAACACCGACTAACAAAGTGAAAGTGTAAGCAAGAATACAAAGTCGGTGAGAAAAACGTACTCCCCCAAGCTTAGGCTTTTGGCCTAAGTTGGTCTACTCCCAAGGCTGGTCCGGGCGATACCCAAAATCATAATGGGGATTGTACGGGAGCGCTGCAGCAACCGCCTGAATAGCTGCCTCACGGAAGCGAGCAGCCTTTGCCTCCCTCTAATACTCCTATGCCTCTCCTCTAGTTATGTAATATCTCCGTTTTACCTGAAAGTCTAAGAAGGCAGGAGCAGGAAGGGTAATATGGAAAACACGCTGTCGGTTAAATATTAACCGGTATAGGAGGGATTCATTATCCCTCTCAAGGAACTGATAGTGTGTCATAGCGGCGCGATCAAGGAAAGCTGTATGGAGCGGGGGGATCTCCTTCACAGAGGGGTACTCCAAGAAAATTTGCTATGCAAGTGGCATAGATCCCACCAAAGAAATCCCCTTCATTACCATTATTATTCAGCCTCCTTGTTATTATAGCTCCCATGTTGAAACTTCTATCACCCGTTACTGCGCTCTTAAGAATACTAAGGTCGGGTGCGCAGAGGTGACAATGCTCAATCTTGCCGTTAATGCATCTACCTATGAAGAGGGCAAAGTAATGCAAGGCAGGAAAATGAATGTTCCCCATGGTAGCCTGCGTAATATCTCTAGTTTCTCCAACAGTTATACTAGAGAAAAAAAATCTCTAACCGATGATTTAGGAGGATCATTGAGACTACCCCAAACAGGTATCTTGCAAATTCTACTGAAATCCTCTAAATCCATGGTATACTATTTGTCATAGAGATCAAACACTACGGATGTGTCACGGCCAGCTAAATTTTTTAATCTACGACCAAAAGAGGCAGTGAGAGTAGTATACTGTTCACATTTATCGGAGATGAATTCTTTGAGTCCGACGTTGTGAACAAGTGTATCAAACTCGTCTTTGAAACCGGCCTCAATCATGAATTCATTAGAAGGCCATTCCCATGATTGTACCTGTGCGTTCCTCTGTTGGTAAGGATCCGGCTCCCGAATCGCGAGACGGGGACCCCTCTTGCTTGAGGAACCACCATGATAGTTTCTCCTGAACATCTTCCTTTTTTGAAATTTTCAGTGACTCGAAGGAAAAGTGAACAAGTCTCAACGAAACTCATAGCAACTATTCCGACAAGTGCCTAGAGGCCATATCACGCATCAAAACTACTTGGGACCAGCTAAAATTAGCATGCAAAGCTCAAGAACAGGGTCACCAAGGCAGCAAAAATACGCAACGAATAAGGCACTAGAGCAAAAACTAATTGGACCAATGGAGGAGTCACATACCAAGGAGCAATTTCCCCAAACACAGTTTGGTGAATGGGGCTTTGCACAAGGAGATCAAAAATCGCAGCAAGAAGAGCAAGAACACGTGTTTGAGCTGCGAAACGATTTTTCTGTAGGTAGGAGAAGCAGATGGGAGCTAGAATAAGTGGAGAGGGTACACGTGGGCCCCACAAGCCTGGTAGGTGCGGCCAGGGGGGGTGCCCGCGCCTCCAGGGCTTGTGGCGCAATGGTGCAGCCCCCTGACTAGCTCTCCGTCTTAGACTTTTTTCAAAAATACCAGAAAAAATCATACTTGATTTTCACGGCATTTGGAGAACTTTTATTTTCAGGGTACTTTTCTACGGGACGCAAAAAGCAGAAAACTGGAAAATCTAAAGCTAAATCTATCATTTTTCTTCTAAGCAACTGAAGGTGAAAGCTTGGAACAGAGGTTTGTGACTCCTCGATTCATCCATCTCATGGTCATCGAAAGAAATCCGTCAATGAGGTTGATCAAGTCTCCTTGACAAACTTTTTCGAATCGCAGAAGGAAGCGAAGAATTTTCGAATAGCCACTAGGTTACCTCAATGGGGATGTGCATATCCCCAACAAGCAAATCATACTTCATCTTGACAGTAGGTATAGGGCATTCAAAGCTCCCAATAAAAATCGATGTAGTTTTTTCGATGGCATTCATGCAATGTACTTGATATTGTTTCTTCGGAAAGTGCACCGTATGCTCATTACTATTGACATGGAAAGTGACATTGCCCTTGCTGCAATCTATAACAGCCCCTGCAATGTTTAGTAAGGGTCTTCCAAGGATGACCACCATGGCATCATCCTCGGGAATATGCAGAATAACAAAGTGTGTTAAAATAGTGACGTTAGCAACCACAACAGGCACATCCTCGCAAATGCCAATAGGGAAAGCAGTTGATTTTTCGGCCATTTGCAGAGAGATTTCAGTGGGTGTCAACTTATCCAGTTCAAGTCTACGATAAAGAGAGAGAGGCATAACACTAACACCGGCTCCAAGGTCGCATAAAGCGGTTCTAACATAGTTTCCTTTAATGGAGCAAGGTATAGTGGGCACTCCGGGATCACCTAGTTTCTTAGGAGTTCCACCCTTGAAGGTATAGCTAGCAAGCATGCTGGAAATCTCAACCTCAGGTATCCTCCTCTTATTAGTCACAATATCCTTCATGTACTTAGCATATGGAGACATTTTGAGCATATCGGTCAAACACATTTGCAGAAAGACAGGTCTAATCATTTCAACAAATCGCTCAAAAAACTCATCATCCTTTTTCTTGGATGGTTTGGGAGGAAAGGGCATGGGTTTCTGAACCCATGGTTCCCTTTCTTTACCATGCTTCCTAGCAGCAAAGTCATTTTTATCGTATCTCTTGTTCTTAGGTTGTGGGTTATCAAGATCAACAGGTTCAATCTCCACATCCTTATCATTTCTAGGTTGAGCATCATCATGAACATCACTATAGATATTATGATTAGGCTCATGTTCATCACCAGATTGTGTTTCGGCATCAGAAACGGAGATACTGTTTGGATCCTCGGGTGTAACTGTAACAGGGTTGCTAGCGTGCAAATTCCTATCATCTTTCTTCTTCTTCCTAGGATGACTAGGTGCATCAGAGCTAACTCCTTGAGAATCTTGTTCAATTCTCTTAGGATGCCCCTCAGGATACAAATGTTCGTGGGTCATTCTACCGCCTCTAGTGACGACTCTGACAGAATTGTCATTCAACTCATTGAGCAAGTCATTCTGAGCCTTAAGTACTTGTTCTACTTGAGTGGTAACCATAGAGGCATGTTTACTCAAGAGCTTAAGATCATTGACATTTCTGTCCACACAAGAACTTAAATGACTAAGCATACGAGCATTCTGTTCCAATTGTCTACTAACATAATCATTGAAACTCTGTTGTTTGGCAACAAAGTTATCAAATTCTTCCAGGCATAAGCTAGCATATTTATCAAAAGGAATGTCACTCTCATTGAATCTACGAAGAGAATTTACCTCTACTACCTGTATCGGGTTATCAAGACCAGGGATCTCTTCGATAGGTGGTAGATTTTTGACATCTTGAGATTTAATGCCTTTCTCTTTCATAGATTTCTTGCTTCTTGCATATCTTCAGGGCTGAGGAATAGGATACCTCTTTTCTTGGGAGTTGGCTTTGGAGGTGGTTCGGGAATAGTCCAAGCATTCTCATTGCACAAGATATTATTCAATAGGATCTCAGCTTGTTCTACGGTTCGTTCCCTAAAAACACAACCGACATAACTATCTAGGTGGTCTCTAGAAGCATCGGTTAGTCCATTATAGAAGATATCAAGTATTTCACTCTTCTCAAGAGGGTGATCAGGAAAATCATTCAGTAGCTGGACGAGCCTCCCCCAAGCTTGTGGGAGACTCTCTTCTTCCACTTGAGCAAAGTTGTATATTTCCTGCAAGACAGCTTGCTTCTTATGGACAGGGAAATATTTTTCAGAGAAGTAGTAGATCATATCCTGGGGGCTACGCACACAACCAGGAGCAAGAGAAGTGAACCAAGTCTTAGCATCATCCTTTAGCGAGAAGGGAATTCCTCACTAGTGAATAGGGTGGCTATATCGTGCAGTTTGGTAAGATGGGCTACAACCGTTTCAGATTCATAACTGAAAAGGATCAGATTCAACCAGAGTGATTAACTCAGGGTCGACAGAGAATTCATAATCTTTATCGGTCACAAAGATAGGCGAAGTAGCAAACTTCGGGTCATATCTCATCTTAGCGTTCAAAGATTTTTCTTTCCACTTACGCAGTAATTTCTCAACATCATACCTATCCTTACAAGCAAGAAAGTCCTCAGCTATCCCTCTCTCCATAACATAACCCTCAGGCATATCAGGCAATTCATATCTAGGAGAGCTAGTTCTAACAGGCGAAATAGCAGGTTCTACTTCAATAATCTCAGCAGTTTCAGAAGTATCATCACATCTAGCAGCAACTCTAGCAATTTGTGCATCATGGAATGCACCTAGTGGAAAAGTAGTATCAAGCATAGCATCATCACAAGCATCATAGACAGCAGAAGTAGCATCACCAAGCACAAGCGACACATCAAAATTTCTAGTAGGAGGTGGTGTCGCAAACTTACTCATAACTGAAGGTGAATCAAGTGCAGAGCTAGATGGCAGTTCCTTACCTGTCCTCGTAGTTGAGGGAAAGACTTTAGTGTTTGGATCTCTTGGATTCCTCATAGTGATCAGTAGACGTAAATCCCAAGTGACTCAGAGAATATAGCTATGCTTCCCCGACAACGGCGCCAAAAAAAGGTCTTGATAACCCACAAGTATAGGGGATCGCAACAGTTTTTGAGGGTAGAGTATTCAACCCAAATTTATTGATTCGACACAAGGGGAAGCCAAATAATATTCTCAAGTATTAACAGTTGAGTTGTCCATTCAACCACACTTGAAAAATTTAGTATCTGCAGAAAAGTATGAGTAGCAGAGTAGTGTGATAGCAACAGTAGCAACAGTAACCGGTAGTAGTAGTGACAGAAGTAGCGACACAGTAACAGTAGCAGAAGCAACACCAATAGCGACAGAGTAACAATAGCGAGGACCAGTAGGAAAAACTCGTAGGCATTGGATCGGTGATGGATGATTATGCCGGATGTTATTCATCATGCAACAGTTATTACACGAAGAGAGATGTAACTAGCTCCAGTTGGTCAATGTAATGTAGGCATGTATTCCGTATGTAGTCATACGTGCTTAGGGAAAAGAACTTGCATGCCATCTATTGTCCATCCCTCCCGTGGAAGTGGGGTCCTAGTGGAAACTACGGGATATTAAGGTTCTCCTTTTAATAGAGAACCGGACCAACGCATTAACACTTAGTGAATACATGAACTCTTCATACTATGGTCATCTCCGGGAGTGGTTCCTGCTATTGTCACTCCGGGGTTGCCGGGTCATAACACATAGTAGGTGACTACAACTTGCAACATAGGATCAAGAACACACATATATTGACGACAACATAATAGGTTCAAATCTGAAATCATGGGACTCGGGCCCTAGTGACAAGCATTAAGCATGGCAAAGTAGTAGCAACATCAATCTCAGAACATAGTGGATACCAGGGATCAATCCCCGTCAAAACTAACTCGATTACATGATAGATCTCATCCAACCCATCACCGTCCAGCAAGCCTACGATGAGATTACTCACGAACGGTGAAGAGCATCATGGAATTGGCGATGAAGGAAGGTTGATGATGACGATCTCCCCTCTCCGGAGCCCAGAACGGACTCCAGATATGCCCTCGAGAGGAAGAACATGAGGTGGCGGCGCCTCCGTATCGTAAAAAGCGATGAACTCTTCTCCCTGATTTTTTTCCAGACGAAAGGGACTAAATAGAGCTGGAATTGGAGGCGGTGGAGCTTCGTGGGCCCCACAAGCCTGCCAGGCGTGTCCAGGGGGGCCCGCACCTGGTGGGCTTGTGGACTCCACGCACCACTTCTTCAGTTGATTCTTGCGCCAATATTTTTTTTATATTCCACAAAAAATCCTCATAAATTTCTAGCTCATTCCGAGAACTTTTATTTCTGCGCAAAAACAACACCATGGCAATTCTGCTAAAAACAGCGTTAGTCCGGGTTAGTTCCATTCAAATCATGCAAATTAGACACCAAAACAAGGGCAAAAGAGTTAGGAAAAGGAGATACGATGGAGACGTATCAGTCTCATATAATCAAAACCCCAAACATCAAATGGTTCAATGACAAGTGAATAATTCATAGGCATTCCCTGACGTTTACTGATATTACCTATTCTTTGACATTCATCACAAGACAAGACAAACTTACGGGCATCCTTGAAGAGAGTAGGCCAATAGAAACCTGATTGCAATACCTTGTGTGCAGTTCTATCTCCCGCATGGTGTCCTCAGTAAGCCTCGGAGTGACACTTCTGTAGGATATGTCCCTGTTCATGCTCAGGTACACAATGTCTAATAACACCATCTACTCCTTCTTTATAATGGTGAGGATCATCCCAAAAGTAATGTCTCAAATCAAAGAAGAATTTCTTCTTTTGCTGGTATGTGAAACTAGGTGGTATATATTTGGCAACGATATAATTTGCATAATCAGCATACCACGGTGTACTATGTGAAGCATTGATGACATTCAATTGCTCATCAGGAAAGCTATCATCAATAGGTTGTGGGTCATCAAGAACATTCTCCAACCTAGACAAGTTATCTGCTACGGGGTTCTCAGCATCCTTCCTATCAACAACATGCAAATCAAATTCTTGTAGCAAGAGAACCCACCTGATAAGTCTAGGTTTAGCATCGTTCTTTTCCATGAGATACTTAATAGCAGCGTGATCAGTGTGAATAGTGACTTTGGAATCAACTATGTAAGATCTGAACTTTTCACATGCAAAGACGACTGCTAAAAATTCCTTTTCAGTAGTAGCATAGTTTCTTTGGGCACTGTCTAGAGTTTTACTAGCATAGTGAATAACATTCAACTTCTGGTCAACTCTTTGTCCTAGAACAGCTCCAACAACATAATCACTAGCATCACACATGATTTCAAAACGTAAGTTCCAATCAGATGGTTGAACAATAGGCGTAGTTATCAAGGCCTTTTTAAGTATTTCGAAGGCTTCCTCAAAATCATCGTCAAAAACAAAAGGAATATCCTTTTGCAAGAGATTGGTAAGAGGCCTAGAAATCTTAGAAAAGTCCTTAATGAACCTTCTATAGAAACCAGCATGAGCTAGGAAACTTCTTATACCTTTGATATCTGTAGGGCTTGGCATTTTCTCGATCGCATCAACCTTAGCCTTATCGACTTCAATACGTCTTTCAGAATTTTTATGTCCTAAGACGATGCCTTCATTAACCATAAAGTGGCACTTCTCCCAATTCAAGACAAGGTTGGTATCTTTACATCTCTACAAAACTCGATCAAGGTTGCTGAGGCAATCATCAAAACAAGACCAGTAAACGGAGAAGTCATCCATGAGAACCTCAACAATCTTTTCACAAAAGTCAGAGAATATAGCCATCATACATCTTTGAAAGGTAGAAAGTGCATTACATAAGCCAAAAGGCATACGTCTGTAAGCAAAGGTACCGAAAGGGCAGGTGAAAGTGGTTTTCTCCTGATCAGGTTGTGCAACGGGTATTTGGGAGAAACCAGAATAACCATCTAGAAGCAGAAGTGTGTGTGTTTAGACAATCTTTCTAGCATCTGGTCAATAAAAGACAAAGGGTCATGATCTTTCCTAAAATCAATCACCATCCTATAGCCAGTAATAATCCTCTGTGGGATCAATTCATCCTTATCATTAGGGACAACGGTAATACCTCCCTTCTTAGGGACGTGCTACGCCAACAGACACCAACAGACACCAACACCAGAAATTGACACGTTGACGGAGGCTGGGCTTGCGTTGGTTTTTCCCTTGAAGAGGAAAGGGTGATACAGCAAAGGAGCAGTAAGTATTTCCCTCAGTTTGAGAATCCAGGTACCAATCCAGTAGGAGAATCTCGTCAAGTCCAGAATACCAGCACAAAAACAAAAGAGCTTGCACCCAACGCTTAAAAGGGGTTGTCAATCCCTTCAAGTTTGATTGCAAAGAGAGATTTGCAGGCGAAAAGTGCAACGAAGTAAAAAGTGTAAGGCTAAAAATATGGTGTGGAGTAGACCCGGGGGCCATAGTGTTCACTAGTGGCTTCTCTCAAAATAGCAAGTATTACGGTGGGTGAACAAATTACTGTCGAGCAATTGGTAGAACCGCGCAAAGTCATGACAATATGTAAGGCAATGATTATACATATAGGCATCACGTCCAAGACAAGTAGACCGATACTTTCTGCATCTACTACTATTACTCCACACATCAACCGCTATCCAGCATGCATCTAGTGTATTGAGTTCATGACGAACAGAGTAACGCCTTAAGCAAGATGACATGATGTAGAGGGATAATCTCAAACCAATGATGAAAACCCCATCTTTTTACCCTTGATGGCAACAACATGATGCATGCCTCGCTACCCCTTCTGTCACTGGGTGAGGTCACCGCACGGTATGAACCCAAAACGAAGAAGTTCTCCCATTGCAAGAATCATAGATCATGGAGAACTTTGTATTGAAGATCCAAGAGAGAGAAGAAGCCATCTAGCTACTAGCTATGGACCCGTAGGTCTATGGTGAACTACTCACGCATCATCGGAGAGGTCATGGTGTTGATGAAGAAGCCCTCTGTATCTGAATCCCCCCTCCGGCAGGGCACCAGAACGTGCGCCAGATGGGATATTGCGAAGACAGAAGCTTGCGGTGGCGGATAAGTACTTTCGATGATCTCCTGATTTTTTGTGGAATTTTTGGGGATATATGGCGCAAAACCTAGGGCAAAGGAGGTCCAGGGGGCCCACCAGCCTGAGGGCCGCGACCTCCCCCATGGCCGCGGGGTGGGGGCTTGTTGGGCCCCTGGGGACCCCCTGCCTTGGCTCTCAAGTCTCCTGATCTTCTTCCGTTGCGGAAAAAATCTTTTCGGGGATTTTATTCCGTTTGGACTCCGTTTCAAATTATCCTCTGAAAGGGGTCAAAAACATTGGAAAAAACAGGAACTGGCACTTGGCACTGAGTTAATGAGTTAGTCCCAAAAACATATATAAAAGGCATGCAAAACATCCAAAGTTTGACAAGATAATAGCATGAAACCATCAAAAATTATCGATACGTTGGAGACGTATCAAGCATCCCCAAGCTTAACTCCTGCTCGTCCTCGAGTAGGGAAGTGATAAAGAATGAATTTTTGATGTGGAATGCTACCTAGCATAGTTGACCTTTGCAACTTCCTTCACGTGACATGAATGTTCAGATCCATAAGATTCGAAACAATAGTTTGCTATTGACATGAAAACAATAATACTTCAAGCAAACTAGCAAAGTAATCATGAAATTTCAAAATAACAAGGACAAGGAAACTTATCCCTGCAAAATCATATAGTCTGGCTATGCTCCATCATCCTCACACAACAAATGTAAATCATGCACAACCTCGGTATTGGCCAAGTAATTGTTTTCGCACTCTTACTTTCTCAAACTTTTTATAACTATCACGCAATACATGAGCGTGAGCCATGGATATAGCACTATAAGTGGAATAGAGTGTGGTGGTGGTTGTGAGACAAAAAAGGAGGAAATGGTCACATTGACTCGGCGTATCAAAGGGCTATGGAGATGCCCATTAGTAGATATCAATGTGAATGAGTAGGGATTGCCATACACGAGATGCACTAGATCTATAAGTATGTGAACGCTCAAAAGGAGAACTAGTGGGTGTGCATCCAACTTGCTTGCTCACCAAGATCTAGGGAAATTTTGAGGAACCCCATCATTGGAATATACAAGCCAAGTTATATAATGAAGATTCCCACAAGCATAAGGTAGTGACGAAGCAAGAAGCTCTCAATCATGAAGAACATGGTGCTATTATGAAGCACAAGTGTGGAAAAAGATAGTAGCATTGTCCCTTCTCTCTTTTTCTCTCTCTCTTTTTCCATTTGGGCTCTTAGGCCTCTCTTTTTTTCTCTCTTTTCTCTTTTTTTAGGCTCTTTGGCCCCTTTTTTTTTATTTCCTCACATGGGACAATGCTCTAATAATGATGATCATCACACTTTTATTTACTCACAACTCAAAGCTTAGAACGATGATGACTCTATAGGAAATGCCTCCGGCAGTGTACCGGGATGTGCAAGGATCTAGCATGGCGTATGACGTTGAAACATCTCGCTAGCTATCTTACGATCATGCAATGGCAATATGAGAGTGACGGCACAAGTCATGAGACGAAACGGTGGGAGTTGCATGGCAATATATCTCGGAATGGCTATGAAAATGCCATAGTAGGTAGGTATGGTGGCTGTTTTGAGGAAGGCATATGATGGGTTTGTGCACCGGCGAGAATTGCGCGGCACTAGAGAGGCTAGCAATGGTGGAAGGTGAAACTGCATCTATACCATGGACTCACATTAGTCATGAAGAACTCACATACTTGTTGCGAAAGTTGTTATTAGTAATCGAAACAAAGTGCTAAACACTTACTCCGAGGGGAAGGGTTGGTAGGTCTTGACCATCGCGCGATCCAAACCTCAACACACAGGATGACAATCAATAAATCAATTATGCTCCGACTTCCTAACATAGCGGTTCACCATACGTGCATGCTACGGGAATCACTAACTTCAACACAAGTATTTCTAGATTCACAACACCCTACTAACATAACTCTTAATATTACCGAATCCACGTCTCAAAACTAATTGAGAGGAATCAAGACTTCTCTTTCTACTCAATGCACATGAAGATGGAGGTTTTTTGTATCCTCTTTGGGTACATATCACATTTGGGACTACTTTCATAGCATAAGCCAACTACCAAGTCACGCACCGCCGTGCTCTAAAAGATATAAGTGAAGCACATAGAGCAAAAAAAATCTTTTGGGGCTCGTGGGGCCACTAGGGACCTACTGCCTTAGCTCTCAAGTCTCCTGATCTTCTTCCGTTACGGACAAAATCTTTTCGGGGATTTTATTCCGTTTGGACTCCATTTCAAATTCTCCTCTGAAAGGGGTCAAAAACATGGAAAAAACAGGAATTGGCACTTGGCACTGAGTTAATAAGTTAGTCCCAAAAAAATATATAAAAGGCATGCAAAACATCCAAAGTTTGAGAAGATAATAGCATGAAACCATAAAAAATTATAGATACGTTGGAGACATATCAGGACACAATGCACCGGACTTGCCCAATCACTATGACCAACAGGACAGATAATACCTGCTTCCAGGAGCTTTAGTATTTCTTTTCTTACTACCTCTTTCATCTTAGGATTTAATCTCCGTTGATGATCGGCAACTGGTTTGGAATCAGGATCGGTTTTAATTTTGTGTTGGCATAGAGTTGGACTAATGCCCTTAAGATCATCAAGAGTATATCCAATAGCAGCACGGTGCATCCTCAGAGTTTTTAGTAACTTCTTTTCTTCATGCTCTGAGAGGCCAGCACTAATAATAACAGGATATATCTCTTTTTCATCAAGATAAGCATACTTAAGAGTATCAGGCATCTGTTTAAGCCTGAACACAGGATCACCCTTTGGTGGGGGTGGATCTCCAAGTAGTTCAACGCGCAAATTATTCTTAAGGATATGATGTTGTTCAAAAATAACTCTATCTATCTCATTCCTTTCATCCATATGCATATCATTTTCATGCTCAAGCAAGTATTGCTCTAGAGGATCAGTAGGAGTCACAGCAATAGAAGCTAGAGCAATAATTTCATCCTTACTAGACAACTCTTTTTCATGAGGTTGTCTACCAAACATGAAGAAATTTAACTCATGTGACACACCTTCAAAGCCAACAGTGACAGTTTGCTTCTCACAGTCAATATGAGCATTGATAGTAGTGAGAAAAGGTCTGCCAAATATGATGGGACAAAAGCTATCTTGTGTGGTAGCAAGAACGAGAAAAAAATCAGCAGGATACTTAGTTTTACCACACAAGACTTCAACATCTCTAACAATTCCCAAAGGGAAGATAGTATCTCCATTGCCAAGCTGAAAAGTGACATCAACAGGTTCCATCTCGACAGGTGCAATCTCGTATTTAATTTCATCATACAAATATTGAGGTATTGCACTAACACTAGAACCCACGTCGCATAAACCATGATAACAATGATCTCCTATCTTAACAGAAACAACGGGCGTGTCAACAACAGGCCTATGTTTGTCTCTAGCATGTGGTTTAGCAATTCCAGCAACATCTTCACAGAAGTGAATATCATGGCCATCAACATTGTCGGATAGGAGATCTTTGATAATAGCAATGCTAGGTTCAAGTCTAATTTTCTCAGGGGGTGTAGGTGTTCTAATGTAGCCCCTACGTATCACAGTTGAAACTTTAGAATGATTCTTTATCCTAACAGGGAAAGGTGGTTTCTCAATGTAAGCACTAGGAACAATAGGATCATTATAAGCAATGACTTTCTCTTCAACTTGATTGGGTTTAACTACATTGACTTCTAAGGGAGGATGGTATTTAAACCACATATCTTTAGGGAGATCAATATGAGCAGCAAATGATTCACACAATGAAGCTACTATCTCAGAGTCAAGTCCATATTTAGCGCTAAAATCACCAAAAGTATTTCTTTCGACAAAGGATTTAACGCAATCGAACTTAAGATTCATACCTGGCTCCTTACCTTCATCAAACTCCCAATCTTCAGAGTTGCGTTTAATTCTTTCCAATAAATTCCATTTGAAGTCAATATCTCTCTTCATAAAAGAACCGGTACAAGAAGTGTCAAGTATGGTGCGATTATCATGAGAAAGCCGAGCATAGAAGTTCTGAATGATAATTTCTCTCGAGAGCTCATGGTTGGGGAATGAATATAACATTGATTTAAGCATCTCCCAAGCTTGAGCGATACTTTCTCTGTCACGAGGACAAAAATTATAAATATAATTCCGATCACGATGTACCAAATGCATATGATAAAACTTTTGATGAAATTCCAATTTCAATCGGTTGTAGTTCCATGATCCAGTATCATCACATAGCCTCTACCATGTCAGTGCTTTATCCCCCAAAGATAAGGGACATACCTTCTTCTTGACCTCATTCTCGGGCAAACCTGAAAGCTTAAATAAACCACAAACTTCATCTACATAGATTAGATGCAAGTCGGGATGTGATGTTCCATCTCCTCTAAAAGGATTAGCCAACAATTTCTCTAGCATACCCGAAGGAATTTCATAACAAGTATTTTTAGTAGGTGCAGCAGGTTGAGGAGCAACTCCTTGTGCTTCCGTTCGAGGTGAAGATACCCCGAACAAGCTCCTCAAAGGACTAGTTTCCATAATGACAAGTGACAATAAATTTCAGCACACTATATAAATGTTTCCTTACCAAATTCCACTTACCAAAGGCGCTTCACTCCCCGGCAACGGCGCCAGAAAAGAGTCTTGATGACCCACAAGTGTAGGGGATATATCGTAGTCCTTTCAATAAGTAAGAGTGTCGAACCCAACGAGGAGCAGAAGGATCTGACAAGTGGTTTTCAGCAAGATATTCTCTGCAAGCACTCAAATTATCGGTAACAGATAGTTGTGTGGTAAGATGATTCGTAGCAAGTAGCAAGTAACAATAGTAACAAAGGTGCAACAAACTAGACCAATCCCTTTTGTAGAAAGGGACAAGCCTGGACAAACTCTTATAGGAGGTAAAGCGCTCCCGATGACACATGGGAATTTCTGTCCACCTATTTTTCATCATGTTCATATGATTCGCATTCGCTACTTTGATATTTTGATATGTGGGTGGACCGGTGCTTGGGTGCTGCCCTTACTTGGACAAACGTCCCACTTATGATTAACCCCTCTCGCAAGCATCCGCAACTATGAAAGAAGAATTAAGACAAAGTCTAACCATAGCATTAAACTAGTGGATCCAAATCAGCCCCTTACGAAGCAACGCATAAACTAGGGTTTAAGCTTCTGTCACTCTAGCAACCCATCATCTACTTATTACTTCCCAATGCCTTCCTCTAGGCCCAAATAATGGTGAAGTGTTATGTAGTCGACGTTCACATAACACCACTAGAGGAAAAATAACATACAACGCATCAAAATATCGAACGAATACCAAATTCACATGACTACTTATAACATGACTTATCCCATGTCCTCAAGAACAAAAGTGACTACTCACAAAGCATAATTATATTCATGACCAGAGAGGTATGAATAGCATCAAGGATCTGAATATATAATCTTCCACCAAGTAATCCAACTAGCATCAACTACAAAGAGTAATTAACACTACTAGCAACCTTACAAGTACCAATCGGAGTGGCGCGACGGAGATTGGTTACAAGAGATGAACTAGGGTTGGAGATGAGATGGTGCTGATGAAGATGTGGATGGTGATGAGTCCCCTCCGATGAGAGGAGTGTTGGTGATGACGATGGCGACGATTTCCCCCTCGAGGAGGGAAGTTTCCCCGGCATGACGGCCCTACCGGAGCTCTAGATTGGTTCTGCTCAAGTTCCGCCTCGTGGCGGCGGCGATTCCTCCCGAAAGCCTCCTCCTGATTTTTTCTGGAACGAAACCCTCCTTATAGCAAAAGATGGGAGCGAGAGGGCCAACAGGGAGCCCACAAGCCCCCTAGGCGCGGCCAGGGGGGTAGGCCGCGCCTAGCAGGCTTGTGGCCTCCTGGTGGTTCCCCTCTCGTACTTCTTACACCGAGTATTTTTTATAACTTCCAAACTAATTCCTCGTTGATTTTCATGGCTTTTGGAGTTGCGCAGAATAGGTATCTCAAACTTGCTCCTTTTTCAGGCCAGAATTCTAGCTGCCGGCATTCTCCCTCTTCATGTAAACCTTGCAAAATAAGAGAGAAAAAGCATAAATATTGTACCGTGAATTGTAATAATAGCCCATAAAGCGATAAATATCAACATAAAAGCATGATGCAAAATGGACGAATCACGGGGCGGCGACGACGACGGGCTCGGGGGCGACGACGACGGGCTCGGGGCGGACACGTTGACAGTCTTGGGGACGGCGGCGACGAGGAGGAGGACATGATCTGGGGCTGCGACGACGACAGCTCGGGGGCGACATCTACGAGGAGGATGAGGACAGGCTCGGGGCGGTGGCGACGACGAGTAGGACGACGGGCTCAAGACGGCAGGGACGACGAGGAGGACGGGCTTGGGGCAAATGGGAGAATTTGGGGAAATTTCGACAACTCCCGCCTATATGCGAAAACCTTTGGTCCCGGTTGGATGCACAAACTGGGACCAATGCCACCCTTTTGTCCCGGTTGGTGCCGCAAACCGGGACTAAAGGTCAATTTTCAGCAGCCCAAAGGGCGGGAAGAAGAGACCTTTAGTCCCGGTTGGTGCCACCAACCGACACGAAAGGTCGTCTTTCATGTCGGTTGGTGGCACAAACAGGGACTAAAGGCGTGTGTCTGCCACAGCCGCGGTGCGGTTGGATGATTAGTCCCACCTCGCTAGCCGAGAGAGCCCGAGAGTGGTTTATAAGCGCTGGTGCGCAAACCCAATCGAGCTCCTCTCAACTGCAAGCTTCCGGGCCTAATATGTCACTGCGTGTGGGCCTATTGGGCCTTCTGCGGGCCTCAATCCTGGCCCAACTCTCTAGTTTGGTTTCTAGTCGTATTCAGGCCATGGTGGCCAAGTAGGTGGCATTTTTTCAAAAAAAATCAAGTTTTTTTTTTTCGTTTTTTACTTATTTTATTTTATTTTGTGAATAACTTTCCTAAAAATTAGATTTTTGAGTGATTCTTTTCCTGCTATTTAATATTACTGTGTTTTATCATTATATTCAATTGGGTAGGTTTTAGGTTATTTTAAATGTCTCTTTTAATCAAACACAGAACTGTTACAAAAGGGATTTCATTTTTTGAACTTCTTTGAACTCCAAACTTTTTGTGTGTTCAAAATGCACCATTCAAGGCCACATCATCACTTTTCAACACTTTCTAACTTCATTGGGTATTTTTCATGCATTTACTGATTTTTTGAGCTAAATGACCCAGAATTGAAAAGCACTACAAATGAACTCTGGATAGGTTGAACGTTGGCATGGTATCATCATTTCACCCACATAGCATGTGCCAAAAATTTGAGAGGGTTGCGGCAAAAACTGGATGCACTTCGTGTACAAATCGGACAAGCTCTTTCGAAGTATTAGGGTTTCTTACGAAAACTCATCTGTTACAAAAGGGATTACATTTTTTTTGAACTTATTTGAACTCAAGACTTTTTGTGTGTTCAAAATGAACGATTCAAGGCCACACCATCTATTTTCAACACTTTGTGACTTCATTTTGTATTTTTCATGCATTTACAGATTTTTTGAGCTAAATGACCCACAAATTGGAAAGCACTACAAGTGAACTCTGAATAGGTTGAAAGTTGGCATGGTGTCATCATTTCACCCACATAGCATGTTATAAAAAGTTGAGAGGGTTGCGGCAAAAATTGTGTGCACTTCGTGTTCAAAACGGACATTCTCTTTCCAAGTATCACAATTTCTGACGAAAACTCATCTGATACCAAAGGGATTTCATTTTTTGAACTTTTTGAACTCAAGAGTTTTTGTGTGTTCAAAATGAACCATTCAAGGCCACATCATCAATTTTCAACACTTTCTAAGTTCATTTGGTATTTTTCATGCATTTACTGAATTTTTTTAGCTAAATGACCTAGAAATTGAATAACACTACAAATGAACTGTGAATAGGTTGAAAGTTGGCACGGTATATCATTTCACCCACATAGCATGTGCTAAAAATTTGAGAGGGTTGCGGCAAAAACTGGATCCACTTCATGTATAAATCGGACCATCTCTTTCGAAGTATTAGGGTTTTTACGAAAACTCATGTGTTACAAAAGGGATTTCATTTTTTGAACTTATTTGAACTCAAGACTCTTTGTGTGTTCAAAATGAACCATTCAAGGCCACATCATCCATTTTCAACACTTTCTTACTTCATTTCGTATTTTCATGCATTTACTGATTTCTTTGAGCTAAATATCCTAGAAATTGAAAAGCACTACAAATGAACTCTGAATAGGTTGAAAATTGGCATGGTATCATCATTTCACCCACATAGCACGTGCTAAAAAGTTGAGAGGGTTGCGTCAAAAATTGGATGCACTTTGTGTACAAATCGGACAATCTCTTTCGAAGTATCATGGTTTCTTACAAAAACTCATTTGCTACAAAAGGGATTTCATTTTTTTGAATTTATTTGAACTCAAGAATTTTTGTGTGTTCAAAATAAACCATTCTAGGCCACATCATCAATTTTTACAGTTTTTGACTTTGTTTCGTATCTTTCATGCATTTACTTATTTTTTTGAGCTAAATGACCCAGAAATTGAAAAGCACTGCAAATGAACTCTGAATAGGTTGAAATTTGGCATGGTATCATTATTTCACCCACATAGCATGTGCTAAAAAGTTGAGAGGGTTGCAGCAAAACTGGATGGACTTCGTGTACAAATCGGACAATCTCTTTCGCAGTATCACGGTTTCTTACGAAAACTCATTTGTTACAAAAGGGATTTCATTTTTTTGAACTTATTTGAACTCAAGACTTTTTGTGTGTTCAAAATGAACCATTCAAGGACACATCATCAATTTTCAACACTTTGTGACTTCATTTGGTATTTTTCATGCATTTACTGATTTTTTTTGAGCTAAATGACCCAGAAATTGAAAAGCACTACAAATGAACTCTGAATAGGTTGAAAGTTGGCATGGTATCATCATTTCACCCACATAGCATGTGCTAAAAAGTTGAGAGGGTTGCGGCAAAAAATGGATGCACTTCGTGTACAAATCGGACAATCTCTTTCGAAGTATGAGGGTTACTTACGAAAACTCATGTGTTATAAAAGGCATTTCATTTTTTTGAACTTATTTGAACTCAAGACTTTTTGTGTGTTCAAAATGAATGATTCAAGGCCACATCATCAATTTTCAACACTTTCTGACTTCATTGGTATTTTTCATGCATGTACTGATTTTTTTGAGCTAAATGACCTAGAAATTGAAAAGCACTACAAATGAACTCTGAATAGCATGCATGTGGTCGAAATGAAGCGTGCTATATATATGTGGTCGAAATGCATGATACCATGAAAAGTAGCAAATGAAGTTAGAAAGGGCGAAACCATTCAAATTTGGAAACTAATGGCACAAACAGAAACTAGACATATATAAATTGGTCCAAGTAGTACATAATAATACTCATCCAAGCAGTACATAATAATAGCTAGCACAAATATATATACAAGTATTCGCCATTGTGAACACTACTCGTCTGAATCGTCTGAATCAGATTGTCCCCAAGCTGGTGTGAGGTGACACTGGCCATAGTTCATGATTCGAATCTTGTGGTACAACTCGTATGAAACTTATGCATCTTTTCCTGCATACTCAATGATTATAGGGTCAACTGGGCTCCTCCCCCACTATCTGTGCTGATGCTTTCGGAATTTGCTCTTCATATCAGCGTACTCCTCGTCGATCAAGGCGACTGTCATATGATCCATCGAAGTTTTGTCATGTTGAATCCTGAATTTCTCTTGGAGATCAATGTGGCTGTCAGCTGGTATCTCAACACCGAAGTTGTGCCTCATCTTCACCTTGTCGTTCCTTATGTCAATGCTAGCAAAACATATGCCGCTGTGAAGGAAGTCCATGAGTTCTGGACAATGCTTGTCACTACTGCAACAGAACAAATTAAAATGGAACAAATGTTACATACTACTGCAACAAGGAAAAATGTTTCACTACAACTAAAGAGAAATTTATCTTTAGGATTCAAATGGAACATATTGCTAACCTGTGCAATTTTCATATCCTATGAATTGATCAAGAAACTGTAAGTTAACTATGATATATATATATATATATATATATATATATATATATAGGAAAAATACATCCTACCACCCAGGGATAGTTACCCCACATGTTCCATATACTAAAAAAGTGTGTATATATATATATATATATATTAATTTATCATTTTTATTATGTTTATATATTATATATAAGACTTTTCAAAGTGAGTTACATGAAAAAATTACAAGTTAGACCATAGTTTTTATTATATTTGTGAAATACATATATTTTTATACAAAAAAGAACATACATAAAATATGATACATACTCCAAAAAAATAGTATATATACGACCAAAACATTATTATATACTACATACTATGCATACATACTCTCCGATTTGACAAATACTACATCCAACATACAAAACGCAAGTGGTGGTAACTACCACCGGTGGTAGATAAAATTTGTCCTATATATATATATATATATATATATATATATATATATATATATATATATATATTCTCCCACGGTTTTGCAAATATGCAACAAGGAAAATTGTTTCACTACAACTAAAGAGAAATTGATCTTTATAGGATTCCAATGGAACATATTGGTATCCTATGCAAGAAACCCTCAATTAACTATCCAATGGAACATATATAGAAACTGCATATTGCTATCCAATGGAGCCTATAGAGATCACTATATGTAATTTTCATAACCTTGGCTCAAAGAACGCCGCAGAAAATTGTTTCACTAAAACTAAACAGAAATTGATCTTTATAGGATTCCAATGGAACATATTTCTATCCTATGCAATTTCCATATCCTATGAATTGATCAAGAAACCCTCAATTAACTATCCAGTGGAACATATACAAAAACTGCATATTGCTATCCAATGGAACCTAGAGAGATCACTATATGCAATTTTCATATCCTTGGATCAAAGATCGCCGCGAAAAATTGTTTCACTACAACGAAAGAGAAATTAATCTTTATAGGATTCCAATGGAACATATTGGTATCCTATGCAATTTTCATATACTATGAATTGATCAAGAAACCCTCAATTAACTATCCAATGGAACATATATAGAAACTGCATATTGCTATCCAATGGAACCTAGAGAGATCACTATATGCAATTTTCATTACCTTGGATCAAAGAAAGCCCCAAAATATACCTCTCCCATTGGAAGATCAAGACATGGAGTTTGAAACATAGTTGGATGACGACATCACCTAGTTGATTGGCCGTGTACTCCAGATCAAGCCCCAAGAATTGCCCATGGTCCTCTGCGCGCGTGAAGCCATCCCCACAATCGTCCAAGAAAATGCGGCACCGCCCTGCTTTCGTTCATGTACACGACATTGAGTCTGGTCTTGCCATGTGCGACCACCTCTCTGAAGCGAGTTGTTTTCATGGTGGAATAAGAGAAGAGAAGAAGAGAGGGCAAGAAGAGAGGAAGAAGAGAGGAGAACCAGAGAGGAGAAGAACAGAGAATGGCGAGAGACTCTGCTTCGGTTGTGCTTTTCATCGCTAGAAATGATGCGGGAGGCAAACTGTTTGGGCTTTTAGTCCTGGGTTTAGCCACCAACCGAGACTAAAGGGTGATACGAACGGTTGCCACGACCACTTAGTCCCGGTTTGATCCACCAACCGGGACTAAAGGGGGATACGAACGGTCCACCTGGTCCCTGTTTTAGCCACCAATCGGGATTAAGGGGGATACGAACGGTTTGTGTATGGAACCGGCCTATTGTTCCTAGTTCGTGTATCGAATCGGGACCAAAGGGGTGACACGAACCGGGACCAATGGCCCATGATGCCCGACCGGTGCCCTGGCCTCACGAACCGTGACCAATGACACCATAGGTCCCGGTTCATGTGTGAACCGGGACTAATGGTATTGCAAGCCCTGGACCAAAGCCCTCTTTTCTACTAGTGTACATGGGCACGGGAGCGGTGGGTGCAGGCGCGCGCACAGGCACGGGCATGGTTTTGTGAGGGAACGCGCACTGGGACAGTTGCGACATGTGCACGGGCATGCACAAGCACATGTGCAGGAGGAGGCGTTGTCGCTTGCACGTACACACCTCGTGTGGGTCCGTTGGGACCTCGCTGACACCCACCGTTTCCAGCGTTTTGATGATGCTCGGCGACCAGCCCGTCAATGCCACGGGGATGGTTGCTGGCCCGGGCGCGGGGATGGGTGTCGGCCAGTGCGTCGGGGCAGCATCCGCTGCGGCATGGAGCTCTTCCACGGCCATGTTCATGGTGTCCCATTTGTTTTTTATGTTCTATCTCTTCTGGCTCGGGGTCGACTTCACCAAATCGGAAGACTAGTGGCATATGATCCTTGTGCGCCATGGCGTAAGTGAGTGGAGGTTTGAATGATAAACGGGAATGGGAGGCGAAGAAATAGGATTCACCTCTCAAAAAGCTTTCAACAAGAGTGTAGAAGAGAAACTATAAAAATTAGATAGTCTCTCTTTGAAGGTGGACAATATAGCTCATGATGTAGAGATGCTTAAAATTAGAACTTCCCCACTTGAGGAAAGGAACACCACACCCATGAATGCTATCCAAGTCCAAATTAATGAGAACATAAGAATGCTAGCCAAACTTAAAGAGAGATGGGCTAGAGAAAAGGTAGAGGAAGAGAGAATTAAGAGCCTTCCTACACACACTACCATTGCTACTATACAAGTTCTTGAGGATCTCAAAACTTTTAGCACCCATCGCACTTCTAGTCCCAATGGACCTATTAATGGTGATGCTAATACCTCAACTATAGGACAAGAAGGTCCTTTGAATTGAGAGACTACCAAAAGAATGAGCATAGATGACATCACTACCACTTTAATTAATGGTAGTAACCTTGATTTTGACAATTGTACTCTTTCTGAAGTTATCACATTTTTGAAAAGAATGGCTAAAGACCCCACACTAGTACACTCAATATTGCCTTCACCGAGCATATTACCATCAAAGCTAGGGACGACAAGCTCAAGATAGAGACTTCTATTCCCAGGAAACTAGAACATGGTTGGGATCCTATGGTCAAAATTAAATTGAATAATATCTCTTTCTTTGCTTTGTGTGATGTTGGAGCTAGTGCTTCCATTATGCCCATAAGAATGTATGATATGCTTGATCGGAAACCTTTTGATCCATGTTCTTTTGGTGTTCGTCTTGTTTATTCTTCCATAAAGAAACCTTTAGGTAGAATTGATGATGTTCTTATTATTGTGAATGATAATTATGTGCCCGTTGATTTTCTTATTATGTACATTGAATGTGATCCTTCATGTCCAATTATTTTGGGACGTCCTTTTCACCGCACCGTTGGTGCTATCATTGACATGAAAGAGGGAATTATTAAATTCCAATTTCCTCTTAAAAAGGGAATGGAACACTTCCCTAGAAATAATATTAAGTTACCTTATGAGTCCGTTACTCAGGCAAGTTAGTCTTTTGGAGTTGATAACACTTGATCTTCTTGTATTATGCCTAGCTCAAAGGCATAAAAGAAAGCGCTTGTTGGGAGGCAACCCAATTTGTTTTTACTTTCTGTTTTAGTGGTATTGATGTGTGTTACTACTGTAGCAACATCATTGTATCTTTATTTTTAAGCTTTGTGCCAAGTTATAGCCTCCGATTGCAAGAAAGTTCAAAAGTTGTGACATGCTGTCCAGAAACAGATTATGTCTGCTTGACGGAAACATTCGCCAAAAATCACCAGATCATTTTTTTATCTGATTTTTTTAACGCATGCTCTATATAATTGTCTTTCGGGCATCTATTCTGAGTTTTTTGATTTGAGTTGCAGAAGTGCCCCGAATAAATTATTTACTACCTCCTGTTCTGTTTTTCAGAAATTCTGCCATGGTTTGTGTTCTCATTGTTTTATAAATCCTAAGCTTACTTTTTATTTGCAAAAACCTTTTGGCATTCATAAGAAGCACTAGCTTTTCATTAAAATCTTTATTTCCAGTAGGTAATGAATTATTTTATTAAGGGTACTAACCACTCTAATCAGCTTATGATGAGTTTCGTATGAAGGGAGTTTTCAAGTATGCGATGGTAGAGATGATGAAAGAAGATACATGAGTGTCAAGCGCTCAACCTTGGGGATGACCCCATGCACCCCAATAAATATTCAAGGATACTCAAGCGTCTAAGCTAGGGGATGCCCCGTGCATCCCCTTCTCTACCAACAATCACCAGTTCATCCATCTCCATGTTATATTTTTATCACGTCATATGATATGTGCTATGCTTGGAGTGTCCCGCTATTTTATTTTTAGTTTGTTTTAGTTTTGCTTGCTGTTCATAACGAGTAAGAACCTAGACTACCTTGCTTGGGAGAGACACACGCTCCATTCCACTCTAGAAAACAACATAGGTTTTCATGCTTATCTTTTTCGTGTGTTCTTCATCTTTTCGTAGCAACTGTCATGCTTAGCTGTTAGTTTTCATGCTTATCTTTTTAAGAGCTATTATTTAGGTTGATTTTGGAACTCTCTTGAGTTATCATGCTTATCTTGTTTAGAGAGTTGGCTCGTTGCACTGAGGTGTGTGTCTTCCATGAGTACGTAACTAAGGTTGCTATTTAAGTATAGTAGTAACTTGCAATAGTTTCAGGTATTGATTTGAGTAATGTTTGGAATATTGGTGCCAAGAGCTTGAGCCTATTAGTGATAGGTGTTGTATTTTGGGAAATTCGTGTGTTTTTCAAAAACTAAAAGTTAGTTGAGAACTCTAGCTACTAAATTGATCGCTAACCTCTCGAGGGGTTGGAATATATAGAGTACCGTCACGTTACCATGAGTCGAGGATGTGCAAGGATAACCAAACCCCGAAAGACTCCTCCTCAGGGTACTTTTCTCTTTGTGAATTTCCTAACTAGATAGAGAGTTACCGGTAATAAGTGTATGAGTTCTTCAGACTAATGTGAGTATTCGATTGTTAGCACTTCCACCATCCATATTTTGCTAGCCTCTTCGGTACCGTGCATTGCCCTTTCTAACATTGAGAGTTGGTGCAAACTACGCCGGTGCAGCCAAACCCATGACATGATACGCTCTGTCATACATAAGCCTCATTATATCTTTCCTCAAAACAACCACCATACCTACCTATTAAGGCATTTCCATAGCCTTTCCGAGATACATTGCCATGCAACATCCTCCATCTCATGACTTGATCTTCATGTCATACATGCTTTTGCTTGATCATAGAGCCCCATGCTAGTTGGGCCTTGCCCTCATTACTGATACATGAGGTGCTAGTATCATTGCATATCCTGCTACACGGGCACAGGCATACATTTGCATACATCATGATAATTTTCACTCGTCTGTTTTCACTTGTATTTATGTTGAGTACTTCTTATAAAGCGTGATGACTTTTATTTTTATTCATATAAAACATAAAGTGTTTCCCTTAAGTGAGGAAAAGATCCCAAAGTGGACAAAACAAAAAATCCCAAAGAGGACAAATGAGAGATAAAAAGAAAGAGCCAAAGAGGCCACAAAAATAAATATAAAAAGAAAAAGGAAAAAAAGAAATAAAAAGAGAGAAAGGGGCAACACTACTATTCTTTTGAAATATCCACACTCGTACTCCATTACTATATTGATACTACATAGAGATTATCATGCATGCATAACTATGTGGGGACCCTTACACTATAGAACTTGGTTTGCATTTTCCAATGATGAGCCTCCTCAAATGAGCTCTAGGTCTTCATGAGAAAACAAGTTGGATGCACCCCCACTAGTTCCATTGGAGAGCTTACCTTAGCTCATATGTGCATCCATTACATGGCAAACCCTACTCCTCACATCATATCTATCATTTGGCTTTCTCTCGCCTATGGTTGTCCTCATTGATGTGAGCCTTTCACACCTTTTTGTCTTCCTTCCCCATCATTATTCTATTTGCCATCCTAAGTGCCAACATATCTTGCTTACACTCATCCATTGCATGAGTGCTCAAAATCGAAAGGGAGAGGATCATTTTGACTTGTGCCTGACTAGTTGTGTGGGGATGAGTTAAAATAAGATTCTGAAGCAGACCAAGTGTGAAATTTTAGTAGATTGAGTTCCCAATTAAAAAATATATTTTATAATCTCAACCCATCTCCCACTTCTCGCACGAAAACACCATTTGGAGACATTCGACTCACGGACAACGAGAGCTCTTGCACCTTTATGTTCTTACTTGCTAAATTCAATACTAGATATAGACTCTTGGTTGTTATTGTCTTGACTTGAATTGCATATCTCACTTGCTTTACTTTGAAGTTCTTATATGTGTGTTAGCATGTCACCACATAAATTATTGTGTTATCATTTATCTACTCGAGGACGAGAAGAAATTAAGCTTGGCGATGTTGGTACGTCCCAAATGTATCTATAATTTCTACTTGTTCCATGATCTTTTGGGTGGCAATGTTATATGTTCTGCTACACTTTTATATCATATTACACATATTTGGACTAACCTACTAACTCAGTGCACCCAGTGCCAGTTTCTGTCTGGTGATGTCTATTTTGCTGGGGCTTTTACCCAATTTTCCGAAGCCCCAAAAAATCCAGAAAAATATATAAAGAATCAGCGAAATTGAAGCTTACGGATCACCGAAGGAGGGCCAGGGGGGCCAGGGACCTCCCAGGCAGCCTGCTGGCGCGGCCAGGGCCGTGCCAGGAGGTCGCCTGGGTGGGTCCCACCTCCTCCGGTGCCCTTCTTTGGCCTATATTTAGGGTCCCGGGAGGAATCGCGAATTTCTCCATCATTCTGCCGCCACAACGCTTCCAAGATCGGGAGCGTTAGGAGCCTCTTCCCGGCACCCTGCCGGAGGGAGGATTGACCTCCGGGAGCTTCTCCACCGCCATGGACGCTTCCCGGACGTGCCATGGGTAGTCCTCCTTGGACCATGAGTCCATGACCAGTAGCTATGCGATGTCTTCTCTCCAATCTTGTGCTTCAATGGTTAGTTCTTGTGAAATGCCCTACATGATCAAGACATCTATGTAATTCTCTTGCTATTGCTATGCTCGGTTTGTTGGGATCCGATGGATTATGAGATTATGATTAGATTGTTATGAGTTATATATTTGATTATCCTTTTATATTATGTTCCGTAGTGATTCATGCATCTTCTCCGTTGATTTTTATTGCTTTGGCCAAGTAGTAGATTGTAACTCCAAGAGGGAGCGTTATGCATGATTGTGGGTTCGGGCCCCTCAATGTCTAGCTTGAGTGACAGAAACATGAGACTAGGGGATGTGCTTGTTGCCACCAGTTAGAAAACAACGATGTTTGTGACCACGGTTGCAAGGATTGTTCACCTTACGCATAGTTCGTTAATGCAGTTGTTCGTTGCTTTGAATTTACACTTTGGGTGGGGCTCGCAACTTAATACCGGAGAGATGTTCTAGATAGATATCTCAAGGTGGATGATTAGTAAGTAGATGTTGATGAATAAGCGGTCTACTTGTCTTGTCATACCGCCCATTACTATTGAACCTCTAACTATCAAGGAGCATAATTAGCATTGCGGTGTGATCATAATTCAGTCAATTTCCCAACTGTGATTTGTTTACCCAAGCATAGTAGTTTATCGTCTTTTGGGAGAGAGACATCACTAGTGAACATCATGTGACTCCGGTCCATATCACCATCATTATTTACACCTCCATCATTTACCTCTTTCATTTACTTTTCCGTTGCAATCACTATCACCTCCCCGCTTGTGTTTTGATCCTTTGCAAACTACAAGGCCGGAGAGATTGACAACCTCTCTGTACTCGTTGGGAACAAAGTTATTTGTTGCGTGTGCAGGTGCACGTCTTCTACTAGCTCCACGGTGGAAGACACCTACTTGTTGAGCCTAGGAGTGCTCCTAGTTCGATGAACCTTACAGTCTCCGTGTAAGGGAAATTTGCTGCTGACTACATCTCCACCTTCCACTTGGGGTAACCAACGAGGGGCGAGAAGTATATCCATCAACTCGTCATCATACCGCAACTAGTTTTGTTTGTATTATAACTCAATCGTATGAATGTAAAGTCAAAGCTTGAGTGAATAAAATCTACGGTTTGGTCGACTAAGTATTTATCTATGAATTCACATAATATTCAAAGTAAATTGAAATATCAATGTTTTTTTCCTAAATAAACACTCGTCAAAAATAGTTCAGATTGAATACCCGTTTGCAAATTGAGAACAATGTTTCCTTCGCTAGTAAGCCAAGTGAAAAATTGGCGCAAAGGATTGGTGCATCACGTCATCGCAAACGTTTCTCTACGATGACCCATGTGCTTAGTTCAAACAATTAGGTAAGATTTACATATGTCATATTGGGTAAATTGCCATTTGTCAACTTAGAAACATTGGCGTTTGTCGATCTAGTAACATTGACATTTGTCAACATTGTAACACTGACATTTGTCAAATTTTGCAGGAATAAAATCACTATTACCGTGTAATTTTTGCAACCGAAATTCACTAAACATAGATTTCATTCATAGATTAAGAAGTGCTCATTGCACAAAATAGTTCAAATCCACAACTGAACCAAACAAACTTTTCCCAATTATTGTCAACCATGTACTAAAATAGCCAGTTCAACTATATATAGTAGTTAATTTAAAATACACGGTACAATTCAACCATATCTATATTTATACGAACAAAATAGCCCCTAAATTCTATTACATAGGGTCTTTGTACTACTTCCAGTAGAATCGAGCATGTTCAGTAAGAGCTAGAGGAGGAGGAACCTGACGATGAGCTCGTGGAGTCGAGTCCATTGCATGTTAATGTCACCCTCCACTGCTCCATATGCGCCTCCTCGAAGCAGCAAGACCCATCATAGATCTCTGCATTTCGCGCCACCACTACGGTTTCTCCTGCATCCACGACATCGGTGAGCCTATTTGCTCGTGTGAACTCGCGCTCCACCTCCTTCTTTAGGAAGTAGATATAGCACGCAAGGTTTGCGACATCGAAGTCAGGCTATGAGCCTTTGGTGTCCTCCACCTCACGCATTCGAGCCATAGTGGTGGAGCGGGTGATGATCTTGCCGCCTGACGGTGGGAGCGGCCAAGGAGGACGACGGAGTGGTGGCGGCGAAGGCAGCCGCCTCTGGGGTGGCAGCCCCGGTGGCTGCCGGTGGGGTGGCAGCGACGGTGGCCACATGCAGTAGCTACCTTTGGGCATTGGTGAAGGAGCATGTTGTGGGTGGCATGCACACACCCACCAGGGTTGCCACATGCAGTACACGCTTCAGAGGACTGTCGTGACGATGCGGTGAAGCCTCCCAGCTGGAGTTTTCCTCTGGCGGAATGGCCGAGCAATGAAAATCGACCGGCGCCATTGGAGATTGGGGGAGAAGCAAACTTGATAAGCTACGGGGAGGGATGATATGAAAGCCTTGTGGAGTCACCGGCCGTGAGGGTTTATATAGGAAGTTCTGAAGCATTGGGGTATTGGGGGATCTCGTCGAGTCGTGCTGGAAGTTAGCACTAATGTTTGCGGGGACCTATGCGGTTGCGCACATGGCCAATAAAAATGCATGTGCGTGCCAAAGAGTGCATTGAAATCCTTGGGTGACAATGTGGTAACAAGACCGGACAGAGGATGAAGAAATGATAAGTACACACCATTAATAAGAGAACAAAAATGTTTGCATTTTATCACGATGTCTTTGTTTCCCTAGGATGCCGGCAACTCGCAACCGCTCTTGTGTGGTGCTCAAGCATGCACTAGATTCCTCCATCTGCAGTGTGGTGACAAGACGTGCAACACGAGGATGGGATGACACGCAGGCAGATGAGAAATAATAATAAAATGTTTGCAATATTAATACATAGCAAACGAAATTTCCCTATGTAGCATCGGTAATGATTTCATCAATTGCTGACAGTTTTTAACCAGCAACCGTGTGCCAACAACACACACAACTTGTTGGGATGACCCATCTATGTTATTATTGGTCTTCCCACACAATGATTACTGAACTATTTTTCGGTTATCACACACACCTTCTTACGCTAAATCATTTGTGTCCTGCTAGATCAGGGCAAACAGGTTATTCGAGTGAACTGCAAGCCGCACTTCGCACACATATGCATTTTGTCAACCGTTTGTGTTATCTTTGCTGATTGCAAACAGTTCATGAGGTCCAAGTGTATGTCATACATTGCACATGCAAGTCTCATCTGAATCGTTCCTGATGGACCAACCATTACACACAGTTCATGTTACTCGCGAAGGAGCTAGAACTATACCGCTTGCGATTCATGGATCACACACAATTTGGTTGAAGGGTCTCAGATGCATGCATCGTCTTAGGACCTTCCTATAGTAGTGTAATCATGTACCGCTCATAAAATCCTAAGTGTGACATTACTACAAATCCATGTTCTTCTTACTTCATCATCGAGATACAAAACAACATGCTTTTGTATAAATAAAAATATATTAAATATTTACTGATAAAAAAATAAGGCGTGCATATTGTTGCCTCGAAGAGGCTTAAAGTACCAAATGATAAAAATAGTTAATTGAAATATAACTAGGTAGGTTGTTGGCATAGCACTAAATAGCATCTTCCATAGTCTTCCATACAATGTGCTAGTATCGACATCTTGCCAACTAGAGAACATTTTCATGGAGCATCGACATTGTATCCACCATTTTCCATGGACAACTGGCCTACACCAGCGACATTGCAACCCAAGTAATCATTAACCCATAGGAATTCTTCATAGTATGGTTGATCAGAAAGAGCATAAGCCCAGTGTTCATAGCCAAACGAGTCCTCAGTGACAATATTATTCCCATTGGAGTTCATCAACATTGTGGAATCCTCTAGGTTGTGCTTGATGTTTGAGTCCACACCTGTATAGTTCTGTGATTTCTCGACTATGTTGTGAGGACATGCATGAGTGTGAAGTTGCAAATCTAGCTGCGGAGATATCTCATGTACCTGATTAGGAATTGGTGGAAGCACAAAGTCCAACTGTTGTTCTAAAGACGGAGGAGTTGATTGGAACACTTGTGGTAACTTATAATGAAAATCTGGTGCCAACATGTGTTCTTGTGGTCTTGGTACTGGGATCGAAAGCGCAAGGTCTTGCGGAACAAAGTGAGAACATGAATATTCGAATGATGAAGCACTGTTCTCAGGGCTATCCTGTGATGAGCCTCTCAATGGTAGAGGGTCTTTGGTTGTACTTGGGCCATTGACCTGCAATTCGTGGCCATCATGCAATGTTGGCAACTGGTGCCTAATGTTCTCGTGGACTAGCAAGAGGCCATTAAAGAGCTTATTTAGATCTTCAAGACTGAGATCTTCTTCCTTGGAGAATACGAGGTTTGATGTCATTCCGGGGTACGCAACTTTGATCTCCTTCACACGTTGGATGTATAGTTTAGTTCTCTTATACTCCAAAGCATACGCATCCTCCAACTGAGCAACCTCACAGTGCAGTCGCGCTATCCTTGTAGCCGTCGCACCGCCAGTGACCGGATTCATTGGTGGAACCCCATCTAGGAAATCATCAACAAAGGGGTCAGCTGACGGTGTCCCAAATGAGTGCATCTTTCCGATGCTTGTCTTGAGAACAATGGCGACCCTCGCTCCTGTGAGGGCGGAGAGGTCAGAGGCGCGCTTGAACAAACCAGCGCGCCGCTTGAAGAAGGTCACAGAGCGCTCTTTTTCATTGTGGGTGTACTTAATACCCAATCTCCTCTCCCTCCTTGACATACTGAAATGGACAACTGGAAATCAACTTGCGACTATGAATATCTAGCTAGTAGGATTTGGATAAATTGGTGTGAGATATTAGGATATGGACTCCCCTTATATAGAAGGGAAAATACCATTGCGATTGTGTATATTCTCTGTAATACTAACAATACTACCAAAGTTTACTAAAAACCATTTTGTATGGTCAGGCTGGGTCCATTTGTCAGCGAAATTTAGAGAATTATGTATGATAATTTTTGGTGCTCATAGTACTTTCTGCGTGGTAAAAGGGAAGCCCTAATTTTCCCTTATCAGCATACCCAAGTTGATTAATATTCGATGTTACCATTACTATTTGAGTAGGCTATGTTCCTTATCCTTTATGAAGAATGCCATACCTTTCTGTGAGCATGCTTTTATATGGAAACTACTAATTCTTAGCCAAATATTCATATATGAGTAAATTATCGTCCTTATTAGGAAGTAAAATATTGGTGTTTGTGCATGTTCCCATTCATATTTGGAAGCATTAAATAATTGCTATGTTTTGTGTACTCCATCCGTACTAGGAAACACTAACGAGGAGTTAATTTCGGTGCATGATATAAATGGCCCATCAGTTTTCTAGATGATTTTAATAGGAGTGATTACCTTTGATCCGATTTCGGATGTAGTAATAGCCTTCATCACTAAGATACTTGTTCCATAGACCATCACAAATATATACTAGGCTATTACTACATCCAAAATCGCAATTGTTTTCAACCCCCTTGTATTGCTTGTTACAAGGTTAAACACAAATAGTAGAGATGGATAGTAGCAGAAGTAGAACAACAAAATCATAGAAATTGTGTAGAAGAATTAGTAATGGAGAATAGACCCAAGGGGGTATAGGTTCACTAGTGTTATCTCTCTCAAAAATAGGCGAATGGCATGGTAAACATATTACCGTTTAGTAGTTGACTGATAACCCACAAGTATATGGGATCTTTTGTAGCCCTTTTAAAAAAATAAGAGTCTCGAACACAACGAGGAGCAAAAGGTAGAACAAATATTCCCTCAAGTTCTATCGACCACCGATACAACTCTACGCACACTTAACCTTTGCTTTACCTAAAACAAGAATAAAACTAGAAGTACTTGGTAGGTGTAATAGATATGTTTGCAAGATAATAAAGAACAAGTAAATAAAAGTTAGGTGTTGTTTTGCAAGAAAATAAAGAGCATGGAAATAAAAGTTAGGGGTTGTCAGTAGAAAGATTTTTGTGTAAAGCAAGAAAAAGATTGTCCATAGGCAATTGAATATAACATGATAAATACTTATCATGTGCAATGAGGGAGAGACATACGCTAACACATTTTCCGTACTTGGATCTTATGCACTTATGATTGGACCTCTAACACGCATTTGCAACTACTAGAAATCATTAAGGTAAAACTAACCATAGCATAAAACATCAAGTCCTCTTTAGTCCCATACACACACAACTCCCTTACTCGGGTGTAAGTTGTTGTCACTCTCGCTACCCACTATAAGCGAATCATGGACATATTGCAAACCCTCCAGCGTGTATCCTTCACGTGTGCGATCCACAAAAGGTACCTTAGGACAACACCATATCAACACACAACTCATATCAATAATATCATATCACAGTTAACACGTAGGACAAAACGGATCTACTGAACATCATAGGACACTACAGGAATTAGCTTCTTTGCCGTCTGCCATCACAGACGGCAAAGAGTAAATCCCGGACGGCAAAGAGAATATCACAAACGGCAAAGAATCTCATGGCCGGCAAAATTTCTGTGTCAGCCTACGACGGCATCGTAGCTTCTTTGCCGCATGTCTCCCCAAAGCGGACGGCAAAGAGCTTTGCTGTCAGGTTTTCATAGGAGCAGTCGCCAAAGTGATCGAGACAGCAACCGACAGGCATTGCCTCCGTTAGGGGCTAACGGAGGCTTTGCCGTATGCCTCCCCCTCTTCTTTGCCGTCTGCCTCCCCCCCCTTCTTTGTCGTCTGTCTCCCTCCTCTTCTTTGTCGTCTGCCTCCTCCTCCTCCCCCCCTCCACTCTTTGCCGTCTGCCTACCCCTCCCCCCTCCACTGTGCCCTCTTCTTTGTCGTCTGCCCCCTGGAAGTAGACGGCAAAGATACTATATGGACAGCTGCTACTGCCCAGGTTGCATAGCTGGGCGCCACGTGGCACCTTTGTCGTCGGCCAGCTGATGGCAAAGGCCTTTGCCATCAGCTGGCAGACGGCAAAGAGCCTATATTGTCACATTTTTGTTTATTTTTTCTATTTCACAACATATATACATATAATTCATAGCATATATATGATAAATAGGTCACAACACATATATGATATACATATAAAGCTCATCAATGCCATTTGTTCATCAACGTACATCCCATATATCAAAAGAACCAACACATACAAAGTTTCATCCATATATACATACATATAGTTGCACATATATTGTTCATCCATATATAAATATA
Organism: Hordeum vulgare subsp. vulgare; assembly: GCF_904849725.1. Lineage (NCBI taxonomy): Eukaryota > Viridiplantae > Streptophyta > Magnoliopsida > Poales > Poaceae > Hordeum > Hordeum vulgare. Next base: position 545,219,352 of record NC_058524.1, on the reverse strand, counting down.
CATATAGTTCCACATTGTTCACCAACTCAAATAAAAATGGAAACTAAAGCACTCCAATGCCAGCTTCCATGCATGTAGTACATCCAATCTGCAAAATGGGAATAAGAAAGTCAGAAGAAGAAGAACAACAACATATATATGACAAATAAGCTAAATTGAAGAAGAAAGAGAAGAAGGAAGAAGAGAACAAGGAGAAGAAAAACAAGAAGGAGGAGGAGGAGGAGGAGGAGGGGAAGGGGAAGGAGAAGGAGAAGGAGGAGGAGAAGAAGAAAAAAGAAGAGAAGGAGAAGGAGAAGAAGGAGGAGAAGAAGAAGGAGAAGACGGAGGGCTCCTTCTCCTTCTTCTTCTCTTCTTCTCCTCCTCCTTCTTCTTCTTCTTCTTCTCCTTCTCCTTCTCTTCTTCTCTTCTTCTTCTTCTTCTTCTTCCTTCTTTTCATTTCTCCTCTTCTCCTCTTCTCCTCTTCTTGGAGCTAAATTAGCTAAATATGTCTTTTTGGAGCTAAATGGGCTAATTATGTCATTATAGAGGAAAACAAGCTAAGTATATAATATTAATGAGCTACCCAAGGTTCTTATGCCATTTTGAGCTTATAATGTCTTTTAGGAGCTAAATTGGCTAATTATATCATTGTTGGGGAAATTGAGGCAAGGAGAATATGAAAGAGGAGGAGGAGGAGAATAAGAATAAATAAATAAGAATGACGAGAAGGAGGAGGAGGAGGAGGAGAAGGACTAGAAGGTCCTTGGCCTTCTCCTCCTTCTCCTCCTCCTCCTCCTCCTCCTCCTCCTCCTCCTCCTTCTTCTCTTCTTCTTCTTCTTCTTTCTTTTCATTTTTCCTATTTCTTCTCCTCTTATACTCTTCTTAGAGCTAAATTAGCTAACTATGTCTTTTTGGAGCTAAATGGGCTAATTATCACATTTTAGAGGAAAACAAGCTAAGTATATAATATTAATGAGCTAACCAAGGTTCTTATGCCATTTTGAGGTTATTATGGCATTTTGGAGCTAAATGGGCTAATTATGTCATTTTTGGGGAAATTAATGCAAGGAGAATATGAAATAGGAGAAGAAAGAGGAGGAGGAGATGAAGAAGAAGCAATAAAGAAGAAGGAGGAGAAGGAGGAGGAGGAGAAGGACTAGAAGGTCCTTGGCCTTCTCCTCCTTCTCCTCCTCCTCCTTCTCCTTCTTCTCTTCTTCTTCTTCTTCTTCTTCTTTCTTTTCATTTTTCCTATTTCTTCTCCTCTTCTTGGAGCTAAATTAGCTAACTATGTATTTTTGGAGCTAATTGGGCTAATTATCTCATTTTAGAGGAAAACTTGTTAAGTATATAGTATTAATGAGCTAACCAAGGTTCTTATGCAATTTTGACCTTATTATGGATTTTGGAGCTAAATGGGCTAATTATGTCATTGTTGGGGAAATTAAGGCAAGGAGAATATGAAAGAGGAGAAGAAAGAGGAGGAGGAGAAGAAGAAGAAATAAATAAGAAGGAGGAGAAGGAGGAGGAGGAGAAGGACTAGAAGGTCCTTGGCCTTCTCCTCCTCCTCCTCCTCCTTCTCCTTCTTCTCCTCCTCCTTCTTCTCCTTCTCCTTCTCTTCTCTTTCTCTTCTTCTTTTTGTTCTTCCTTTTCATTTCTCCTCGTCTCCACTTCTTGGAGCTAAATTAGCTAACTATGTCTTTTTTGGAGCTAAATGGGCTAATTATCCCATTTTAGAGGAAAACAAGCTAAGCATATAATATTAATGAGCTAAGCAAGGTTCTTATGCCATTTTGAGGTTGTTATGGCATTTTGGAGCTAAATGGGCTAATTACGTCATTGTTGGGGAAATTAAGGCAAGGGGAATGTGAAATAGGAGAAGAAAGAGGAGGAGGAGAAGAAGATGAAATAAAGAAGAAGGAGGAGAAGGAGGAGGAGGAGGAGAAGGACTAGAAGGTCCTTGGCGTTCTCCTCCTCCTCCTCCTCCTCCTCCTCCTTCTCTTTCTTCGCCTCCTCCTTCTTCTCCTTCTCCTTCTCTTCTCTTTCTCTTCTTCTTTTTGTTCTTCCTTTTCATTTATCCTCTTCTCCTCTCCTTGGAGCTAAATTAGCTAACTATGTCTTTTTGGAGCTAAATGGGCTAATTATCCCATTTTAGAGGAAAACAAGCTAAGTATACAATTAATGAGCTAACCAAGGTTCTTATTCCATTTTGAGGTTATTATGGCATTTTGGAGCTAAATGGGCTAATTATGTCATTGTTGGGGAAATTAAGGCAAGGAGAATATGAAATAGGAGAAGAAAGAGGAGGAGGAGAAGAAGAAGAAGAAATAAAGAAGAAGGAGGAGGAGGAGGAGAAGGACTAGAAGGAGAATAAATTAGCTAACTATGTCTTTTTGGAGCTAAATGGGCTAATTATCTCATTGTTGGGGAAATTAAGGCAAGGAGAATATGAAAGAGGAGAAGAGAAACTTACCGTAGTGGTCATCAAGGAGGAGAAACACCTGGAGAAGGGTCGTGCGATGCCGCTCGGGAGTTATTTTGCAGAATAGATATTTTGCAATGTCTCAGTTAGCATGATGACACTCAATTATTAATACTAGTTTATAATGAAACTCACCGTGCCAATTGAAGAGAAGACGGGCATCGGCGGAGGTACTTGACCGCTCTTCCCGCACAGACCCTGAAGAGTGGGTCGTATTAGTTAGTAATGAAACAGACATTACACACATGATTTGGCTAATGTGAAAAAAAACTTACCACAAAAAGCTCGTACAGGGCCCATTGACCCGCCTCATTACGGGACCTCTCCTCCTCAATCAATCGTGTCGTGGTCTGGTCCCTCTCATGAAAGCAGCCTGACTTGCCAATCTCTCTTTCTCAAGAGCAGCCTCAAGAGTAGCCTGGCTTGCCAATCTCTCTTTCTCAAGAGCAGCTTGGTTTGCCAATCTCTCTTTCTCAAGAGCATCCTGAAACACCATTCCTCGTTACCACAGTAATGATCTATGGTGACACACATAATGAAATGGATGAAAGTGTTCTTAATCCGTACAACTAACCTCGATGGCAAGATCAACTTGCCGTGGACGACGCATTATCTCAGGACAGCTGCTCGACTGGCGCGCCTTGATCTTCGGGAGAGTGAGTGGACAACGTATTATCCCATCTCCAATGGCTATCGAGCCATGGGGCCTCCCGCCACCAGATATCATCACCAGCTCTGGATCCAAAGGTTCCTGGCTAGGGTTAAAGTCATCCCCTTTCGTAGCCTTCCATGCGTCCCTGTATGCCACGAGCTTCTGGTGGGATGATATGTTGGTGAAGTTATTGGGATCATCTAGGCGAGACTTAGAGAATGCCTTCGCCTTCTTTTACGAGGCAGTATGGGCCATGCCATAAAGGTCGTACAAGTGTGGCATCCCCGTCTTATTGTGATGCGCCTAAAAAAGGGGAACAAAATATTAGCATGAAGAATGAATTGCATGAATCATGAAGCAAATCACATACCCAGTTTCGTCCGAACTGAAGTAAGTTGGCGCTACCTTGATGGTGTGGCACACCAACCATTTGGCTATGCCGATCCTTCGCATTCTAGTGGACGGCTCGCCAGCTGCCTGTCCACCAGTCATCAACCAACGCCTCCCAACAATCCATCGTATCCGCACACCATCTTGGGGGCACCTGTAAGTTATTAGAAAGAATTTTGAGCGCTACACCTATGAATGAAATCAGGAAAACTACGTAGAAGGACTTAAGAATAGGTAATTACCTTCATGTATTGCTCCTTCTTCAGAAACTTTCCGCGGCAATCCTTCTTCTGCTTCTTAATACCACGCGTGGCGTAGTAATCTCGAATAGCCTGCAGCCGGGCCTCGTGGCGTAAGTTCTATAGTAACCGCCTACACTCGGCCTCGAGAAGCCTGGCCGCCTCCTCCTCATATCCATACTCAGGCCTATAGAAGGTCTGCAATCAAACGTGAGAACACCGATTAGTACAATAATTAGCTATATTGTTAATTTTAGATTCTGTAAAAGGATAATTTACCCAAAAGCTCTTGATCACCATCTCGGCCCTCGTGTGGCACAAGACACCATCTATAATCTCCTCTGGCGGGGCCTGCGCAGCCTGGTAGTGCTCCCAGGAAAATCCTAGTGTAGGAACCTGACCCTCACCAGGCAACGTGACAAACCCCGGGAAATTTGTCAGACAAAGCACACCAAGGACGGAGTTGGCCTACGGACTCCAAGAGGGTGTACCCATCCCCGGCAGTATGATAAGATCAACGCATTAGATATTTGAACAAACTTGAAGGCAAAGGCTAAAAAAAGAGTAAATGTACTTACCTATCTCCTTCAGGTTTAACCACCGGCCTCTACTCGTGGGTAGCCGACACGATCGGGAGACGTGTACTACCACGCTTGTACACGGTGGCCCCGTCCACCTGCACATCACCCTCACTATCCATAAGCTCATCCCTGCCATCCCCACCCCCTGAGCCACCCGGACCCTCGGTCCAATCCGGCAACTCGGTCCAATCCGGCCAGGTCTCCCATCTGGGCCTCTCCATGTCGGGTGAAGCCTCCGGAACCGTAGTCTAGTGGGCCGAATGCACCTCGACCCGAGGCTGCTCCTGGACCGGAGTCTCATGGGACGAATGCCCGTCAACACTAGGCTCCTGGAACAGAGTCCCCGTAGCCTCCTCCGCAAACGGGTCGACCGTAGTAGTCCTATGCTCGGGTGAATGAGCTAGTGGTGGTGGCGAGGACGGCTCAACAGTCCTCCTGGATCTTGCGCGGCCACCACCTCTCCCTGTACCCTTCCCCTTCTTCCCTACCCGACCAGCACCTCTCCTAGTGGGCAATGCCGCCGACGTAGAAGAACCCACGGGTGGTGTCGACAGACTGCCTACGAAGGCTCTATGGAGAGATAGGGGTGGAAGGGAAGTACCACCCCTCGTGCGGGGCTCCTGGGAAGAACTCGTCAAGCGATCTGGACCAGGGCCCACCATGTTTCCACACCTGGTGACCTGCCATGATAAAGATTAAAAGAAATTAGTACAACATAAAAGAATTGAATAACTGACATGAATAATAATATGTACATGAATAATAAAGATTAAGATATATATAATTTAAGTTGTGGATCTTACGAACTAATAATCATCATCAATAAATGCATCGTCATCTTCACTATCACGCATGTCTTCATGAATGACGTGCTCGTCGGGTTCAACGGCGTGAAGTTGTGAAAGGCCTTCCTTTAATCGTTGAAGCATTGACAGGTCATCCGCATCAGTAACCTCTACGAGTTCCAGGTCTTCTGGTTCCGTCTCAGGGCTCGAGTCGGATTCATTGTCGCTGGCCACTTCCATGTTCTTGGGTGAAGCATGGCGGTTCTTGAAACGTTTCTTGGAAAGACGTGTTTCTTGGAAGAATTCTCCATCATATGTATCTGGGTTAATGTGAGGTTCATAATCCTGTTCATTTGGGAGAGGTGGTCTGACATGTGGCGGCACTTCATAAACAACATACCAACCTTCCAGATTCTTATCCGTTTGGCATGCCCACGGTAGATAGAAAACTTGGGTCGTGTGTTGAGCCGTAATATAGACATCGGGAACATCTAAATGGGTGTTTGGATTGATTTTGACTAGTCCTATATGTTCATGAGTCCTTCTAGTCTTCTTCGGCTGGAACCAATAACATTTGAAGACTACGACGTTCGGTGGGTTTTCACCATAGAATTGAAGTTCATAAATTGCTTCAACTCTTCCATAATACTCGATAACACCTTCGTCGATAGCAGAGACACCACAATTTGTAGATTTCCGGTCGGGCATAGATAGCTCTTTGCCAAAGGTACGAAAGAGATACCCGTTGATGTTGTATTTCTCTTATGAACGGACCTTATATTCAAAACCATTAGCGACTTGTCTCAATTCGGTGTCCATAGACTCTGAATTAGCCTACAAGTTTAATACGAAACTATGGTTGCATTAGCCGCAAGTTAGACCTAGAAATGAAATGGTCCATTATTTATAATTACCGTTTGTTTGAACCAAGAGATGAAACCGGGATAGCCGCCTCATGTCTTTGACAGAAGCTCATACTCTTCGACGGGATCATTTTCGATCACCGCTCCATCCGAGAATTTGGTGATGTAACGGCTGTTTGAAATAGCCGGGAGTAAGAGCAGTTCAAATGAATTAGAAGTTACGGGAAAATGTTCCGAGAACTCACTCGATGTACGGCCGCACTTCTGTTAGGTTGTTGAAGATATACAATCAAATGTTCCGCCATTCTTCGACATCCGACGTTATTGGTTTCGAAGCACCGGCTGGTGCGAGCTTCCCTTTGAATGGGCTGAGGTTGGACCCACCTTTTTTAGGGTCTGCATCATTGTGCCGAGGCTTCGGATTATGCAAATGATGATTTTTGGCTTCGTAGTGTGCTGTCACAAAGTTTGCCACCTCCTCAGTAATGAATGTCTCAGCCATCGATGCTTCAATTCTACGCTTATTTTTACATTTAGCTCGAAGGGTCTTCTGCATCCTCTGAGTTGCATAGCACCAACGATCTTGCACGGGCCCACCCAATCTTGCCTCGGTCAGTAGATGTAAAATCAAATGTTGCATTGGATTAAAGAAGCCCGGTGGAAAGATCTTCTCTAAATTGCACAACAAGTCCGGTGCAAACTCCTCCATGTCTTCTACCACGCCAGGCGACAATTCTTTCGCACAAAGAACATGGAAGAAATAGCTCAGCTCTGCCAGTACTAGCCATTCATCCTCAGGAATAAAGCCACGTAACATCACCGGCATTACCCGCTCTAGCCATATGTGCCAATCATGACTCTTGAGACCAAAGATTTTTAATTTTTCAAGACTCGCTCCCCTCTTTAGATTTGCTGCATACCCATCGGGGAACATCAAGTGCATTTTGACCCACAAGATAATTTCCCTCAAAGCTGGCCTTCCAAGATTAAACCAGGCCTTTGGCTTCGACCACTTCTGCTTTCCTTTGCCTTCTCACATGTTTTGTAACGGTCTATGACATAGTGTCTCTTGATCGACTCAAGCCTTAGTATTATCCTTTGTCTTCCCATCTATGTTGAACAATGTACCAAAACTAACCTCTCCGATATTCTTTTCAGTGTGCATCATGTCGATATTGTGTGGAAGAAGGAGGTCTTTGAAGTAAGGCAGATCCCAGAAGCATGGCTTGTGAGTCTAGGCGTGTTTTGAATTATACGCCTTGAAATACCCGGGACGCTCTGGATCAGGCTCGAGCGCGTTTAACTGATCCAGGATCTGTTGGCCTGTGAACGCGGGTGGTGCCATGTTTTCGACAACTTTACCTTTGGTAAAGTTCTTCTTGTCTTTTCTGAACTGATGGTCAGGATCCAGGAACTGTCTATGCAAGTCAAAGCAAGAATACTTCCGACCCTCCTGCAACCAATGAAACTGAAGAGCTGCCTTGCAATTGAGGCACGGGAACCTTCGATGCACACACCATCCAGAGAATAGCGCATACGCCGGCAAGTCATGCATAGAGTACATGTACCACACATGCATTTTGAAGTTTTCTTTTCTAGCGGCATCGTATTTCTTGACCCCATTATCCCAAGATTCTTCCAATTCATCCTTAAGCGGTTGCAGGTACACATTCATATTCTTCCCCGGATAATTGGGCCCTGGAATTATCAACGTCAGAAATATGTTCTTTCTTTGCATAATCTGCCCGGGGGGGGGAGATTGAGTGGAATGACAAATACAGGCCAACAACTATATTGGGTTGCCGTCATGCCGAAGGGATTAAAACCATCCGTGGCGGCGCAGACTCGAGGATTCCTTGGATCTGCCGCTTTATCCTGATGCAATCCATCGAAATGTTTCCACACTTCCCCATCCGATGTGTGTACCATCATCTCATTCCCATCCGCATCTAGTTCGGTTCTTTTGCCCAATTTGTGCCATGTCATCTGTCTGGCTGTCTCTTCGACCATGAAAAGACGTTGAAGTCTTGGTACGATTGGCATATACCGAAGAACACTAACTGCGATTTTGGTTTGCCTCTTCTCACCCATACCGTTGTCTACCACAAGATACCTGCAAGACTCGCAATTGGGACAATAGTCCAAGTGTGCATACTCCTTCCTAAATAAGGCACATCCTTACTCACATGCATCTATCTTCTCATAGGGCATCTTAAGTACACGAAGTATTTTGTCTGACTTGTACAGGTTTGCAGGCATGACATGGCCTTTGGGTAGGAAGCGTCGTAGCATTCTCTTCCCAAGTTGAATTGAGCCTTCAGAGCCATTACTTGTGCAATTGCATCCAGCTGACAGAGCTCAGTGTGCTCATGGAGAGGACATTTTGAAGACTCCAACATTTCATAAAAGGCCTTTGCAGATTCCTCCATCTCATCTTCCGAATCCCGAGCATCATCAAAGTCTTGCACCATGTCTTCGATCCCGGTACCATGCTCGTCCGTGCGACGACGGACCACCTCAGCTCATGTGTGTTGTATATACTCACCATGAAATGTCCACACCGTATAATTAGGCTTAAACCCCCTCCTCTACAGGTGTTTAATCATTACAGCCTCTGTCATCTTTTTATAGTTGTCGCATCCAGGACAGGGGCAATAGTATCTTTCCTGGCCATTTGCGAATGCTGCTTTCACAAATTCCTTTGTTTTTTTACAAACCATTCTTTCGTCATCTCTTTATGACTAGGGTGACCGGTATACATCCACGCACGATCACTCATCTTGCGTAGCTACTAAAGATAGAAGAAATATATTTATATATAATTTAGCATTTATATTCATGGGTTAATCAGGTTCGCCATTTTTATTACGTCCAGGCAACCTACATGCTAATAGGTAAAGATAGGTCTTAATCCCACCCGAGTATGTGTACATTGGGTTCGTTTTCCCATGCTCTGCTCCGGATCCAACACAAAATTTCGGCAGCACCTCCCCGCTGTTCTCCTGATACACGTCTCTGCAATAAACAGAGAGGATGTGCATCCGGAGAACAACAGGGAGGCACTGACGAAATTCCGCATCGGATCCAGAGCACGGCATACGGGAAACCGAACCCAATCTACACATACTCGGGTTGTCCATGGATAATGTTGGACAATTCGAAAGGATGGCGGTTATAAATATGCAAATACATGTACATTTATAGATGTCGCCCTTTCGAATGGGAGACGCATACTGGTCACGCATACAGATAAATTAATTTAATTACCTAAATCTAGAAAGTTTCATACGGAAACCGAGCCACAGTAAATGAAGGGGCGGGGAAGGAGATGAAATTTGTACTGACCCACAAATGCAGGGGCGGAGCTCGTACAATGCACGGGCAGGTCTTCGCACAGCAGACCTCACAGCGACGAGACAACTATCACATGTAAATCCACCCGATCAACACAAATATTCTAATTATGTCATTTTAGAGGAAAACAAGTTAAGAATATAATATTCATGAGCTAACCAAGGTTTTTATGCCATTTTGTAGCTAAATGGGCCAATTATCTCATTGTTGGGGAAAATAAGGTCAGGAGAATAAGATAGAGGAGAAGAAAGAGGAGGAGGAGGAGAAGAAGAAATCAAGAAGAAGGAGAAGGAGGCGGAGGAGAAGAAGGAGAAGGTATTTTTCTTCTCTTCTTCTTCTTCTTCTTTCTTTTCATTTTTCCTATTTGTTCTCCTCTTTCCTCTTGTTGGAGCTAAATTATCTAATTATGTCTTGTTGGAGCTATATGTACTAATTATGTCATTTTAGAGGAAAACAAGCTAAGAATACAATATTCATGAGCTAACCAAGGTTCTTATGCCATTTTGGACTTATGATGGCATTTTGGAGCTAAATGGGCTAATTATGTCTTGTTCTGTTCTTCTCTTCTTCTCTTCTTCTTCTCTTCTTCTCTTCTTCTCCTTCTTGTTTTTTCTTCTCCTCTTCTTCTTCTTCTTCTCCTCCTCCTCCTCCTCCTCCTCTCCTCTTCTCCTCCTCCTCTTCTTCTACTTCTTCCTCTTCTTTCTATTAAGCTAAATAACTAACCTAACTAACGAAGCTAACTAAACTTATCGCTAAACCTATACAACACTAAATAGCAAAAAAATAACAAAAACATAATCTACCACTAAGTAACTAAAGAAGAATCTAGCTACCACTAATTAACAAAACAGAATCTACCACTAAACTACCTACTAAATCGACTAATTAACTAACTAAATCTAGTAACTAACTAAACTACGAACTAACTAAAGATAATCTACCAACTAACTAAACTAACACTATATCTACTAATTAACTAACCTACCAACTAAACTATATATACCACTAAATCTATTAATTAGCAAAAAAACAAAAAAAATCACCTTGGTTAGTAGTGGGCAGCCGGGGTGGTGACGGTCGGGGCGGTGGGTGACCTGGCCGGAGCTGGTGGAGGAGGGGGTCGCGGGGAGGAGAGGGAACCAGGGTGAGGGGTGGCACAATGGTGGATGAGAGGGGTCGCGGGGAGGAGGGCACCAGGGCGATGGTGGAGCAGGGCACGGAGAAGAGGGGGCGGTGGTGGAGCAAGGGCACGGTGGTGGAGGAGGGGGTCGCAGGGAGGAGGAGGGGGCGAGCTATGGCGGCGGGTCACGGGGAGAAGGGCGAGCTCCGGCGACAGGTCACGGGGAGGAGGACGGGGCGAGCTCCAGCGGCGGCGTGGGGAGAGAGAAGGGGGCTGTGGTGAACCGTTATGGAGGAGAGAGAGGGGGTGGGGTGGGGGTTGACGACGTTAGGTCTAGTTGCCTCTTTGCCGTCTGCCCCCGACGGCAAAGTGGTAATAGGCTGACGACAAAGTGTTGGACCGTTATGGGTTAGAGGGTGGTGTGGGGTGGGTTCTTTGCCGTCTGCCTGCATGTGCTTTGCCGTCAGCTGGCAGACGGCAAAGAGTACACTTATGGCAAAGAGGATGTTTTCCATCAGCCTGCTCTTTACCGTCTGGTTTTGGGTAGCTGATGGCAAAGAGTGTCTTTGCCATCAGCCAGCAGACGGCAAAGAAGCAGCAGATGGCAAATTCTCTGATTCCAGTAGTGGGATAGCCACATATAATTGGGTAATAGTATGTAGTGTTGAGCACCATGTTTAAGTACAGAGTCACAACAGGAAAAGAGGTGTTACACTGCTGCATAGAGGGGGAGATAGTTGGTGTTGATGGCGGCAAGATTGTTGATGTAGATCGCCGTCACGCTCCTTGTCCAGACGACACTCCAACGCCATCGGGAGAGAGGGCGAGAGAGCCCCCTCCTTATTCTTATTCCTTGCCCCCCATAGATGGGTGGAGAGTTCCACCTCTAGTCTATGGCCTCCATGGCGGCGGAGGGGCGAGAGCCCCTCCGAGATTAGATCTCCCTCTTTGTTCTCTTCTGTTTCGCTTTCCTGTTTTCTAGCCCTTCTCCGTTTCTTAAATTCCCGGAGATCCGTATCTCCGATTGGGCTGAAATTTTTACATGATTTTTTACCCGTAAATTATCTTTTTTTGCGCCCCAAGAAGAGCCCCAAATGACTCACAGCGTGTCCACTAGAGGGTAGGGCGTGCCAAGGGGTATGGGCCGCGCCCTGGTGGGTGAGGGAGGCTGTGGGCCTTCGTTTATGTTGATTCCACCTCCCAAAAATCACACATATTCCAAAAATAATTCTCCATTTATTTTCAAATTTGGACTTTGTTTGATATGAATATTCTGGAAACATAAAAACATGCAACAAACAGGAACTAGCACTTGACACTAGATCAATATGTTAGTCCAATAAATCATATAAAATGTTGCCAAAATATGTGAAAGTTGTATAATGTTGGCATGGAACAATAAAAAATTATATATTCGATGGAGACGTATCATTGACCAAATAGAAATATTTATGACTATCATACATGGCATAATCTCATATAGGCATTACATCCGTGATAAGTAGACCATTAATCCAAGTTGATCAAGTAGTTATAATACACCCAAAAACTTCTATCTAGCATGCATACCAAGGTATTAAATTTGCAAGAAACAAAGTATCCCAATAAGAAAGATGACATAATGTCGACACGAAAAAGTTAATCAATGTGACAAACCTCGGTCATTTTATCCCTAGAGGATCCAACAACACATGCCTTAGCCCTTATGGTCACTGGGTTATATCACCAAAAGATTGAACCCACTACAAAGCACCACTCCATATGAAGAAAAAACCATCAAACTAGGCCAAATAAGATAGATAGAATGACAACATGTAAATCTATTTAATTATACAACAAGAAACCCTCAAAGATTCAATTGATTTCACTAAACAATCTGATCAAAGAGTGGCAATTCATCATGTCTGAAAAAACACACCACCATTTACATCAAATTGACCCCAATCATGTGAGAAAGCTCACGTGATCATGGTATTGAAGATCCAAAGAGAAAGAGATAAACATCTAGATACTACTATGGACCCTTAGGTCCTAATGGAGGAACTACTCACACAACATCATGGAGGTTGCAAGGTTGATGAAGAAGACTCCAACATTAGCTTCCTGCTCCGATAGAGCTCTAGAACATGCCTCCAGATTGGATCTTTGGGAAACAGGTGCTTGTTGTGATGCTAAAATTCTTCTGAAAATATGGTGAAGTGTTTTGTTATTTATAATGATTTATGGTGGTGGAATTGATGTAAGGCAGTGCACGTGGGCCTCACACGACCTAGCTAGGGACGCGCTCTACCCCCTAGGGCGTGTAGGGTGGTCATGTAGGCCCCTACAGATTCTCTTGTTCTCTTCTGAAGCTTCAAGGGTCCATTATCACCCTAAAAATCGTATTAAATCATCAAGTGATTTTTTCCTGCATACATATTGATTCCATGCGAAACTAAAAACAAGCATAAAACATGAACCGACATTGTGCATTAACTTAAAAGGTTTGTTTAGAAAAATAATGTAAATTTCTATAAGAAGAATATAAAAGTGATAATTTAAAAGCTTGGAGCAATAAAAAATTATAGATATGTTTGAGACGTATCAACATCCCAAGCATAATGTGTGCTCTTCTCGAGTAGGTAAAAGGTAAACAAAGATGATTTTTCCTCTATAATGCTATCCAACATAATCTTGATCAAATGATGTAGTGTGGTGTGAACTCGAGACAAAAGTGATTTCAAGACAATAATCCATTGAATAAAAAATAAGTAACATGAAAATGCATGACCAAAATTCTTATTGCCTTTCATGAATTAATGTTTTCATTTAATAATAATCAATACTCATATGTATCATATTCAAGTCCCGAGTCAATTAGGGATTTGTCTTATTCAAGCATCTTATGGTAACAAAACCCAAACCATGAGTCTAGTAACCAAATCGTTGACGGGCCTAATACGTCTGCAACGTATTTGTAGTTTTTGATTCTTAAATGCTATCATATTACCACTTTTTTATATCATTTTATATTATTTTCTGGAAAAACATATTAATTTAGTGCCTATGCCACTTGTTATTTTTTTGCTTTGTTTTGGTTTCACAAAAAGTATATATACGAAGATCTAAATACAATGCCAATTTTTGACAATTTGTCTGGACAACAAAGGGACCTAGAAGTTTCGGGGGAGGTCGAGAGCATTCACGAGGAATCCACATGGACACGTGGTGCGACGAGGGATTGGCCGCACCCCAATCCATGTGGGACGCCTAAGCCTTGTTTAACCTAATTCCTCTCCCTATAAATCCTAGAATTCTCAAAACCCTCGGAAGCAAACCCGAAAGAATGTTTCGCTACGCAACCCTCTCTTCCAAAGCAATCCCATCTAGAGCCCCGTTTGATGCTCTATCTATGGGGAAGCCACCACAAGAGGCCTCTTCATCAATATTCCCTCTTGTAGGACGTGCCTAAGAAGACACATGTAAAGGAGACAATTCGACGAAACTGTGTGCGATGCATAAATCAAACACAGTAACAAAATATTCTCGTGTGCCAGAAAACAAAATGTGTGTGATGTTTATCCATCAGGCACGATTTTGGTATGAAGACTGTGTTCGATAATGGCACACGACAAATTGTCCTTATACGTGTGTGATATGTCATTATAACACAAATGATTCTGGATTTATAATTGTGGGAATTGATTGGTAAACGCTTTGCAAAAATTAAGTGTGTGCAATGATTTAAAGTAGCGCACACGTTCGACTTCAAGATTATGCATGTGTGATGAGTTTAAAGGTACACATACATGTTTTGAAGGACACTGATATTCGACAATTCTAGGCAGCACATAAGACTTTTTCTTCTGAATTGTGTGTTGTGCATGGAACATTGTTGAAGGAACCAACTATGTGCGATAATGTGAAGTATTTCTATCAATTCCAGATTATTAACTGCTTGCGATGAGATCTGCAAGGGAAAAACATGCTAGACATGTAATTAAATCAAGTCCATTACATATTAGGGTCCAAATGTTAATTGTCCATTACGTATTAAGGTCCAAATATATAATAGTTAGAGAGCATCGCCATAAAGAATTAATATGAGCGAACTGTAGTAGAGATATGTTGTGTGCTTTAGCCCTTCTTCTTGTTATTGCAGGATGTTCCCGCAACATCGTCTTGGCGAGGATGGTTCTTGCCACTAACTGCTGGATTTTCATCTTCTTTCTTGATGTCCTTATCCTCGTCCTCCTTGTTGCACCATTCCTCCTCCTCCTCCTCATCCTTTGGCAGGTCCTCGTCCATTTGGTCGTCATCCTACGACTCGGGTAGCGACGTGCCTTGCATGAACCATATATAATCGACATCGGGGTTCGACTCTAGCCTCATGGATGACGAACGCGATGATTCCGAGGTTAACACTATTGGGAAAATCCTTATAGGTGAACTCAAATGAGTGGTGGGCGGGACATGCTACCCGTCACAACCATTTTAGAAAACTAGAACTGGCGGGTAACAAAAAGGGCCCACCACTTAAAAGTGCGTAACAATGTCACACACATTTTGTCGCGTGCTGATGACCGACAAGTATAGGGGGTCAATCATTGTCCTTTCGATAAGTAAGAGTCTCGAACCCAACAAGGAGCGGAATGAAATGACAAGCGATTTTCAGCAAGGTAATTTCTGCAAGAACTAAATAGTGGTATCAAGTTGTTTGATAGCAAGATAATTGTAACAAGTGACAAGTAGAAATAGTAACAATTGGTCCAGCAAGGTAGCCCAATATTTTGTGGCAAATGACTGGCCAGAACTATTTTTATGATAGGCAAAGTGTTCTTTAGGGCACACATGAATTTCACCTAGTCACTTTCGTCATGTTGGGTTAATTCACGTTCGATATTTTGATAATTTGATATGTGGGTGGACCGGTCCTTGGGTGTTGTTCTTACTTGAACAAACCTCCCACTTATGATTAACCCCCCCCCCCCCCGCAAGCATCTGCAAATACGTGAAAAGTATTAAGAATAAATTTTACTCATAGCATTAAACTTAGGGATTCAAATCATCCCCTTACGATGTAGTGCCTAGAGTGGGATTTAAGTTTCTGTCCTTCTCGCCACCCAACCTCTAATTACTACTCCACAATGCATTCCCTTAGGCCCAAAATATGGTGAAGTGTTATGTAGTCTATATTCATATAACACCACTAAGGGAATCACAACCTTCATATCATAAAAATATAGAACGATTATCAACTTCACATGACTACTTGCAACATGATTTCTCTCATGGCCTCAAGAATAAAAGTAACTACTCACACGTGATAAACATGTTCATGATCAGAGAGGTATTATGTAGCATAATGAATCTGAACAGATGATCTTCCAACAAATAAACCATAAAGCATCAACTACAAGATGTAATCAACACTACTAGACACACCCTAGGTACCAATTTGACGTTCTAGTACAAGATTGAGTACAAGAGATGAACTAGGATTTTGAGAGGAGATGGTGCTGATGAACATATTGATGAAGATTGGACTCCCCAAGATGAGAGGGTTGTTGGTGATGATGATGGCCTCGATTTCCCCCTCCCGGAGGGAAGTTCCTCCGACAGAATTGCTCCACCGAAGGGCAAAAGAGCTCCTGCCCACATTCCTCCTCGAGACGGCAACGCTTCATCCCGAAAGTCCCCTCAATTTTTTAAGGCGAAGGAGAATTTATACCATAAGATGGGCACCACAGGTGGTCCAGGTGGCCCACTAGACATCAGGCCGTGCCAGGGGTCCCTGGCGTGCCCTGGTGTCTAGTGGCCGCCTGGTGGCCCCGTCCGGCACTTCTTTGTTCCAGTATTTATTTATTTATTATAAAATAAATATCCGTCAATTTTTAGCCCAATTGGAGATGTGCAGAATAGGTATCTCTGACGTAGCTTTTTTAGGTCCAGAATTTCATCTGTCGGCATTCTCCCACTTGATGTAAACCTTGCATATTATGAGAGAAAAGGCATTAGAATTGCTCCACCAAGTGGCAAAATGCATAAAAACACTATAAATATCAGTAAAAAATGATGCAAAATGGACATACCAACTCCCCCAAGCTTAGACCTCACTTGTCCACATGCTTTTAGAGAGAGGTGTCGATAAAAATAAAATACGGACGTAGCAGCATCATGCTCATTATTATAAAAACAAATAAAACATCATAAAATACTTCATCACAACATTCTCATCATATAACTGTTATCATAAAGGCTTCTTATAAACAAGTATGAATTCATCACAACAATGAAGTATGAAGCATAAAATCTATTGAAAACTAACAAACTATGTTCTCAGTCAACTTTCCAACACAATTCATCATATTTAAGGAAGGGTCACATCTCGAAGCTTTTAAGAAAGTCTACATACTCAACCATCATTTAGTCCTCTATGGTTGCTAACACTCACTGCACACATATGAGAAAAATGTCTCAACCGGACACATAGAAATATAGGGGCTTATAGTGTTGCCTCCCAATCTAATCACCTCAAGGGTGATGTCGGCAATAAAAATTCAAGGCCACCCACATTCTGCTGGATAGATCTTTCCCCACCACATGATGCTTGCCAAAGAGAAGATAAAGGAAACAGAGGAAAATACTTTCACTCTTGCACAAAAGTAAATACATAAAGGTAAAATATAGGCCCTTCGTAGAGGGAAACAGAGGTTGTCATGTGCTTTTTGGTTGTATGCTAAATCTCTTAGTGCAAATGAATGTTACGTTATATTGCCCCTTGTGATGGCAACCTTTATTATGCAGTACCTCGCTTTTATTATCGCCATCACAAGTTTGTACAATGCTTAATTTCCCTTACTCTAAATGATCAAACATGTTTAGATGATTTTTTTGTTTTGTGCACCGATGACAACTTACTTGAATGATCTTACTCAATCCATAGGTAGGTATGGTGGACTCTTGAAACATGGGTTTGGGTTTGGTTTTGGATGCACAAGTAGTATCTCTACTTAGTACTGAGTTTTTGGCTAGCAAAGGTATTGGGCAAGCACCACATATTAGAGGATCTATAACAATATTACTTCTATGTGAATGTGAACAAGCATAAATCATTACGTTGTCTTCCTTGTCCAATATCAACAGTTTTGGCATATTATAATTAACGGGGGCTCACAATCATTGAAGATTTCGAGGATAGTGTATTTGCATGTAAATATTATCTTCCCTTATTAATTCTTTCATCTCTTGCATCACCGAACAATGCTATGTTTGTCAAGCTTCAACAAATTTTACCACTTATACTTTTCCTTATGTGGATGTCACTACATGCTGTAAGACTGGCATATGATGTTTTTCATTATTTTCCTTTATTTGGATTGCAGAAAGAAAGTAAAGAAGCAAAACTCAAACTAAACTTTATTATATAACTCTCACTCGATTACATAGATAGATAGATCACGAAACTAGCACTAAAAACAAAAGATTGAACCAAACTTTTATTTTACTAGATTTCAGGATAGTTAAAGATCAAACTAGAATGGATAAAGATAAATAAGGGTGATGGTGATACGATACCGAGGTGCCTCCCCCAAGCTTGTCACAAGACAAGGGGAGTGCCCATACCCGTGTACTCAAGTCTCCTTTGGTGGTGAAGATGAAGGTGGTGGTGTAGATGATGAGGTAGTGACAAACTTGTCCTCCGACTTCCATGGCAGTGGCTCACCATTATAAGAAGAGGCATGAGTCTCAAGAGTCCCGCAACTAGCAGCTAAACTCATACCTGTAAACCTTGCTTCATACTCAAATATTTGGTATTGAAGATCGAAGACTTGGCCTTGCAGAAAATTGATTTTATCGTTGAGGGTGAAGGCGATATACTCCAAGGACCTTCCATCCACCTTTAGATCATGGGTGAATTCCGTGATCATGGTGTGGCTGGCACCGAGTCCATGCTCCACCATGCCTTGGCACCTGAAGACCTCCTGCTCCACCGCATCGAGCCTAGATTCCACTATTCCCATCTTCTTCGGCCCTTGAATGTCACGGATGTGAAGCACCCATCACACATCTCAATGGTTTGAGGCTGATTCATCACCTCCAGTAAGTAGGGGTTAATGACCTTCTCGAATAACTTGTCCTTGGAGGAGCTTCATGAGGCAATGGTAATGTAGATCTGACAGAAAAATAACATGAAACAAGAACAGAGGATTTCTTTGTGGTACCAGGGTCAATTCATCAGGAGATATATATAGAGAATTTTTATACAAGGGAATACATGTTCCATAGGAAAACGGAGCTAGGAAGGTACCCGCGAGGGGGGCCTGGCGCACCCTGGTGTCTAGTGGACACCTGGGTTGCGTTCCCGTGTGTTTCTCGATTTCCTAAATTTTCTAAAATTCCAAAACTTCCACAAAATATTTTTGCGAATTTTTCTGAGCCTGTTTACTTACCGTATTAAATACCTCTTATTTTTACGGGTTCGAGAGTGTTCTGAAAGGTCTCCCTAATGTGCTCCTCCGGTGTCATGGTTTGGCTAATACTTTTTCAACATTAATTGGTGTACCTCAGATGTAGTGCTTTGTTCTTTGTCCATTGACCACCTTCGGATTAGTGCCTTCGGAGTTATTGATCTTAATAGCTCGAGACCAATAAACTTCTTCAATGATATATGGTCCTTGTCGGGACCCCGATCCTAAGCCATAGGAATCCAGCTTGTAACACATCACATCTCTTTGCGGTCTCACGCACGGTTATCCCCACGGCTGCAGCCTTACCTTAGCCGGGACCGTTTGCGCCTTTTGACTCGCGTATGCAATTGTGTCGCTAGCAATCCAATGTCAAAGAACCCGGATCGACATGTCTAGTCATAAACTCAAGCGGCAGTTCCGTACAGGGACAAGCATACATGACCCAGCAAAGAAGGTGTCGGTCATCAGCGAATGTAGACGAGTCGTAGCAAGCTACAAGGACTCCATTACAACGCGTGACATTTCCCAAAGGGACAGACACAACAGCTAAGAAGGACACATGCCGGTCAACCAATGTGTCCAGAGCAGTAGCGAACTACCATGGCTCGATGGAATCACAAAAGGGCATTTCCCCGTAAGGAGTGCTACTAAAGAATACGACTAGGTATTTGAACCCCATACATATCAAGTACAACACACGTACGCATGGCATACTGATATGTATAGATACATTGATGGCATCACATCATAACCATAAACATACAAACTTTATTTAGAAGGCTCAGACGAGCCACACACATAATATTACACAGATAGGGGCCTCATGACCCATCATCACAAGTCATAAAAACAAGTCTTACAAGCTAGCAGAAGATTAAAACTGTCTAAGTACAGACAGATGGAAAGGTGAAAGGCACATGGCCTGACTATCTACAGACCCAACCTAGGGCCAGATCGTAGCTGGGACACCAGCTACTCGTCGTCGTCAACGTCTAGATAGAACCCTCCATTAGGGTCATTAACAACCTCTGCAACAATTTATTAAGCAAACGTGAGTACAAAAGTACTCAGCAAGACTTTAGGATAATCTATCTACTCATGCAATGTATCAACAAGGAGTTGTGGGGTTTCATGCGGAAAGCCAGCATTTGACTCTTGGCTAGGCAACTTACATTTTCAAATAAATTTGACAACTTTGATTTCTTGCACACGAGTCCACTAACACCACAACAATACTCCATCATGGAATCATTCCGTCACCCTATGGAAATGCCGTCCACGCCACTCACACTTATCTTGACAATTTTATGAGTAGCCAATATACTTATCTATGAACAACATATGTTTCCATGTAGTCCATATTCACGGACGCGGCTATTCGAATAGATCTTAACCCTGCAGGGTTGTACTCCTTCACACACGCTCTCGCACTTATCACTATGTGCACGTCATGCACCTCGGCAACCTTCAAGCGGAAGCCTAGCGAGGGAGTCGGCCACGACCGTTAACCACTCTAATACCTAGTCCAGGTTTATCGCCTATCTGAGGGTAACCCGCACGGAAGTCCGGCCGAGGTTTCCGCCATGGCCCCAAGCGATGTGCGAAGGGTTCCCAAGCCCACCATCCGGGTGCCACTTGGTACACCGTGCCTCTGCCTACCGCATCATAGTCCACCTCTAAGGTCAGCACTACGCACGGCCTCCAGCATGACTATAAACACCAGAAACTACTTGCAACTCCTGGACCGAGTACTAAGCGATTAATAAGTCGAGAGGGTCAATTAAGTATCCCAACGTGTGGTAGTATCTAGTCTTGGATTACATACACGGAACTCGGTTCCTAAGGACGGTTCCAATGAAATAACCCGCCATGTACTCCTACATAGCCTTTCACCGGTACCTTTACCAAATTAGGTTCAACACACAACCTATAGTAACTGAACACATTCTCACGATCCTGTTCATCACCCAGATGACAGACCATACACAACTGTAAGCATAGCATGCATTGCAGGATAAGGCACATCATGGCTCAAGCATCTACCAGGTATGCTAGGTTGCAAGGTTCAGCTATTTACTGTGACAAGGACACGTCATGCAAAGGAAGTGGGTTCAACTAACGTGGTAAAAGCATTGAAAGCATTTTGATCTAATGCAATAAGTAAGAGCAGGAGCGAGAACATGGGATTTATCGGGATGATCAAAATGGTTGCTTTCCTTGTTGCTTAGCAAAGGGGTGATACCCGTCAGTCGGATAATCAGATGTATCCGGAGGGGCGGAGCCTACCAGAATAACAACAATCAATCAATATCAAACATATGCAACAAAATGATGCATGAAATGCAATGTTGCATGGTTTAAGATGACTATAAGAACCTTTTGGGTGATCTTGATTTGAAATCATAATTCAAATATCATTTGAATTATAAGTTAGCAAATTCTTTTAATTGATTTGACATGATGCTGTTTCAGAACTTTGTTTTTCAGGCATGAAAATAGAACCATTAGATTCCTTGAATTGTTCTGTTCATATTACATATATTATTTGTCAAATTTGGAGTTATATTCAATTTTCTATGTATTTCCAAAGTTTTGACCTTATTCTGGAATTGTTTTTAAACAGAAGAGGTTTTATTGCATCAGCATGACATCAGCAGGTCAATCTGGCCGTTGAAAGTCAAACCTGGCCATTGGGACCCACTGGTCAGTGACTCTGGCCAGGTTTTAGTTAAATTTAAACTTAATTAGGTATTTTACAGGGCTGGACCCACATGTTAGTGACTGTTTAGGTTTTTATTTAATTATTTAGTTTGTTAACCTAAACTTAATTAGCCAGGGGGCTGGCCCCACATGTCGGCTGCACAAAGAGGCTCAGATCCACCGGTGGCGAGGTGGAACTCGCCGGCGGTGAGCTTCGGCGACCACACGGACGGCGGAGAGCTTTGGGAATTCGATTCTGGCGACCATTTGCACGACAAAGAGCACCAAATGAACCAGCACTCAGCCGCCGTTCCATTTTTGCAAAGAACCGAGGCTAAGATGGCTTGAGATGACGCCAGCATCGAGCTCGACGGCTGCCGGAGCTCGGGCTATGTCGAGATCGATGAAACCGAAGGCAAATCGAGTGGTGCTTAGCTCCTAGAGCACCTATGCAACGTAATGAACCTTTTGGTGGCCTCAGAACGACTAGTCGTTCACCGGAGAGCTACCGGCGACGAGCTCCCACGGCGGATCTCGTCGGGCTCCGGTGGGATCGGCTGAAAGAGGAAGGAATCGAGGGGGGAAACTTGGGGGAAAGATTCCTGAGCTCACGAGAAGTGCAGAGGCAACGAAAGTGGGCTCGGGGATGGCCTGACGAGGGAGAACGACGGCGGCGAGCTCCGGTGACCCGAGGAGGAAATTGACGGCGTCACTGTTGGAATTATGCCCTAGAGGCAATAATAAATATAGTTATTATTATAATTCCTGTATCAAGATAATCGTTTATTATCCATGCTATAATTGTATTGAATGAAGACTCATTTACATGTGTGGATACATAGACAAAACACTGTCCCTAGCAAGCCTCTAGTTGGCTAGCCAGTTGATCAAAGATAGTCAGTGTCTTATGATTATGAGCAAGGTGTTGTTGCTTGATAACTGGATCACGTCATTAGGAGAATCACGTCATGGCCTAGACCCAAACTAATAGACGTAGCATGTTGATCGTGTCATTTTGTTGCTACTGTTTTTCTGTGTGTCAAGTATTTGTTCCTATGACCATGAGATCATATAACTCACTACCACCGGAGGAATACTTTGTGTGTATCAAACGTCGCAACGTAACTGGGTGACTATAAAGATGCTCTATAGGTATCTCCAAAGGTGTTCATTGAGTTAGTATGGATCAAGACTGGGATTTGTCACTCCGTGTGACGGAGAGGTATCTCGGGGCCCACTCGGTAATACAACATCACACACAAGCCTTGCAAGCAATGTGACTTAGTGTAAGTTGCGGGATCTTGTATTAAAGAACGAGTAAAGAGACTTGCCGGTAAACGAGATTGAAATAGGTATGCGGATACTGACGATCGAATCTCGGGCAAGTAACATACCGAAGGACAAAGGGAATGACATACGGGATTATATGAATCCTTGGCACTGAGGTTCAAACGATAAGATCTTCGTAGAATATGTAGGATCCAATATGGGCATCCAGGTCCCACTATTGGATATTGACCGAGGAGTCTCTCGGGTCATGTCTACATAGTTCTCGAACCCGCAGGGTCTGCACACTTAAGGTTCGACGTTGTTTTATGCGTATTTGAGTTATATGGTTGGTTACCGAATGTTGTTCGGAGTCCCGGATGAGATCACGAACGACACGAGGGTTTCCGGAATGGTCCGGAAACGAATATTGATATATAGGATGACCTCATTTGATTACCGGAAGGTTTTCGGAGTTACCGGGAATGTACCGGGAATGACGAATGGGTTCCGGGAGTTCACCGGCGGGGGCAACCCACCCCGGGGAAGCCCATAGGCCTTGGAGGTGGCACACCAGCCCTTAGTGGGTTGGTGGGACAGCCCAAGAAGGCCCTATGCGCCATAAGAAGAAAATCAAAGAGAAAAGAAAAAAAGAGGAGGAGGTGGTAAAGGGAAGAAGGACTCCACCCACCAAACCAAGTTGGACTCGGTTTGGGGGGGGGAGACCTTCCCCCCTTGGGGCTCCTTGAGCCCCAAGGCAAGGCGCCCCCTCTTCCCCCTATATATACGGAGGTTTTAGGGCTGATTTGAGATGACTTTTCCATGGCAGCCCGACCACATAACTCCACGGTTTTTCCTCTAGATCGTGTTTCTGCGGAGCTCGGGCGGAGCCCTGCTGAGACAAGATCATCACCAACCTCCGGAGCGTCGTCACGCTGCCGAAGAACTCTTCTACCTCTTTGTCTCTCTTGCTGGATCAAGAAGGCCGAGATCATCGTGGAGCTGTACGTGTGCTGAACGCGGAGGTGCCGTCCGTTCGGCACTAGATCGTGGGACTGATCACGGGACGGTTCGCGGGGCGGATCAAGGGACGTGAGGACGTTCCACTACATCATCCGCGTTCACTAACGCTTATGCTGTACGATCTACAAGGGTACGTAGATCACACATCCCCTCTCGTAGATGGACATCACCATGATAGGTCTTCGTGCGCGTAGGAAAATTTTTGTTGCCCATGCGACGTTCCCCAACAGTGGTATCAGGCTAGGTTCATGCGTAGATGTCTTCTCGAGTAGAACACAAAAGTTTTTGTGGGCGGTGATGTGCGTTTTGCTGCCCTCCTTAGTTTTTTCTTGATTCCGCGGTATTGTTGGATCGAAGCGGCTCGGACAGACATTACTCGTACGCTTACGAGAGACTGGTTTCATCGCTACGAGTAACTCCGTTGCTCAAAGATGACTGGCAGGTGTCAGTTTCTCCAACTTTAGTTGAATCGGATTTGACCGAGGAGGTCCTTGGATGAGGTTAAATAGCAACTCATATATCTCCGTTGTGGTGTTTGCGTAAGTAAGATGCGATCCTACTAGATACCCATGGTCACCACGTAAAAACATGCAACAACAAAATTAGAGGACGTCTAACTTGTTTTTGCAGGGTATGCTTGTGATGTGATATGGCCAATGATGTGATGTGATATATTGGATGTATGAGATGATCATGTTGTAATAGATAATATCGACTTGCACGTCGATGGTACGGCAACCGGCAGGAGCCATAGGGTTGTCTTTATACTAATGTTTGTGCTTGCAGATGCGTTTACTATTTTGCTAGGATGTAGCTTTAGTAGTAATAGTATGAGTAGCATGACAACCCCGATGGCGACACGTTTATGGAGATCATGGTGTGGCGCCGGTGACAAGAAGATCGTGCTGGTGCTTTGGTGATGGAGATCAATGAGCACGTGATGATGGCCATATCATGTCACTTATGAATTGCATGTGATGTTAATCCTTTTATGCACCTTATTTTGCTTAGAACGACGGTAGCATTATGAGGTGATCTCTCACTAAAATTTCAAGCAGAAATTGTGTTCTCCCCGACTATGCACCGTTGCTACA
This sequence comes from Hordeum vulgare subsp. vulgare, assembly GCF_904849725.1. Lineage (NCBI taxonomy): Eukaryota > Viridiplantae > Streptophyta > Magnoliopsida > Poales > Poaceae > Hordeum > Hordeum vulgare. The sequence continues at coordinate 545,194,377 of NC_058524.1, read as the reverse complement.
GTTCGTCGTTTCGAGACACCATGTGATGATCGGGTGTGATAGACTCAACGTTCACATACAACGGGTGCAAAACAGTTGCGCACGCGGAACACTCGGGTTAAGCTTGACGAGCCTAGCATGTGCAGACATGGCCTCGGAACACATCAGACCGAAAGGTCGATCATGAATCATATAGATGATATGATTAGCATAGGGATGCTTACCACTGAAACTATACTCAACTCACGTGATGATCGGACTTGAGCTAGTGTAAGTGGATCATGAACCACTCAAATGAGTAGAGAGATGTACTTTTTGAGTGGGAGTTTAGCAAATAATTTGATTAAGTTAAAATCTAATTATTTTGAACATAGTCTAAGTCCACTTTGAATATATTTGTGTTGTAGATCATGGCTCACGCGACAGTCACCCTGAATTTTAATACGTTCCTAGAGAAAGCTAAGTTGAAAGATGATGGAAGCAACTTTGTAGACTGGGCTCGTAATCTTAAGCTAATCTTACAAGCTGGGAAGAAGGATTATGTCCTTAATGCTGCGCTAGGAGATGAACCACCCGCTACGGCTGATCAGGATGTTAAGAACGCTCGGTTAGCACGTAAGGAGGACTACTCAGTAGTTCAATGTGCAGTCTTGTATGGCTTAGAACCGGGACTTCAATGTCGCTTTGAGTGTCATGGAGCATTTGAGATGTTCCAGGAGTTGAAGTATATCTTTCAGAAGAACGCCCGGATTGAGAGGTATGAGACCTCCGATAAATTCTATGCTTGCAAGATGGAAGAGAACTCGTTTGTTAGTGAACATGTGCTCAAAATGTGTGGGTACTCAAACCGTCTAGCTGAGCTGGGGATTGAACTCCCGCAAGAGGCTATCACTGACAGAATCCTTCAATCACTGCCGCCAAGCTATAACGGCTTTGTGTTGAACTACAACATGCAAGGGATGAACAAGTCTCCCGGCGAGTTGTTTGCGATGCTGAAAGTCGCAGAGTCTGAACTCCGTAAAGAACATAAAGTGTTGATGGTGAATAAGACCACTAGTTTCAAGAGAAACGGCAAAGGCAAGAAGGGTAAATCAAAGAAGAGCGGCAAGCTTGTTGCCAATCCAATGAAGAAACCCAAAGCTGGACCTAAGCCTGAAACAGAGTGTTACTATTGCAAGGGTATGGGTCACTGGAAGCGCAATTGCCCCAAGTATCTGGCTGATAAGAAGGCGGCCAAAGAAAAATCAGGTATATTCGATATACATGTTATTGATGTGTACTTAACCGGCTCTCGTAGTAGTGCCTGGGTATTCGATACCGGTTCTGTTGCTCATATTTGCAACTCGAAACAGGAACTGCGGAATAGACGAAGGCTGGCGAAAGATGAAGTGACGATGCGCATAGGAAATGGTTCCAAGGTTGATGCAATCGCCGTCGGCACAGTTTCACTTCAGTTACCATCAGGATTAGTTATGAACTTGAATCATTGTTATTTATTGCCTGCGTTGAGCATGAACATTATATCTGGATCTTGTTTATTGCGAGACGGTTACTCTTTTAAGTCAGAGAATAATGGTTGTTCTATTTCTATGAGTAACATCTTTTATGGTCATGCACCCAATGTGAGAGGATTGTTCATATTGAATCTTGATAGCGATACACACATACATAACATTGAGACCAAAAGAGTTAGAGTTAACAATGATAGCGCCATATTTTTGTGGCACTGCCGCTTAGGTCATATTTGTGTAAAGCGCATGAAGAAACTCCATGCCAATGGACTTTTGGAGTCACTTGACTTTGATTCACTTGACACGTGCGAACCATGCCTCATGGGCAAGATGACTAAAACTACGTTCTCTGGAAGAATGGAGCGTGCAAGTGACTTGTTGGAAATCATACACACCGATGTGTGTGGTCCGATGAGCGTAGAGGCACGCGGCAGATATCGTTATTTTCTCACCTTCACTGACGATTTGAGTAGATATGGTTATGTCTACTTAATGAAGCACAAGTCTGAAACATTTGAAAAGTTCAAGCAATTTCAGAGTGAAGTTGAAAATCATCGTACCAAGAAGATCAAGTTCCTACGGTCCGATCGTGGGGGTGAATATCTGAGTTTCGAGTTTGGTGCTCACTTAAGACAATGTGGAATTGTTTCACAGTTGACACCACCTAGAACACCACAGCGTAATGGTGTGTCCGAACGTCGTAATCGTACTTTATTAGAGATGGTGCGATCTATGATGTCTCTTACCAATTTGCCGTTATCGTTTTGGGGTTATGCATTAGAAACAACTGCATTCACTTTAAATAGGGCACCATCAAAATCCGTTGAGACGACACCATACGAACTGTGGTATGGCAAAAGGCCAAAGTTGTCGTTTCTTAAAGTTTGGGGATGTGATGCTTATGTCAAAAAGCTTCAGCCTGAAAAGCTGGAACCCAGAGCGGAAAAGTGCGTCTTCATAGGTTACCGAAAAGAGACAGTTGGGTACACCTTCTATCTCAAATCCGAGGGCAAAGTGTTTGTTGCTAAAAACAGGGCTTTTCTCGAGAAGGAGTTTCTCTCGAGAGAATTGAGTGGGAGGAAGATAGAACTTGACGAGGTTGTCGAACCTCTCATCCCTCTGGATGGTGGCGCAGGGCAAGGGGAAACCTCTGTCGTTGCGACGCCAGTTGAGGAGGAAGTTAATGATGATGATCATGAAACTCCGGTTCAAGTTTCTGTCGAACCATGCAGGTCGACGAGACCACGTGCTGCTCCAGAGTGGTACGGTAATCCCGTCTTATCAATCATGTTGTTGGACAACAATGAACCTGCAAATTATGAAGAAGCAATGGTGTGTCCAGATTCCAACAAATGGCTAGAAGCCATGAAGTCCGAGATAGGATCCATGTATGAGAACAAAGTGTGGACTTTGGAAGTACTGCCTGAGCGCCGCAAGGCTATTCAGAACAAATGGATCTTTAAGAGGAAGACGGACGCTGACGGCAATGTGACCGTTTATAAAGCTCGACTTGTGGCAAAGGGTTTTTCACAAGTTCAAGGAGTTGACTACGATGAGACATTCTCACCCGTAGCGATGCTTAAGTCCGTTAGAATCATGTTAGCAATAGCTGCATTTTTCAATTATGAAATCTGGCAGATGGATGTCAAAATGGCGTTCCTTAACGGTTTCCTTAAGGAATAATTGTATATAATGCAACCCGAAGGTTTTGTCGATCCTAAGAATGCTAACAAGGTGTGCAAGCTCCAGCGATCCATTTATGGACTGGTGCAAGCATCTCGGAGTTGGAACAAACGCTTTGATGAGGTGATCAAAGCATTTGGGTTTATACAAGTGGTTGGAGAATCTTGTATTTACAAGAAAGTGAGTGGGAGCTCTGTGGCGTTTCTAATATTATATGTGGATGACATATTGCTGATTGGAAACAACGTAGAGTTTTTGGAGCGCATAAAGGATTACTTGAATAAAAGTTTCTCTATGAAGGACCTAGGAGAAGCTGCTTACATCCTAGGCATTAAGATCTACACGGATAGATCAAAACGCCTGATAGGACTTTCACAAAGCACATACCTTGATAAGGTTTTGAAGAGGTTCAAAATGGAACAGTCCAAGAAAGGGTTCTTGCCAGTTTTACAAGGTACGAGATTGAGCATATGCGCACTGTCCCCTATGCTTCAGCCATAGGTTCTATCATGTATGCAATGCTGTGCACTAGACCGGACGTTAGCCTGGCCATAAGTATGGCAGGTAGGTTGCAGAGTAATCCAGGAGTGGATCACTGGACGGCGGTCAAGAATATCCTGAAGTACCTGAAAAGGACTAAGGAGATGTTTCTCATGTATGGAGGTGACGAAGAGCTCTCCGTAAAAGGTTACGTCCATGCAAGCTTTGACACAGATCTGGACGACTCTACGTCGCAAACCGGATACGTATTTATTCTTAATGGGGGTGCGGTAAGCTGGTGCAGTTCCAAGCAAAGCGTCGTAGCAGATTCTACATGTGAAGCGGAGTACATGGCTGCCTCGGAGGCGGCTAAGGAGGGTGTCTGGATGAAGCAATTCATGACGGATCTTGGAGTGGTGCCAAGCGCACTGAATCCAATAACCTTGTCCTGTGACAACACGGGTGCCATTGCCTTAGCAAAGGAACCATGGTTTCACAAGAAGTCCAGACACATCAAACGACGCTTCAACCTCATCCGCGACTACGTCGAAGGGGAGGACGTAAATATATGCAAAGTGCACACGGATCTGAATGTAGCAGACCCGTTGACTAAACCTCTTCCACGGGCAAAGCATGATCAACACCAGAACTGTATGGGTGTTAGATTTATTACAATGTAATTCGCATGATGATGTGAGGGCTAGATTATTGACTCTAGTGCAAGTGGGAGACTGTTGGAACTATGCCCTAGAGGCAATAATAAATATAGTTATTATTATAATTCATGTATCAAGATAATCGTTTATTATCCATGCTATAATTGTATTGAATGAAGACTCATTTACATGTGTGGATACATAGACAAAACATTGTCCCTAGCAAGCCTCTAGTTGGCTAGCCAGTTGATCAAAGATAGTCAGTGTCTTCTGATTATGAACAAGGTGTTGTTGCTTGATAACTGGATCACGTCATCAGGAGAATCACGTGATGGACTAGACCCAAACTAATAGACGTAGCATGTTGATCGTGTCATTTTGTTGCTACTATTTTTCTGCGTGTCAAGTATTTGTTCCTATGACCATGAGATCATATAACTCACTAACACCGGAGGAATACTTAGTGTGTATCAAACATTGCAACCTAACTGGGTGACTATAAAGATGCTCTACAGGTATCTCCGAAGGTGTTCGTTGAGTTAGTATGGATCAAGACTGGGATTTGTCACTCCGTGTGACGGAGAGGTATCTCGGGGCCCACTCGATAATACAACATCACGCACAAGCCTTGCAAGCAATGTGACTTAGTGTAAGTTGCGGTATCTTGTATTACGGAACGAGTAAGGAGACTTGCCGATAAACGAGATTGAAATAGGTATGCGGATACTGACGATCGAATCTCGGGCACGTAACATACCGAAGGACAAAGGGAATGACATACGGGATTATATGAATCCTTGGCACTGAGGTTCAAACGATAAGATCTTCGTAGAATATGTAGGATCCAATATGGGCATCCAGGTCCCGCTATTGGATATTGACCGAGGAGTCTCTCGGGTCATGTCTACATAGTTCTCGAACCCGCAGGGTCTGCACACTTAAGGTTCGACGTTGTTTTATGCATATTTGAGTTATATGGTTGGTTACCGAATGTTGTTCGGAGTCCCAGATGAGATCACGGACGTCACGAGGGTTTCTGGAATGGTCCGGAAATGAAGATTGATATATAGGATGACCTCATTTGATTACCGGAAGGTTTCCGGAGTTACCGGGAATGTACCGGGAATGACGAATGGGTTACGGGAGTTCACCGGGGGGGGGGCAACCCACCCCGGGAAAGCCCATAGGCCTTGGGGGTGGCACACCAGCCCTTAGTGGACTGGTGGGACAGCCCAAGAAGGCCCTATGCGCCATAAGAAGAAAATCAAAGAGAAAATAAAAAAAGGAGGAGGTGGGAAAGGGAAGAATGACTCCACCCACCAAACCAAGTTGGACTCGGTTTGGGGGGAGAGACCTTCCCCCCTTGGCTCGGCCGACCCCCTTGGGGCTCCTTGAGCCCCAAGGCAAGGCTCCCCCTCTTCCCCCTATATATACGAAGGTTTTAGGGCTTATTTGAGACGACTTTTCCACGGCAGCCCGACCACATACCTTCACGGTTTTTCCTCTAGATCGCGTTTCTACGGAGCTCGGGCGGAGCCCTGCTGAGACAAGATCATCACCAACCTCCGGAGCTCCGTCACGCTGCTGGAGAACTCTTCTACCTCTCCGTCTCTCTTGCTGGATCAAGAAGGCCGAGATCATCGTCGAGCTGTACGTGTGCTGAACGCGGAGGTGTCGTCCGTTCGGCACTAGATCGTGGGACTGATCGCGGGACGGTTCGCGGGGCGGATCGAGGGACGTGAGGACGTTCCACTAAATCAACTGCGTTCACTAACGCTTCTGTAGTACGGTCTACAAGGGTACGTAGATCACACATCCCCTCTCGTAGATGGACATCACCATGATAGGTCTTCGTGCGCGTAGGAAAATTTTTGTTTCCCATGCGATGTTCCCCAACAGTCACGGCGCTTCAGAGCTTCTCGACATCGAGCGACAGGCTTAGGAGCTTCAGGGAGCTTCAGCGGAGCTGTTGCGCGGATCAGGAGAGAGGAAGAGAGGCTGGAGCGACTGCTAGCGCGAGCTCCAGCTCGCGATCATCGCGATCGAGAGGGGGATAGAGCAGGGGGGCGAATGGAGAGGGCGAGAGCTCGGGGATGGAGCGCAGGGATCTTATCCCTCCCCTCCAGCGCATCAGGGCGAGGCACGCGAGCCCACATCTGCGTGGGCGCGCCGGGAGGAGCGGCGGCCACCTCCTGCTCCGACTGGCAGGAGGTAGACGACAAGGGAAGGTGGGCTGGGCAAGAGCACTAGATAGTGTTTTTGCATTTTTTTTCTTCCTTCAGTTTCTGTTTATTCGTTCTGACATTTGTTTTTATTTATTTTTAGCTCTAAAACCAAATCAAAATAGTTTGAAATATACTGGGGTGTTAGTTGGAATATTTCCTACCACATATAAAGTTTTCAACATTTTTGGAAACTTTGAAATATTTGAGATCAAATATATAGTTGATTTCAGTAGCTTTTAACTTAAATTTAAAATGCCAAAAGTAGTTTGAATATAAGTTTCACCCCTGATATCTTGTTTTCTACATTTATTAGAAAATGTGAACTTTTATAATGGCCATTTTGGATTCATTGATTTTGGCAATAGTTGTATTTCTTTTGAATAAAGAGTGGCTAGGGTTTTGCTTTGGATTTCACTACTTCTTTTGAGTGTATTTCCATTTCTTGAATGCAATGAAAGAAGACATTCCAGGGATGTGACAACTCACCCCCACTCAAAAGAATCTCGTCCCGAGATTTAGAAGTCGTCGGGAATAGCGCGGGATACTCAAGTCGGAGACGATGCTCTCTTTCCCATGTTGCTTCTTTTTCAGAATGATTTGACCATTGAACTTTAAGAAACTTGAGGTTTCGACATCGAGTGGTACGCTCAGCTTGATCTAGAATACGCATAGGGTATTCTCGGTATGAAAGGTTATCTTGGAGATCAAGTGTTTCGTGGTCCACTTCACGGATAGGATCCGAAAAGCAACGCCTGAGTTGCGAGACGTGGAAAACATCATGAACCTTGGAAAGATGCGGAGGAAGTTCCAATTGGTAGGCAACTTCTCCTCGTTTGGCAAGAATGCGAAAAGCACCGATATAACGAGGAGCCAACTTGCCCTTGATACCGAAACGATGGGTTCCCTTCAAAGGTGTAACCCGAAGGTAAGCCTTCTCATCAACTTCAAAGGCCACAGCCTTATGATGATGATCATATTGGCTCTTTTGACGAGACTGGGCTGTTTTTAACTTTTCACGAATAACGCGAACTTGCTCTTCTGCATCCTGGATCATATCCGGACCAAAGAGTTGCCTCTCTCCGGTTTCTGACCAATTAAGAGGTGTTCGACATCTTCGTCCATAGAGAACTTCAAAAGGAGCTTTGCCCAAGCTTGGTTGATAACTATTGTTATAGGCAAATTCGGCGAATGGAAGGCACTTCTCCCAATTCATACCGAACGATATAACACAAGCTCGGAGCATATCTTCTAGGACTTGACTCACTCTTTCTACTTGACCACTTGATTGAGGATGGAAAGCAGTGCTAAAAGATAAGTGAGTCCCCATGGTATTCTGAAAAATCTCCCAGAAGCGAGAAGTAAAGATACTTCCACGGTCCGAGTTAATCTCGAGAGGAACACCATGAAGAGACACTATTCGAGAGATATATAACTCTGCTAGCTCGCTAGGTGTTATACTCTCATGAACTGGAAGAAAATGAGCTAATTTGGAAAGACGGTTGATGATCACAAAGATAGCATTATTTCCTTTCTTGGTCTTGGCAAATCCGGTGATGAAATCCATATAGACTTTATCCACTACAAGAAATATACTAATACACGACGCTACATTTTCGTCGCTACATCGTCACGGTTTTTAATTTACGACGATCTTACGACGAAAAACGAAGCGTCAAAAACTGACAGCAACGACGTTTTTATCGAAATCGTCGTAACTTTTACGATGATTCCTCGATCATCGTAACCTTTACGACGATCCTAAATCGTCGTTGGCATCTAACCCAATCCTATGTGGCAGTCCTACGTGGCAAAATTACGACGAAATCAAAACGTCATGGTTGAAATCAGCCCAACCCATTTAATTGATCACATGGGCTGATTTTATTTTTTTGGGCTTTTACTTATTATGCTTCTTTTTGGGCCTTAACTTATTTACAACCACTTATAGTATTTTTTTTGAATTTTTTTGTATCATTATAATTTGGGCCCTAGCCTTTTCGTGCCCAAATACATTTGGTCCAGTTTCAGATTTGGCCTTTTTTCATTTTTGAATTCAGCAACTTTTTGTTCCAGAACTTGGTTTCATTTCTATTTGTTAGGCCTTTTCAACCCAATTATTTGTCCAATATTAAATCAAACACTATTTCATATTCAAATCAAGAAAACTCCAAGTCGAATTAAAATCATCCATCATATAACATCACATAATACATCTCCCAGGTTTACATAACACAATAACTCATCTCATGAATACATTTCCTTACACATGAATAGACGGAGTTACACAATAGAACAATGACACATCTGCTACTATCCCAACAGTACAATGGACTTCATTTCACTCTCTTATGAGACATGCTCGAGATGCGACAACTTGCCATCCTACAAGAACATTACACTGCATATGAATCAATCAAACGGAAATAAATATAAAAAATATTAGAAATAAAAAGATTTGTATTCATCCTGAAGATGATGTTAAAAGAAATGCGAACAAAAGTGCGAGACATATGCACTTAGTTTTTTTTGTGAGAGGAAGTTCTGCACGCATAGACACTGTACCACACCATTCAAGATAATTAACAGAAAGTGGGCATAAACATAGGCCAAGTTCAAATCAAAATATGTAATTGTGAAGCCAAATCAAACAAACGAATATGTTTAGCCAACCAAGGAGGAGAGCACTAACCAAACAATGCTTCCTAGCTAGCTAGTACACTAGAACGTGACCATCCAACATGCATACACGCATCATGCAAGAACATATATGAACATTTTTCTGTAAGGGGGACATCAAGACCTTGTTTTTGAACATATATGACTAAAGAGCTCTTGAACGAGTTCTGGTCATCAAGTATATAAATCAAGAAATGCTCCAGTTCTAATTTATTCTAGTATTTTTACTTCTAATTTATTCCAGTATTTTTTGACATGTGTGATGCTACTGTTTTTTGGAAACATGGAGTACAAGTATTTTTGGAAACATAAAAGAACATGATTTATTACCCTGGAGACTAGAAAAGAGTTGTTCTGAGCATTGTTACTCGAGCGAAGAGGATGACTAAAAGCGTTCAATGGTTGAGAATATACCAACAACTTCGAACTCTCCTAACGAAAGATTCAAGTGCTGGAAACCTAGAAGCGGGGCAGATTATACAGTTACCTGAGTGGAGTAAGGGACCGTTTCCAACATAGGAATTTCAAAGGAATCAGTCCATTTCCTGCATGAACATAAATTAAAGTTAGTGTTCAAAACTTAGCAAGTTTGTGTTAAGAACTTGAGCTCCTTACTAAAAAACATAATGTACAACAGTTTGGCCACACCAAAACGTATAGTATTTTTTATTACTACTACTATATGGCTAGATTGAACTACTACGTCTCGTCTGGCAAGCTGACAATTAAATTGAGTGTACTGGAGTATACTGATGCAACTAGATTTGCATCCATCGCCTTTAAAAATCACATGGAAGGACATGCCACCGGAGTCCAGTACCCAACAACCAATGATGCGGTTCACACTGACAGTAAAAGAAAACAAATTAAACTTGTATAGATGTAGACATGTGGTCGGATGGTGGCTCAGTCTGCTGTCCAAGTAACCAATTTTAACCGATATAAGTTTAAGGTTTGTCTCCATGTTGCCAATAATGCACCTTTTAAAGAATTGATTTGCATACTGCAGAATATTTCAATTAAAGTAAGAGTAAAACATGTTGCTATAGTTAATAAGGTAAGATGCCAGGCTGACCAGTCAAGAAATCTGAAGCAAAAACAAGGTTTCCAGCAGAAAAAGAAAAAAGCTAAGGCATTCCCATCAATGTTTGGCTTCAATCAACATGCCATTCTTTTTAGGAAGACAAATAGATAAGCAATAAGCAATACTCACTGCTAAATTTAGTGTGTTGTGTATTTCGATTGACAAGCAGATAAGCAATACTCACTCTAGGCTACCAGCACTAGCTAAACCAAGCATCAGTTTTAAAAAGCTCTGTTTAAGATACTTCAACAATGGGTGACATCTCAGTAGCATCTACTTGTAACATCATATGCTTAGCTAACAAACTCCATTGTGTACCACAATAACAGAACCACCTCAAGCATATCTACAACAATATATATAAAGTGATGGCATGCCTAGCATCAGTTTTTTAAAACTCGATTTTATATACATCAAAGACCAAAAAAGTTCTGAGTGTTCTATATGTATCACATCCTCTGCTCAGCACTCCATCATCATAATAGTGTTATTGAACTCACCATCATGGTCGCTGGTGTCATGGACAACCTTGGCCAATTGCAGCATGGTGAACTCACCGGGGTTGCCCAAGTTGAATGGCCCAATGTGATCACCTTCCATCAGCCTCATCAACCCCTCAACCTAGAAGAGTGCTATTTTAGAAAGCGCATACCAGATAGCATAGCCATTATTATTGTTCACTGATGGTTAGAGATGACCTACCAAATCAGAAATGTATTGGAAACTCATGGTGTGCTTGCCATCGCCGTAAACTGTTAAAGGCTCCTTCCTTAGCGCCTGCCATTATATTAACATAGAGCATTCGGGTGTTAGTTCCGAAATGAAAAGAAACTTGCGGTTTTTAAACTAGCAGAGCAACAACGCTGTGTGTTTACCTGAGCAACAAAGTTGCTGACAACATGGCCATCGTCAATGCACATGCACGGGCCATAGGTGTTAAGGATCCGAGCAATCCTAACCTGAATAGTGAACACAACAAAATACACCAATCACTACACATACATACCTATTTTTATACAGATGGAATGGAAATTTCAGTGCTTGCAACAATATATTAGTATAACACAAATGACAAAATACCTCAAGGTTGGCACCACGGTGGTAGTCCATGGTCAAGGTTTTAGCTGTAAGCTTCCCCTCGTCGTAGCAACTCCTGACACCTGTTGTCCAGAGAAACATACATACACATCAGTGGTACTTCTCTGGAGAAAGAGTAATACTACGTTCTATATGTAATGAATTTAAACTGTACATGACAAATGCATTCATAGAAAATGGAGCAACGACTAGTTGTAGCAATCTATCCCAACAAACTTCCATCCTTTTATGCTTGTTCTCTTAATTGTTTTAAGAGTCTTGGTTGTTAGATGTTTGGTCAAGCGCAAGCATATACAGTTTTGCCCCACACCTTCTTCCTTTACTAGGAAGGGATCCCGATCCACCATGTGGCACACTTCACCTACCAGAATTGTCCCTTTCCAGCAGAAAGAATCAAACCATGCAATAGGCCACCCCCATCTAGATTTTATTTTTTTATTGTATTTTTTACTGTATTTTTTAATTTACACTCTGAACATTGCAATTTTTCTACTAGCTCATCAAGAGGCTTCCCGCAATCAAGTGCCTCTAGCCTAGCCAGATCAGATTTCCGCTCAATCATCTGAAGTAAAAGGATACCAAATGCATCAAAAACTGACTTACATGTGAAAAAAGTACCAGGTTTTACAAATTTAAGATCAAAAGAAGATTTAATTACATTTACTCATCTAGTATAAAAAGGCTATCATCCATATAGAAAGCAGGTCTTATAGAAGACTAAACACGACACATATTTCCTCCATGCGGTTCTTAATTGCTATTTTTTGAATCACTTTCTGGGGTACATACACAGAGTGTACTACTGCGGCACACCATTACCCTCTTCAAGAGGGAATCCCTGGGCGCTCGCTGGTAATGCCCACGTCGACGCAAGGTAATCCCTGGGCACTCACTGCGGCAAACCTGTTGAATGAATTTGGATCCATAAATGTGATTGATGAACCAAGACTATGAAGAAAAGTAGTTTGACATTTTTTGTATTATAAATCTATGCCAAATGTTGAGACTAAAAATAAAAACAGTACATGAAGGCACCTGGAGGGTGGAGCAGGAGCTCACTTGGAGCTTAGGTGCTTTGCCCCCCATCTACGTTCCAAATAAAATGGATGGTGAATGAGCAAGGGGAGGGTCGAGAGGGTGAGGACAAGCAAAGTAGCACGCACAAGGGATGATACATGTTGCGATGTTTTAGAAAATAGTCTTCGTCAAAATTGCACTTCTATATATTGATTTATGCCATTTTTTCATTTTGCTGATTTCAGTGGGACAGTTTCGATCAAAATTTCTGCAGCCGACTATTTCAGTGTGCTTTTTGACTTTGGTGGAAGGTCGTTCAATCAAGATGAATAATTACATTGTTGTATTTCGAAGTTAATATAATGGTTAACTGCACACCAGTTTACTTAGTATTAATTGTTATCTTTTGTCACTATCTTCCACACCTTCCTACTTATAAATTTCGGTTCATGAACTAGCATGATGCGTGTTTTTATATACATACACACAATACACTTGAAATGTTACTATTGCTGACAATGGCTCCCATTTGTTTTGGACAAAATCCAAGAACCTACCCACACAAAAGCTCACGCAACATCTTTATATATTTATATATAAATACATGTATAAAATTATGAATAAATGTAGTAATATTTTCATATCTTAGTTCCACATAGACCAAACATGCACAGAGTAGAAGTTGTTGTGTGCTCAGGTCAATGGAGGTCTTGTGGGTTGTGATCGTTTGGTCGTTTCCGTGACACAACATTGGCCGCCTATAGATGTACTAGTAGGGAGGGTAGCCCTGCATGTACCTTCTCATCCAGGTGTGTGTGTACCCCCAAAACATTCTTTTAAGCTTTTTCCATTAGCAGATGATCTACTGGTACAGATGTTAGCCTTGGCTAAATATTCAGAACCTTTTTTAGGTGTCAATCCATATTCCAAACAAAAGTTTGTTTGGTGGTGTTTCTTTGGGATTAAGTGAGCAATTAAGCACAGAAAAACCTAAACCAAACACACTACTAAACGTTCTTATCTGCATGTACTACGTAGTACTCTACTAACACAAATATGTGTAAAAGCAAATCAAAAGGCATGAAAAAACAAACGATGGAGGCGTATGTCTGATGAAACTGATTATCTGTGCACATCATTCACATGAGGCTGTCATGTGAGTTGACTTGGTATGGTACCTTGAGGAGTTGCTCCACCTGGTCCTGGCGTTCCCTGCCGAGGACAGGTCCATGTCGCCGCCACCAACGGATCTTGCCGCTCCCATCAACGCACACACACAGACCGCCTATGGAGGAAGCGGCAGAGTACCTTGGCGGCGATTGCACGGAGGTACTTGGCCCGGACGACGTCGGGGGCGCGGGACCATTCGCGGCCACAGTTCCTCTTGAGGGCGGCGCGCACGGCCGCCACCACGGCGTCCACATCCTCCGAGGTGCCCGCCGGGATCTCGCTTGTGGAAACCTAGTGATGAGCAGGGCAACCAATGAGACGGGCGAACAGAAAGCGGGGAAAGAGAGAGGGGCGGACCTATGGAGACCTCGGTGGTCGGGTTGACGACGGGGAGGCGGCGGCCGAGCGCGGGCGCGCGTCACTCGCCGTCGATGAAGAGTTACCGCTGCGGGGTCTTGGCCGACGCGACCATCGCGGCGGGCCGGGAGTGAGAGCCCTAGCGCGCGCAGCTTCGTGCTTCGCGAGCAGCTTCGTCAAACCCTAGCGTGTGCAGCGCAGAGACAGAGAGAGGGTGAGGGAGGGAGAGGCCGGCGCATCACCCTCTCTATGTCTCTGGACCCCTATTTCTGCTCCGGATCTGGGATGAGGAGGAGAGGAGAGCGTGCGGCGGCGGCAGATCTGGGAGAAGATTTGTGTGGTGGCTTCAGATCGGAGGTGGGGGGAGCTTGGTGGAGGGGAGAGGACAGGATCGGGTGGAATGGTGCGATGGGTGGGGAGTGAGTGACTTTTTTTTCTGTAGATAGATGGATGGATGGATGTGGGTTGGATGGATGGATGAACGCCATGTCATCGATCTGTGGGAAGATTTCTCATTGGTTCGAAAAATCAATGATTTGAAATACTCCCTGCGTTCCTAAATATAAGTCTTTTAAGATGTTTCACTAAAAGGACTACATACGGATGTATATATACATAATTTAGAGTATAGATTCATTCATTTTGCTCCGTATGTAGCCCTCTAGTGAAATGTCTAAAAATACTTACATTTAGGAATGGAGGGAGTAGTTTTCAAGTACTAAAAATAGAGGAATTTTGTGAAGCATATATCAAAAATATTGTGCAAAAGGGCACCACATAAATTTTCACTAGAGTTCGACCATATTTTCAGGATGACGACAAATTTGTATGCATTTCCGATCTTTTTACCTTTTTTAACATAGTTAGAACATGTTACGACATTTTTATAATCGTCGTAAAAGTTATGACGATCTCATCTTATGCGGTTACGATGTTTTTGACTCACATCGTCGAAATTTATATGTAGATTTGATCCCCTCAAACAGCTTACGACAATCTAAAGGTTATTTATGACGAATTAATCAACGACATTTTAAAGAACGTCATATATGAGCATATTTCTTGTAGTGATCCCATTTCCATTCAGGAATAGCTAAAGGTTCAAGGGTGCCAGCAGGCCTTTGATGTTCTGCCTTAACTCGACGACAAACATCATAGTTAGCAACGAACTCAACAATTTCTCTCTTCATCCTAGTCCACCAAAACCTCTGGCGTTGGTCCTGATACATCTTAGTACTACCAGGATGAATGGTCAGAGGAGAATCATGAGCCTCCTTAAGGAACAATTGCCGTAGACGTTTGCTCTTAGGAACCACTAGAGGGTTCTGAAAGAACACAACACCTTGCTCATTTATAAAGAAATCCCTAGCGTTTCCGCTAGCAATATTCTCCTTGATCCGGGATATACCCTTATCATATGCCCGCACGGCTATGATTTGATCCCTAAGAGTAGGCTTCGCCACCAGGGTAGAAAGGAATCCTTGAGGAACAATGTGAAGATTTAACTTCCGACATTCCTCATAGAGATGTGGTTGATCTCGTTGTAGCATCAGGTTGTTACAATAAGACTTACGACTTAGTGCATCAGCCATAACATTG
The DNA here is from genome assembly GCF_904849725.1 of Hordeum vulgare subsp. vulgare. NCBI lineage: Eukaryota > Viridiplantae > Streptophyta > Magnoliopsida > Poales > Poaceae > Hordeum > Hordeum vulgare. Next base: position 545,178,842 of record NC_058524.1, on the reverse strand, counting down.
GCCTTCCCCGGGGTGTAAGTTATCCCTAAGTTGTAATCCGTGATCAACTCAACCCACCGTCTTTGCCTGAGATTCAAATCCGGTTGGGTGAAGATATATTTCAGACTTTGGTGACACTGAATATTTTGCAACGATTACCAAGAAGGTAATGTCGCCAGGTCTTAAGTGCATGGACTACAACTTCAAGCTCAAGATCATCTGTGGGACAATTATCCTCATGTGGACGCAACTCTCGAGATGCGTATGCAATCACATGACGATCCTGCATGAGAATGCAACCTAATCCTTGTCGCGAGGCGTCGCAACAGATAACAAAGTCCTTAGAGAAATCTGGTGGTAGAAACACATGTGCGGACGTCAGGCGTCTTTTCAGTTCCTGAAAATTATGCACACACTGTGGTGTCCACTCGAACTTTTTATCTTTCTTGAGGAGTTCAGTTAGAGGCTTCGCAACCTTGGAGAAATTCTCGACAAAGCGGCAATAATAGCTCGCTAGACCAAGAAAATTCCTAACTTGCTTAACCAATTGAGGTTGAGTCCAATCAAGGATAGCTTGAACTCTCTCGGGATTGACAGCAATACCCTTACCAGAGATTACGTGACCTAGATAGATCACTTCTGGTAACCAGAATTCACATTTTGAAAACTTGGCATACAGGCGGTGCTCTCAAAGTTTCATCAATACCAGCCTTAGATGCTCGACATGTTCTTGTTCGTTCTTCGAGTAGATGAGAATATCATCGAGGTACACTATGACGAATTTATCCAAATACTCAATGAAGATTGAATTCATCAAGCGAGAGAAGGTGGCTGGGGCATTGGTTAAACCAAAGGACATGACGATGTACTCGTATTGGCCATAACGAGTGACAAAAGCCATTTTTGGAATGTCCCCATTCTTGATCTTGATTTGATGGTAACCCAACCTCAAATCCATTTTGTAGAAGACTGAGGATCCAGCAAGCTGCTCATACAGGTCGTTGATCCTGGGGAGCGGATACTTGTTCTTTATGGTGACCAGGTTAACTGGTCGATAATCTACAACCATCCAATCCGTTCCATCTTTCTTCTTAACAAAGAGGACGGGACAAGCCCAAGGAGAAGAGCTAGGACGAATGAAACCTTTATTCAAGGCATCATCTAGTTGTTTCTTAAGTTCGGCTAGCTCCAGGGGTGCCATCTTATAAGGTCTTCTGACTATTGGAACGGTTCTCGGAACAAGGTCTATCACAAACTCTACATCCCTGTCAGGTGGAATTCCTGGCAGTTCCTCTGGAAAAACATCTGGGAAATCACGGACTACCGGAATGTCTTCAAGTTCTGGAAGAGGGTTGGCATTGAGGGAATAGAGTTGACATATAACAACTCGAGTAGAGACATTGATTATCTCATCCGAGGGATGGGTAAGCTGAACATTTGTAGAATGAGTATCAATCTTGGCATAATGAGCTGACATCCAGTCCATACCCAAAATGATATTGATATACGAAGATTTCAGGGCTATCAAAGATGCTAGAAAAACTAACCTGTCTACTAGAATTTCATTGTCATAGGTTATCCTGGAGGTTTGCCACTTACTACCAGGGGTTTGGATTACCAATGGGACTGGCATATCACAGAAAGACATGTTATGCAACCGTGCATAACTTTCTGAAATGAAGGAATGAGATGATGCAGTGTCAAAAAGAACAGACGCTGGGTGATGATTAACAAGGAGCGTACCCAGTATAACGTCAGGATCCTCTGCAGCTTCTTCTGTTGAAACATAGTTCACACGGCCACGTGCAGGAGTTGGCTTCACATAGTAAGCTTTGCCCGACTTGCCTTGCCCAACGCTTTCTAGGTTGCTTGGCACCCATATTCTGAGGACACTCTCGGGAATAGTGCCCTGGTTCTCCACACTTGTAACAGATCACCTGATTGGTACGTGGTGCATCATTTCTTGTTGGACCACCATAGGTTTTTGCTAGAGGGTTGGTCTGATTCGCCTGACGCGCCACATAGGATGGCCTCGGGTATATCTTGGCGGCACAGAACTATTTGGAACCCACAACCCGCGTTTTGGGAACGCGGAACCAGAGGACGAGCCAGAGTCACGGGAGTGCTTCCTTGTGGGTTCATAGTCAGTATGACTAGTCTCGGCACTGATCGCCTTGTTGACAAGAGCTTGAAAGCTTGTACATTTGTGGAGGCGCAAATCACGACGAAGTTCAGAGCTCAGACCCTTGCAGAATCTTGCTTGCTTCTTGGCATCAGTTGACACCTCTTCAGTTGCATAGCGGGTGAGGTTACCGAACTCGCGGCTATAGGCATTCACAGTCAATTTTCCCTGGGTGAATGCATAGAACTCCTCTCTCTTTCTGTCCATCAAACCCCCTGGAATATGGTGCAGACGGAAGGCTGCACTAAAGTCTGCCCATGTGGCTACTGGTCCGGCAGGGCGCATAGCTTCAAAGTTCTTCCACCACAGATTTTCGGGTCCTTCCAGAAAGTACGCCGCAAAGGTCACCTTGTCGGCCTCAGAAACATTTGCAGAGCGTATCTTGCACGATATACTGCACAACCAGTCATCAGCGTCGAGCGGGTCGACAGACTCATGGAACTTCGGAGGATTCAGCTTCACAAAGTCATTGAGGGACACTGCATCATTCCTAGGCTGACGAGCCGTATTTTGCTCAATATGCTCTAACAGACGGTTGGTCTCCCTTTTGTTTCTTTCTGCATCAAGCATAATTTCCGCCACAGAGGCGGGTGATGCAGTTCCTCCTGCGATGCTTGACTACCCTCTCCCTGCTCATGAGCAGGGGCACAGTTCAACCTGGTGAACACCATCCTGACAAACAAACTCACACCTTAGACCAATATCAACATCAATACTAACTATGGATTAATTATGTACTCAACACATGGAATGCGGAAATGAACATCCGAACAACATGGTAACAAGCAACTGCTATATATACACCATGGTTCATACACACCATTACATAGTTCAGTACAACCTTAACCGAAGAGCAAACTACTGAAAAGATGACACAACTCATAAGAGGCTTTCCAAGCTTCCTATATATTATTTATCTATGCCTCCGGAATTCATCTCACGACGTAAGCATACTCCACAAGACACAGATGACTTTGGAAGTACAACTACTACCATACTACTCTTCCACTCATGGATTCAGGCATCCGCATAGAACATCTCATAAAGGTTGCCTCCATGGCCTGGAAGCTCAACCTGAGGATTAGGAAAAACTCGAGCCTGAGTACCCTGGGAACCGTAAGGACACGGATGTGGCCTTGGTCCCCTGACTGGTGGTAGTAGAGGTCCCCGAAGAGGGGTGACTCCTCCTATAGCAGGCCAGTCAACATTAGCCGGAAGATGGGTCCTAACAGGGTTCAACATCTCCATATCTCCATACAATGTCTGGACTATAGGTGCCAGCTGCGTCAAAGCCGTCCATAGACGGGAACGTGTAGCATAGAGCTCCATACGAAGGGCACGAGCATCCCTATCTCTATTCTCTAGCATCTCAGCAGTGGACTGCAACAGCGGATCCTCCATAGAGGAATCAAAGTAGACCCCACTAAGGTATCCTTCTTCTCCTGGCTGAGCAGCAGGAACATAGCAGAACTCTGAATTCTACAGTAGTGCATGTCTGGCCCTCATGATGGTCAACATTGAATAGGCAGCATCTTGTACTGCCATGTCAACAGCGACCCCCAATCCATAAGACCAATGGATCGGCTCCTAAGCTCCAGGGTAATCTGGGAATACTCTAACAGTGTAGAGATGTTGACTCTGATTAAAATCCTGGTAGTGCTCGTCCACTGTGTACTCTGGGTACCAGCGGTAACCGGCTACAGACATCATCCTGACTAGCATGGCCGTATGACCTGGCACATCAATGCACCTAGTCAGACGGACCACCTGACGAGTAGGACGGCCAGGCATCTGAAAATAAGGAGTAATGCAAAAAGCATTAGAGCTCTGAAGACAAAATTGGACAGCATAATGGCTGTAAATGCTCAAAAACAATTTTGAGACAACCCACAAGATAGGATAACATAACCACTCAACTATCAAGTTCAATTCCTTGGTCATCAAAACTTACTTTCTTTTCCTTGAAATAAGAGAAACTCGAAGTAACTCTCGACTCGTTGTCCTATCATCTACCGATCAGAAAACACGACCTCTAAGGTCACCATACGGGTGCCACTTTGTACACCGTGCCACTGCCTACCGCATCATAGTCCACCTCTAAGGTCAGCACTACGCACGGCCTCCAGCATGACTATAAACACCAGAAACTACTTGCAACTCCTGGACCGAGTACTAAGCGATTAATAAGTCGAGAGGGTCAATTAAGTATCCCAACGTGTGGTACTATCTAGTCTTGGATTACATACATGGAACTCAGTTCCTAAGGACGGTTCCAATGAAACAACCCGCCATGTACTCGTACATAGCCTTTCACCGCTACCTTTACCAAATCAGGTTCAACACACAACCTATAGTAACTGAACACATTCTCATGATCCTGTTCATCACCCAGATGACAGACCATACACAACTCTAAGCATAGCATGCATAGAAGGATAAGGCACATCATGGCTCAAGCATCTACCAGGTATCTTAGGTTGCAAGGTTCAGCTATTTACTGTGACAAGGACAGGTCATGCAAAGGAAGTGGGTTCAACTAACATGGTAAAAGCATTGAAAGCATTTTGATCTAATGCAATAAGTAAGAGCAGGAGCAAGAACATGGGATTTATCGGGATGATCAAAATAGTTGCTTGGCTTGTTGCTCAGCAGAGGGGTGATACCCGTCAGTCGGATAATGAGATGTATCCAGAGGGGCGGAGCCTAACGGAATAACAACAATCATTCAATATCAAACATATGCAACAAAATGATGCATGAAATGCAATGTAGCATGGTTTAAGATGACTAGCATAACCTTTTCGGTGATCTTGATTTGAAATCATAACTCAAATATCATTTGAATTATAATTTAGCAAATTCTTTTAATTGATTTGACCTGATGTTGTTTCATAACTTTGTTTTTCATGCATGAAAATAGCACCATTAGATTCCTTGAATTTTTCCGATCATTTTACATATACTTCTTGTTAAATTTGGAGTTATATTCCTTGAGTTTTGAAATTATTCTAGAACTATTTTTAAACAGAAAAGGTTTTATTGCATCAGCATGACATCAGCAGGTCAATCTGGCCGTTTAAAGTCAAACCTGACTAGTGGGACCCACTGGTCAGTCACTCTCGCCACGTTTTACTTAAATTTAAACTTAATTAGGTATTTAACAGGGCTCGACCCACATGTCAGTGACTGTTTAGGTTTTGAATTAATTAATTATTTTGTTAACCTCAACTTAATTAGCCAGGGGGCTGGCCCCACATGTCAGTTGCACAGAGAGGCTTAGATAAACCGGCGGCGAGGTGGAACTCGCTGGCGGTGAGCTCCGGCAACCACATGGACGACAGAGAGCTTCGGGAATTCGATTCTGGCAACCATTTGCACGGCAAAGAGCACCAAACGAACCAGCACTCAGCCGCAGTTCCAATGTTTGTAAAGAACCGAGGCTAAGATGTCCGGAGATGACGCCGGCGGCAAGCTCGACGGCTGCCGGAGCTCGGGCTATGTTGGGATCGCTGAAACCGAAGGCAAATCGAGCGGGGCTTACCTCCTAGAGCACCTACGCAACATGTTGAAGCTTTTGGTGGCCTCAGAACGACTAGCCGTTCACCGGAGAGCTACCGGTGACGAGCTCCCGCGACGGATCTCGTCGGGCTCCGGTGGGATCGGGTGAAAGAGGAAGGAATCGAGGGGGAAAACTTGGGGGAAAGATTCCTGAGCTCACTAGGAGTGCAGAGGCGACGAAAGTGGGCTCGGGGATGGCCTGAGGAGGGATAACGACGGCGGCGAGCTCCGGTGACCCGAGGAGGAAGATAACGGCGTCACGGCGTTTCAGAGCTTCTCAGCATCGAGCGACTGGCTTAGGAGCTTCAGGGAGCTTCGGCGGAGCTGTTGCGCGGATCAGGAGAGAGGAAGAGAGGCTGGAGCGACTGCTAGCTCGAGCTCGAGCTCGCGGTCATGGCGGCCGAGAGGGGGAGAGAGCAGGGGGCGAATGGAGAGGGGGAGAGCTCGGGGATCTTATCCCTCCCCTCCAGCGCATCACGACGAGGCAAGCAAGCATACAGCTGTGTGGGCGCGCTAGGAGGAGCGGCGGCCACCTCCTGCTCCGACTGGCAGGAGGTAGACGACAGGGGAAGGTGGGCTGGGCCAAGGTGAGCACTAGATACTGTTTTTGCATTTTTTTTCTTCCTTTAGTTTCTGTTTATTCTTTCTGACATTTGTTTTTATTTATTTTTAGCTCTAATACCTAATCAAAATAGTTTGAAATATACTGGGGTGTTAGTTGGAATATTTCCAACCACATATAAAGTTTTCAACATGTTTGGAAACTTTGAAATATTTGAGATCAAATATATATTTGATTTCAGTATCTTTTAATTTAATTTAGAATGCCAAAAGTAGTTTGAAAATAAGTTTCACCCCTGATATCTTGTTTTCTACATTTATCAGAAAAGGTGAACTTTTATAATGGACATTTTGGGTTCATTGATTTTGGCAATAGTTGTATTTCTTTTGAATAAAGAGTGGCTAGGGTTTTGCTTTGGATTTCACCACTTCTTTTGAGTTTATTTCCATTTCTTGAATGCAATGAAAGAAGACATGAGCACAAGCTGCTAAATACTAAGTAGGGAATTCCAGGGATGTGACAGTCCTTCCCATTTGAAAAGAATTTTTCCTGCAAAATATCTAAGACAAGAATTGTACAATAGAACAAATTCACCAACTTTGAATTCTCGCTTTTGGATTCTTTTGTCATGCCATCTTTTAAACTTTTTCTTTGAATAGTTTGGCATTTTCATAAGCTTGGGTTCCCCGTTCATCTAATGAGCTAATATGAAATAACCTCTTCTCACCAGCAAGTTTGAAATCATAGTTGAGTTCTTTCATTACCCAATAAGCTTTATGTTCTAATTCAAGAGGCAAATGACATGCTTTCCCATGAACCATTTTATAAGGAGACATACCCATAGGATTTTTATAAGCTGTTCTATAGCCCCACAACGCATCATCTAATTTCTTAGACCAATTCTTTCAGGACCTATTGACAGTCTTTTTCAATATTAATTTTATTCTATATTGGTTAATTCTACTTGACCACTAGACTGAGAATGATAGGGAGATGCAATTCTATGGTTAACATCATATCTAGCAAGCAGCTTATGAGAAGCACCATGAATAAAATGTGAACCACCATCAGTCATTAAATACCTAAGGACTCCAAAACATGGGAAAATAACTTTCTTAAGCATTTTTATAGAGGTGTTATGATCAACACTATTGGTTGGAATAGCTTCTATCCATTTAGTGACATAATAAACAACAACCAAAATATATGTGTAGCCATTGGAGGTAGGAAAAGGTCCCATATAATCAAATCCCCAAACATCAAATTGTTTAATAAAAAGTGAATAATTCATAGGCATTTCCTGACGTCTACTAATATTACCAATTCTTTAAAATTCATCACAAGAGAGGACAAACTTACGAGTATCTTTGAAAAGAGTAGGCTCGTAAAATCTAGACTGTAGTACCTTGTGTGCAGTTCTATCTCCCGCAAAGCCTCGGAGTGACACTTCTGAAGGATTTGTTCTTGTTCATGCTCAGGTATACAATGTCTAATAATACCATCTACTCCCTCTTTAGAAAGATGTGGGTCATCCCAAAAGTAGTGTCTTAAATCAAAGAAGAATTTTTCTTTTCTTGATAGGTGAAACTAGTCGTATGTATTTAGAAACAATGTAATTAGCATAACCATCAAACTACGATGAATTATGATAAACATTAACATGGCTAGTTTTTATCAGGAAAGCTATCATCAATTGGTAGTGGGTCATCAAGAATATTTTCTAACCTAGACAAGTTATCAGCTAGGGGGTTCTCACCTCCTTTCCTATCAATTATATGCAAATCGAATTCCTGTAGAAAGAGAACCCACCTAATAAGTCTAGGCTTAGCATCTTTCTTTTCCATTAGATATTTAATAACAACATGATTAGCGTGAACAATAACTTTAGAGTCAACAATGTAAGATATGAATTTATCACAAGAAAATACAACTGCTAAGGACTCTTTTTGAGTGGTAGCATAATTTCTCTCGGCACTACCTAGAGTTTTACTAGCATAATGGATGAGATTTAGTTTCTTATCAACTCTTTGTCCTAGAACATCACCAACATAATAATCACTAGCATCACACATAATTTCAAAAGGCAAGTTCCAATCAGGTGGTTGAATAATAGGTGTAGAAGTTAGGGTTTTCTTAAGTGTTTCGAATGTTTCTACACAGTCATCATAAAAAACAAAAGGAACATCCTTATGTAATAAATTAGTAAGTGGCCTAGAAATTTTAGAGAAGTCTTTAATAAATCTCCTAAAGAAACCAACATGACCAAGGAAACTACAGATACATTTAATATCTTTGGGGAATGGTATCTTCTTAATTACATCAACTTTAGTCTTATCCACCTCAATACCCCATTAGGAAATTTTATGTCCCAAGACAATACCTTCATTCACCATAAAGTGGAAATTCTCCCAATTCAAGACAAGGTTAGTTTGCTCACTTCTCTGCAAAACTAGATCAAGATTGCTTAAGAAATCATCAAAAGAAGTTCCATAAATGGAAAAATCATCCATAAGACCTCAACAATATTTTTACAAAAATCAGAGAATATAGCAATCATACATCTTTCAAAGGTAACACGTGCATTGCATAATCCAAAAGGCATACGTCTATAAGCATGGTACTGTAAACCTAAAAAGCCAAAAACATGCAGAAAACAACAACTGTAACTAGGCACTTGGTTAATAGGTTAGTGCTCAAAAATAATATTAATTGGTAAATAAACACCCAAAAAGTATCTTAGAATGATACTATTATGGCATGGCAGAATAAAATATTATAGATACGTTGGACGTATTAGTTTTCAAAACTCCATTACCAGGCCGCACAGTTCCCTCTCATCTCATGCTAGCCCACCTAACCCGGCTCTCCGATAGGAGCCATCGTTTCGCAGTCAGAGGGATCTAAAACCATTAAAATCTCCTAACCCTAGTCTCCCCTCCTATACATAGCAACCCCATCCTGCCTAATAGGGAAAGCTCTACCTCCCCTCAAAATTCACGTTGCCACCATCCTCTCCCCAACCCCACCGCCTCCACATCTCCTCCCACCACGCCGGGTGCTACTTCTTGAGCTTGCGTTGGTTTTTCCCTTGAAGAGGAAAGGGTGATGCAGCAAAGTAGAGATAAGTATTTCCCTCAGTTTGAGAACCAAGGTATCAATCTAGTAGGAGTATCAAGATGAGGCACCAAGGCACCTGCTCAAAGACAAACAAACTTGCACCCAGCGCGATAAAGGGGTTGTCAATCCCTTTACGACTACTTGCAAAGTGAGATCTGATAGTGATAATAGGTAGATATAAATAAATAAATAAAAGTGCAGCAAGGTATTTTTGGTAGTTTTGTATGTAGATCTGAATATATAATGTGTAAAATAGACCCGGGGCCCATAGTGTTCACTAGAGGCTTCTCTCATGATAACAAGTATTACGGTGGGTGAACGAATTACTGTCGAGCAATTGATAGAATCTCGCAAGGTCATGTCGAGCAATTGATAGAATCTCGCAAAATTATCTAGCTCAAAAAGATATAAGTGAAGCACATGCGAGCTAAATTGCCTAACTCAAAAGATCCAAATTAAGAGAGCACTCATCAATCTCATTGAAACCTAGAACATCACATAAAGATTTTGGAATTGTGGAAACACTAGCACCTAAATCACACAAAGCATGGCATTCATAATTTTTAATATTAATTTTTATAGTAGGTTCCCACTGATCATGAAGTTTTCTAGGAATAGATATTTCCAACTCAAGTTTCTCTTCAAGAGATTTCATCATAGCATCAACAATATGTTTGGTAAAAGCCTTATTTTGGCTATAAGCATGTGGAGAGTTTAGCATGGATTGCATCAAGGAAATACATTCAATCAAAGAGCAACTATCGTAATTAAATTCCTTGAAATCCAAAGTAGTAATTTCATCACTATTCAAAGTTTTGATATCCTCTACTCCACTTTTAGTATTTTTAGCATCAAGATAAATAGACTCCGAATCATTGGGGTGTTTCTCAACCAAAGTGGATTCACATCCAGCCCCATCATCATTAAGATTGACATTATAAAACAAGGATTCAATAGGAGTCACACCAAGCACTTTAAGATCTTCGTTATTCTTATCACAAGAACACGCCTTTTTAAGCCATTCATGTCTAGCACGAATTTGGGCGGTTCTTTCTTTACTATCATTCATGGAGACACACATAGCTTTCAAAGTTTCATCCATATTAATCTTGGCAGGAACACATCTCAATTTCAAATCATCAAATATCAAGACACATTCTATCAACAATCCTAGCCAAGTCATCAATTTTAAGCAGTTTTTCTTCTATGGAAGCATTGAAAATCTTTTGCAAATTAATAAACTCTTTAATATTACTCTCAATATCAGAGGGTATTTTATTATAATTTCCATGAGCATTGTTGTAGGAATTGCCAAAATTATTAGGGGGATTACTAGGAAAAGGCCTAGGATTAAAGTTACCTCTATAAGCATTGTTGTTACCAAAATTATTCCTACCAACAAAATTAACATCCAAATTTTCATTGCTATTCTCATTCAAGGAAGATAAAGTCATATCATTTGGATCTAGAGGAGCACTTTTACTAGCAAAAAACTTCATTAACTCATCCATCTTAGCACTCAAAGAGTTAATTTCTTCTATAGCATACACTTCTTTACTAGTAGGTGACCTTTCAGTGTGCCATTGACAATAATTTGTCATGATATTATCTAGGAGTTTTGTAGCTTCTCCTAGTGTGATTTCCATAAAAGTTCCACCAGAGGCAGAATCCAAGATATTTCTAGAAGCAAAATTCAAACCAGCATAGAAAATTTGTATAATCATCCAAAGACTTAGGCCATGAGCGGGACAATTTCTAATCATTAATTTCATTCTCTCCCAAGATTGTGCAACATGTTCATGGTCTAGTTGCTTAAAATTCATGATATCATTACGGAGAGAGATAATCTTAGCAGGTGGAAAATACTTGGAAATAAAGGCATCTTTACACTTGTTCCATGAATCAATACTATTTTTGGGTAAATATGAAAACCAAGTTTTTTCTCGATCTCGTAATGAGAACGGAAATAGCTTCAATTTAATCATATCATTATCCACATCTTTCTTATTTTTCATATCTCATAACTCAATAAAGGTATTAAGATGGGATGCGACATCTTCACTAGGAAGGCCGGAAAATTTCTCTTTCATAACAAGATTCAACAAGGCAGCATTAGTTTCATATGAATCCGCACTAGTGGTAGGAGCAATTGGAGTACTAATAAAATCATTGTTATTAGAATTAGAGAAGTCACACAATTTAGTGTTTTCAGACATGGTGACTTAGCAAACATACAAGCACACAAGCAAACAGAAAGCAAGCGAAAGAAAGAGCGAATGAAAAGGCAAATAAAGAAAGGCAAATATTTTTGTAAATTATGTTTTAGAAGTGGGGGAGAGGAAAACGAGAGGCAAATGGAAAATAATGTAAATGCAAGAGATGAGTTTGCGATAAGTACTTGGTAGATATGCTTCACAAGAGTACTCCCCGGAAACGGCGCCAGAAATTCTTCCTGTTACTTCTTGAGCTTGCGTTGGTTTTTCCCTTGAAGAGGAAAGGGTGATTCAGCGAAGTAGAGAGGAGTATTTCCCTCAGTTTGAGAACCAAGCTATCAATCCAGTAGGAGTATCAAGATAAGGCACCAAGGCACCTGCGCAAAGACAAACAAACTTGCACCCAACGCGATAAAGGGGTTGTCAATCCCTTTACGATTACTTGCAAAGTGAGATCATAGTGATAATAGGTATATATAAATAAATAAATAAAATAGCAACAAGGTATTTTTGGTATTTTTGTATGTAGATCTGAATATATAATGTGTAAAATAGACCCGGGGGCCATAGTGTTCACTAGAGGCTTCTCACATGATAGCAAGTATTACGGTGGGTAACCGAATTACTGTCGAGCAATTGATAGAATCGCGCAAGGTCATGACGATATCTAAGGCAATGATCATACATATAGGCATCACGTCCGGGACAAGTAGACCGATACTTTCTGCATCTATTACTATTACTCCACACATCGACCACTATCCAGCATGCATCTAGTGTATTAAGTTCATAACAAATAGAGTAACGCCTTAAGCAAGATGACATGATGTAGAGGGATAAATTCAGGCAATGTGATATAAACCCCATCTTTTTACACTTGATGGCAACAACATGATGCGTGCCTCGCTACCCCTTCTGTCACTAGGTGAGGATACCGCACGGTATGAACCCAAAACCAAGAACTTCTCCCATTGCAAGAATTATAGATCAAGTTGGCCAAACGAAATCCATAACTCAAAGAGAATTACAAGGATATGAAATCATGCATATAAGAAATTAGAGGAGACTCAAATAATATTCATAGATAATCTGATCATAAATCCACAATTCATCGGATCTCGAGAAACACACCAAAAAAGAAAGTTACATCGGATAGATCTCCATGAAGATCATGGAGAACTTTGTATTGAAGATCCAAGAGAGAGAAGAAGCCATCTAGCTACTAGATATGGACCCGAAGGTCTGTGGTGAACTACTCACGCATCATCAGAGAGGCAATAGTGTTGATGAAGAAGACCTCCGTGTCTGAATCCCCCTCCGGCAGGGCACCAGAACGGTCCCCAGATGGGATCTCGCGGAAACAGAAGCTTGCGGCGGCGGAAAAGTATTTTTGTGGCTCTCTCTATTGGTTTGGAGATTTTAGGGAATTTATAGGCGAAAGAGGTAGGGAAAAAAGAGGCACGGGGGGCCCACGAGCCTGCTAGGCGCGCCCCCCTCGGACGCGCCTAGGGGGCTCGTGGCCTCCTCCGTGGCCCTCTGCCTTGGTTCTCAAGTCTTCTAGATCCCTTCTGTTATGGAAAAAATCATCCCGAAGGTTTTATTCCGTTTGGACTCCGTTTAATATTCTTATCTGAAAAGGTCAAAAACACGGAAAAAACAGAAACTGGCACGGGGCACTGAGTTAATAGGTTAGTCCCAAAAATGATATAAAATAGCATATAAATGCATATAAAACATCCCAAGTTGATAATATAGTAGCATGGAACAATAAAAATTATATATACGTTGGAGACGTATCACCGGGCCTAATACGTCGCCAACGTATCTATAATTTTTGATTGTTCCATGCTATTATATTATCTGTTTTGGATGTTTTATATGCATTTATATGTTGTTTTATATTATTTTTGGGACTAACCTATTAATATAGAGCCTAGTGTCAGTTTCTGTTTTTTCCACGTTTTTGAGTATTGCACATAAGTAATATTAATCAGAGACCAAATGGAACAAAATCTTCGGAAAGATTTTTCTTGGACCAGAAGACACGCAACAGACTTGAAGTAGGGGGCAGGGCAACTTCCGGGAGGCCACAAGCCTGCAGGGTGCGCCCTGGGGGTGGCCTCGCCCCCTGGCTTGTGGGCACCTTGCAGGTCTCCTAACCCTATTCTTTGGCCTATAAATTCCCAAATATTTCCATATCGCCAAAAGGAGCCACGAAAATACTTTTACGCCGCCGGGAGCCTTTGTTCTCGAGAAATCCAATTTGAGAGCCTTTTCCGGTAATCTGCCGGAGAGGGAATTGATCACGGAGGGCATCTACATCAAGTCCATTGCCCCTCCGATGATGTGTGAGTAGTTCACCACAAACCTACGTGTCCATAGCTAGTAGCTAGATGGCTTCTTCTCTCTCTTTGATCTTCAATACCATATTCTTCATGATCTTCATGGAGATCTATCCGATGTAATACTCTTTTATGGTGTGTTTGTTGAGGTCCAATGAATTGTGAGTTTATGTTCAGATTATCTATGAATATTATTTGGGAGTCCTCTGGATTCTTATATGCATGACTTCATATATTTGCACGTCCCTTCGAATTATTTATTTGGTTTGGCCAACTAGATTGGTAATTCTTGCAATAGGAGAAGTGCTTAGTTTTGGGTTCAATCTTGCGGTGTCCTCACCGAGTGACATAGTAGGGTTAGCCAGGCACGTATTGTATTGTTGCCATCAAGGATAAAAATATGGGGTTTTCATAATATTGCTTGAGTTTATCCCTCTACATCATGTCATCTTACTTAATGAGTTACTCTATTCTTCATGAACTTAATACTCTAGATGCACGCAGGAGTCGGTCGACGTGGGGAGTAATAGTAGTAGATGCAGAATCGTTTTGGTCTACTTGACACGAGCGTGATGCCTATATGCATAATCATTGCCTTGGATATCTTCATAAATATTCGCTTTTCTATCAATTGCTCGGCAGTAATTTGTTCACCCGTCGTATTGTTTTCCTTTATGTGAGAATTCTCTAGTAAAACCTATGGCCCCCGGGTCTATTTTCCGTATTATATTTGCAGATCTATAAACCAAAAATACCAAAAATATATTCCTGCAATTTATATACTTTTGTTTCCGCAATCTTTTATATCTATCTCTATGAGATCTCATCCTTGCAAATAACTCTGAAGGGATTGACAACCCCTTTATAGCGTTGGGTGCAACTGTTTGATTTTTTTGTAGGTACTACTATTGGAGCCTTGCTCGTTCCTCCTACTGGATTGATACCTTGGTTCTCAACAAACCGAGGGAATACTTGTCTAGTTCGCTGCATCACCCTTTCCTCTTCAAGGGAAAACCAACGCAAGCTCAAGACGTAGCAAGAAGGATTTCTGGTGCCGTTGCCAGGGAGGATACATAAAAAGATCAATCCTACCAAGTAACCATCACAAACTCATCTCTTGCATTTACATTATTTGCCTCTCGCTTTCCTCTCCCCCACTTCACCAATTTGCCGTTTTATTCGCCATTTTCTCGACGGATCTCCTTTTTTCCACTTGTGTTACCATGTGCCTTCTAATTGCTTGCAACTTTGCTTGCGAAAAATCTATTGTTGTGGATCCTCATCCACTTGCTAATATTTTCAAGATATCCAATTATGATGAACCAATTTTTAGTGAGTTGAGGGTACGTGATTATCTCCATGAAGTTTTGCTTAAGATTCCTGAATCTGAAAATTGTGATGAAGTGATTCACGATGTTTTCTTGAATGAAAAGCATGATTGCAATGATATTGTTATAAATTCTATTAATATCTATTTTGCAAACGATATGCAAATCCACAAGCTTGGGGATGCTATATTTGATGAGTTTTCCATGACCACTACTTATTGCAATGATCATGATTGGGGTGATAATGCTTCCTATGATCTTGATAATTTATTTAATACTCTTCACGAATATGATATTGAAAGTGGGTTTGGAAGAGTGAAACATTTAGGTAAAAAGAATCCCACATATTTGGAGATTGTTCAATCTTATGAATTTTTTGATAAAAGTGGGTTTGGAGAGGTCATGACTTTATTTATGTTAATCCCACTACCCTGGAAGATTGTAAGACTTTTATGCATGTGGATGATGAAAATAATTCTTTAAGTGATAGCTATGTTGTTGAATTTATTCATGATGCTACTAAAAATTACTATGAGAGAGGAACATATGCTTCTACATATTGCAATAATATCAAGTTTCTTCTCCATGTGTTGGAAATTTTGAAGTTATACTTGTTTTCCCTTCCTATGCTAATTGATTCTTGTTCCCATAATTTGTTTACTCACAAAATACATATTGATGTCTACCACGCAACCTTCTCCTTGTAGACGTTGTTGGGCCTCCAAGTGCAGAGGTTTGTAGGAAACTTGCAATTCTCCCACAAGTGGGTGACCTAAGATTTATCAATCCGCGGGAGGCGTAGGATGAAGATGGTCTCTCTCAAGCAACCCGGCAACCAAATATAAAAGAGTCTCTTGGGTCCCCAACACACCCAATACAATGGTAAATTGTATAGGTGCACTAGTTCGGCAAAGAGATGGTGATACAAGTGCAATAAGGATGGTAGATATAGGTTTTTGTAATTTGAAACTACAAAAACAGCAAGGTAACTAATAGTAAAAGTGAGCACGAACAGTATTGCAATGCGTGGAAACAAGGCCTAGGGTTCATACTTTCACTAGTGAATTTCTCACAACAATGATAACATAATTGGATCATATAACTAGCCCTCAACATGCAACAAAGAGTCACTCCAAAGTCACTAATAGAGGAGAACAAACAAAGATATTATTGTCGGGTATGAAACCACCACAAAGTTATTCTTTTTTATCGATCTATTCAAGAGTCCGTAGTAAAATAACACGAAGCTATTCTTTCCGTTCAATCTATCCTCGAGTTCGTATTAGAATAACACCTTAAGACACACATCAACCAAGACCCTAATGTCACCTAGATACTCCATTGTCACCTCAAGTATCCGTGGGCATGATTATACGATATGCATCACCCAATCTCAGAATCATCTATTCAACCAACACATAGAACTTCAAAGAGTGCCCCAAAGTTTATACAGGAGAGTGAAAACATGTGCCAACCCATATGCATAGGTTCCCGATGTCACGAAACCCGCAAGTTGGTCACCAAAACATATATCAAGTACTTACATGAATTTCCTATTGTCACCACAGATAGACACGTGCAAGACATACATCAAGTGTTCTTAAAGACTCAATCCGATAAGATAACTCCAAAGGGAAAACTGAATTCATTACAAGAAGGGAGCGGGGGAAGAACATCATAGGATCCAACTATAGTAGCAAAGCCCGCGGTACATCAAGATCATGACATCTCAAGAACACGAGAGAGAGAGAGATCACACATATAGCTATTGGTACATACCCTCATCCCCGAGGGAGAACCACTATTCGCCAAGATGATGAATATGGCCACCGGAGATGGATTCCCCCTCCGGCAGGGTACCGAAACGGGCTACCGATTGGTTTTTGGTGGCTACAGAGGCTTGCGGCGGCGGAACTACCGATCTAGGTTTCTTTTTGGGGGTTTCTGTATTTATAGGAATTTATGGCAGTGGAATTACGTCGGTTGGGCCCACGAGGAGGTCACGAGCCTGCTAGGCCCGACCTAGGGGGGTGGGCGGGCCTCCTGGGCTTGTGACTCCCTCGTGGCTCTTCCGTCCTTCTTCCAAAGTTTCGGGGGTTTCTGTTGGTCCGAAAAGAATCATCGCGAAAGTTTTATTCCATTTGGACTCCGTTTGATATTCTTTTTTGAAAAAGGTCAAAAACTCGAAAAAAAGAGAAACTGGCACTAGGCACTGAGTTAATACGTTAGACCCAAAAAAAATATAAAATATCATATTCATGCATATGAAACATCCAAAGTTTACAAGGTAATAGCATGAAACCATCAAAAATTATAGATACGTTGGAGACATATCAAGCATCCCCAAGCTTAACTCCTGCTTGTCTTCGAGTAGGGAAGTGATAAAGACCGAACTTTTGATGTGGAATGCTACCTAACATATTTGTCCTTTGTAACTTCTTTCTTGTGGCATGAATGTTCAGATCCGTAAGATTCAAAACAATAGTTTACTATTGACATGAAAACAATAATACTTCAAGCATACTAGCAAAGTAATCATGAACTTTTGAAATAACAAGGCCAAAGGAAGTTATCCCTATAAAATCATATAGTATGGCTATGCTCCATCATCCCCACACAACGAATTTAAATCGTGCACAACCCTGGTATTGGCCGAGTAATTGTTTTTGCACTCTTACTTTCTCAAACTTTTTCAACTCTCATGCAATACATGAGCGTGAGCAATGGATATAGCACTATAGGTGGAATAGAGTGCGGTGGAGGTTGTGAGGCAAAAAGGAGGAGATGGTCACATTGATTCGGTGTATCAATGGGCTATGGAGATGCCCATCAATAGATGTCAATGTGAATGGGTAGGGATTGCCATGCAACGGATGCACTAGAGTTATAAGTGTATGGAAGCTCAACAAGAAAACTAGTGGGTGTGCACCCAACTTGCTTGCTCACGAAGACCTAGGGCAATTTTGAGGAAGCCCGTCATTGGAATGTACAAGCCAAGTGATAAAATTCAAATTCCCACTAGTATATGGAAGTCACAAAGCAAGATACTCTCTATCATGAAGACCATGCTGCTACTTTGAAGCACAAGTGTGGTAAAGGATAGTAGCATTGTCCCTTCTCTCTTTTTCTATCATTTTTTTGTTTGGGCTCTTTGGCCTCTTTTTTTCATTTTTTTATTTCCTCACATGGGACAATACTCTAATAATGATGATCATCAAACTTTTATTCACTTACAACTCAATACTTAGAACAATGATGACTCTATATAAAATGCCTCCGACAGTGTACTGGGATGTGCAACGATCTAGCTTAGAGTATGACGTTGAAACATCTAGCTAGCTATCTTAAGATCATGCAATGGCAATATGAAAATGACGGCACATGTCATGAGACGGAACGGTGGGAGTTGCATGGCAATATATCTCGGAATGGCTATGAAAATGCCATAATAGGTAGGTATGGTGGCTGTTTTGAGGAAGGTATATGGTGGGTTTGTGCACCGGCGAAAATTGCGCGGTACTAGAGAGGCTAGAAATGGTGGAAGGTAAAAGTGCATCTATACCATGGACTCACATTATTCATGAAGACCTCATATACTTATTGCGAAAGTTTTTATTACTAATCGAAACAAAGTGCTAAACGCATACTCCTAGGGGAAGGGTCGGTAGGTGTTAACCATTGTGCGATCCTGACCGCCACACAAAGGATGACAATCAATAAATCAATTATGCTCCGACTTCCTAACATAACGGTTCACCATACGTGCATGCTACGGGATTCACTAACTTCAACACAAGTATATTTAGATTCACAACACCCTACTAACATAACTCTAATATAACTGTATCCATATCTCAAAACTAATTGTGAGGAATCAAACTTCTCCTACTAATCAATGCACATGAATATGGAAGTTTTTATTATATCCTATTTGGATGCCTATCATCTTTAGGACTAACGTCATAGCACACGCCAATTACCAAGTTACTTAGAGAGAGCACTCCCAAAAAGATATAAGTGAAGATCGAGAGTTTTTATTTCTACAAAATATGACACCGTCGTGCTCTAAAAAGATTTAAGTGAAGCACTAGAGCAAAATAATCTAGCTGAAAAGATATAAGTGAAACACATGCGAGCTAAATTGCCTAACTCAAAAGATATAAGTGAAGCTCATTGAGTATTCTAGCAAATTCACGATGAGTGCATGTCCCTCTCAAAACGGTGTGCAGCAAGGATGAATGTGAAAAAACAAAAAGCAAAGACTCCTATAATACATGACGCTCCAAGAAAAACACATATCATGTGGTAAATAAAAATATAGCTCCAAGTAACGTTACCGATGGATTGAAGACGAAAGAGGGGATGCCTTCCCGGGGCATCCCCAAGCTTAGGCTTTTTGGTGTCCTTGAATATGGCTTTGGGGTTCCTTGGGCATCCCCAAGCTTAGGCTCTTGCCACTCCTTGTTCCATAGTCCATCGAAAATCTACCCAAAACTTGAAAACTTCACAACACAAAACTGAACGGAACTTCGTGAGATGGGTTAGTATGATAACGAGCAAATCAATCACTTGGGTACTGTCAAAACAAGACTCATAATTATTTTCACACAATGCCTACTGTATATTATCATTTCCACAATTTATATCACTTAATATAATCTATGGAAACACTAAAGCAAGCAAACTATGCATTGAAAACAGAATCTGTCAAAAACAGAACAGTCTGTAATGATGTGAATGCTAACCATACTTATGCAATTCCAAAGTTTCTGAAAATATATGACAATTAAGGAAATTTTTATATCAATCAGAAGCAAAAATAATCAACTGAAAATCACTCTCTGGATAGAAATTAGAAATTATTTCGTGAGCGCAAAGTTTCTGTCTTTTTCAGCATGATCAAACAACTATCACCCAAACTAATCATAAAGGCTTTACTTGGCACTTTATTGAAACTAAGCCAATAAAACATGATTAATATAGTACCTTAATCATGCGAACACACTAAAACAGTAAGGATACATATTGGGTTGTTCTCCCAACAAGCACTTTTCTTTAATGCCTTTCAAGCTAGGCATGATGATTTCAATGATGCTCACATAAAAGATAAGGATTGAAACATAATGGAAGCATCATGGAGCATATCAATTGCACATTTAAGTCCATCCCACTTCCTATGCATAGCGATTTTGTGATCAAACAATTTATTGGAGCAAGAATCAACTAGCATAGGAAGATAAAACAAGCATGACTTCAAAAGTTTCAACACATGGAGAGGAAGCTTGATATTATTGCAATATGTAGAAGCATAAGATCCTCTCTCATAATAATTTTCAGTAGCATCATGAATGAATTCAACAATATAACCAGCATCTAAAGCATTCTTCTCATGATCTACAAGCATAGAAATTTCACTACTCTCCACAATAGCAATTTTATTCTCATGATTAATAGTGGGACTATCGTAAAAGACTTGAACACTACAAATAGTTTCCACATTGAAAAAGCAAGGTTTAGCAAAGGGGTACTCATAATTATGACAAGTTTTATCATCATTCTTCTTTATAGCAAAAGTATCATCACAATAATCATCATAGATAGGGGGCATGCTTTCATCATATAATTTTGATCATTCAAAGTGGGGGAAAAAAGATCATCTTCATCAAACTTAGCATCCCCAAGCTTGTGGCTTTGCATATCATTAGCATCATGGGTATTCAAAGAATTACAACTAACAACATTGCAATCATGCTCATCATTCACATATTTTATGCAAAGCATTCTATGTAATTCTTCTTCCAGCACCTGAGCACAATTTTCCCTCCCATCATTTTCACGAAAGACATTGAAAAGATGAAGCATATGAGGCAACCTTAATTCCATTTTTTTGTATTTTTCTTGTATAGACTGAACTAGTGATAAAACAAGAAACTAAAAGATTCAATTGCAAGATCTAAAGATATACCTTCAAGCGCTAACCTCCCCGGCAACGGTGCCAGAAACATGCTTGATGTCTACTACGAAACCTTCTCCTTGTAGACGTTGTTGGGCCTCCAAGTGCAGAGGGTTGTAGGACAGTAGCAATTTTCCCTCAAGTGGGTGACCTAAGGTTTATGAATCCGTGGGAGGTGTAGGATGAAGATGGTCTCTCTCAAGCAACCCTGCAACCAAATAACAACGAGTCTCTTGTGTCCCCAACACACCCAATACAATGGTAAGTTGTATAGGTGCACTAGTTCGGCGAAGAGATGGTGATACAAGTGCAATATGGATGGTAGATATAGGTTTTTGTAATCTGAAATTACAAAAACAGCAAGGTAACTAGTAACAAAAGTGAGCACGAACGGTATTGCAATGCGTGGAAACAAGGCCTAGGGTTCATACTTTCACTAGTGAAGTTCTCTCAACAATGATAACATAATTGGATCATATAACTATCCCTCAACATGCAACAAAGAGTCACTCCAAAGTAACTAATAGAGGAGAACAAACGAAGAGATTATTGTCGGGTACGAAACCACCACAAAGTTATTCTTTTTGATTGATCTATTCAAGAGTCCGTAGTAAAATAACACGAAGCTATTCTTTCCGTTCAATCTATCCTAGAGTTCGTACTAGAATAACACCTTAAGACACACATCAACCAAGACCCTAATGTCACCAAGATACTCCATTGTCACCTCAAGTATCCGTGGGCATGATTATACGATATGCATCACACAATCTCAAATCATCTATTCAACCAACACATAGAACTTCAAAGAGTGCCCCAAAGTTTCTACCGGAGAGTAAAAATGTGTGCCAACCCATATGCATAGGTTCCCGATGTCACGAAACCCGCAAGTTGGTCACCAAAACATACATCAAGTACTCACATGAATATCCGATTGTCACCACATATAGACACGTGCAAGACATACATGAAGTGTTCTTCAAGACTCAATCCGATAAGATAACTCCAAAGGGAAAACTGTCGGTGAATACTCACAACATATGCCATAGGTAGGCTAAAGTCGGTGAGAACCGAAGGGACAAAGGTGGGCGCTGGGAACGAGGTTGGTACACGCATGGGACGCACGATGTACCCAGGTTCAGGGCTCTCCGTAGAGATAATACCGCTAATCCTGCTTGTGTGTTTGATGTATGGGAACAGAGTACAATGTTGCTCCTTGAGCTGTGTTGGGAGGAGGAAGTGGGGAGCAGCCGGCTCGTCTCTACCTCGCTCTCTGTTGGTTAGTGGGAGTGTAGTGTTGAATGACTGGTAAGTGATTGGCCCCTCTGTATGGGGGGCGGCCGGGGGGTTTTATAGAGGAACCTGCCGGCCTACAATATGGATAAAGGGTACAAGCGTGGGACCTGGCTGGCCGCTTCGCCGGCTGGCCAGGGGCCCACGAGGGTCTTGTCTTGTCGATGAGGGGCCCGCCGGCTGCATGGTCTTGTTTACCAGTGGGACCCGTCGGCTGGCCAATGGGGCTCCCGCGTAAGGTTGTCGCTGAGCACGCGATGTACGTTAAGCGTCGCCCCGCGAGATTCTTCATTGGCAGGCTGTACGACCGCCTCCACTGTTCCCCACGCCGAGTGCAGTAATGGAGTGGGAGTGTGACCGTCGGACATCAGGCTAGGTGATGGATCAGAGCCGGGGTAGGTCAGCGGCGTGGCCGCCGACGCTCGTACCTGCCGGGCGCCCTGATCCAGTACATTTGTTGACGCGTAGCTACCTTTAATCGTGAGGTCCTTTCCTGACCTACGACCTGATGTGACTGGTGATCCTCGACCGGCTAGCCTGCTTGGCTAGCCGGCTCGCGGGTGGCCTCCTCCTCCCCAGTCCGGCTGGCGAGACCAGGCCGGCTCTGAAGGGGAGGCCGCCTGCATTCTAGCCGGCAGGGGATGCCTGGCTGGCCAGAAAGGTGGCCGCCTCGTCGTCCAGCCGGCAGGCGAGGCCTAGCCGGTTAGAAGACTTGGGCCTTGGGAATCTCCATACCTTCATGTCCGTTGGGCCGAAAATGAAGGAGGTGGCTCGATGAGCCTACCCCGGGGTTATCCTCCCGACAGTAGTCCCCAAAGCTGGCGAGGCCCGCCGCCTGTGGGCGAGCGGCCTCACCGGCTTGTTGTCTTGTCTTGATATTTTGGCTTTTGTTTGCGGCGAAGGGCGCCGGCTCCGGAGCCGGGCATCTTCGAAGTGACGCTTCGGTCTGGTCACAACTGGCCCGGAGAACGCCACGTGCCAGGCCCCGCCTAGCGTGATGATGGTGATTACTGCTTGACGGGACCGGGCCTGGGCCCTGGGACCCGCCACGATGCCCACTCGACCTCCGTGCGGGCGATCTTTTGCGGATTTACTCCGCGACGGTTGGGCTTAGGGAGGCGTTACCGCCCGTAATACACGGAATTAATGCGGCCCGGCGCGCACCGGATCCCCTCCCCACGACACTTCGTGGGGGTTTAAATGGGACGCGAGGGTTTCGAGGAGGCCATTCGCCCCCTCTTCTTGCCCTGCTCCGTGCTTTCTTCCTCCTTGCGTCATGAGAAGAAGAGCTCGCGCCCTTCGTCTCCTTCTTCTTCGCCGTCGAGGCCTCCGACGACCGCTTCGAGCTCCCGCCACCCACAGCCATGGCCAGTGGGTCTTCTTCGAAGTGGTCGTCGGCGCAGCAGGCGCCCTGGCAGGGGGCCTGGCTGGGCAGCGACGTCGACGAGGAGCTCATCGATGCGCTCCGCCATCATCAACTACTGCCCCCGGCCTCCCAAGTGTCGGTGCGCCTTCCTGGCTCCGAGGCCTCTCCCGCACCTGTCACGGGAGAGGTCGTGGTCTTCGCCGAGCACTTCTACCGGGGTTTCGGGCTCCCTGCTAGCTCTTTGTTCACCGAGTGGCTCCATTTCTTCGCCCTGCAACCGCATCATCTGGCGCTGAATGCCATACTGCAGCTGGCCGCCTTCGTGGTCCTATGCGAGGGCTTCGTGGGGATCGAGCCCCTCGTCGATCTGTGGCGCAGCTTGTTCTTCTTCAAGCACTAGTCCATCGCTGTGGAGAAATCCGAGTTGGAGAAACTCAAGGGGCCGCGCCCCATGACGACGTGCGGGGCTGCGTTGGTGCATCACCGCCCGAAGTCCGGCTTCCCCCAGATGCCTTTGCAATACTCCGTCAAGCATTGGCAGAAGGGGTTCTTCTATGTGAGGAGCACCGACCCGGGCCAGGACGCCCTCAACATGCCCCCGTTCGCCATCGCCCCTCCGACGCGGCAGAACTAGGACGCGAAGACTCCCAAGCCGCATCCCGAGGTGGCGCTCATTCACGCCCACCTCGATATCTTGAGGGAGAGCGGCCTCCTCCGCCGCGACCTTCTCGCCACCATGGTGATTCGCCGGATCCTGCCTCTGCAGAGGCGGCCGCATCTGGTCTGCCAGATGAGCGGCCGGCTCGATCCGTGTCGGCTGTCCATCAAGAGGTTCACCCTGGGCGCTGTAGCGTGAAGGGTGAACCTGATCTCCACCGCCCGCATGGATGAGGGCGGGGAACGGACATGGGGGATGTCCCCGTTCAACCGGGCTCATCCGCCTCCGATGGTAGCCTTACTCCCTTCTTTTCTGCTGTTTTGTTTTGAAGCCGGTAGCGTTTGCTGAACCGGGTTGAATTCCTACAGGGGTCCCTTCCTCGGCCTGCTCCTGACGTGGAGGCGTCCGGCGCCTCCGAGATGGAGGATGAGGATGCGATGGAGCCCCGCTCAGACTCCTCCATCGGCACGGGAGATCCCCTGGAGTCGGAAGGGACCGAGCCGTCCGATGAGTACCCACGGCACGCCCTAGCAGACTGGACGGATGATGATGAGGAGGCCTCATTCTGCTCTGATGCAGCCTTCGAGGGAGACTCCGACGAGGTGGAGGAGGTCACCGGCCCACTACCGTCGCGCAGCCGGCGTCAAGGTGGCGGAGCGACCGCTGCCGATGAGGTAGCCGGGACGAAGGGCAAGGGTGCCACAACTTCCCGGTCGGCCTCTAAGCAGCCGGCGCGAGGTCCCCTAGCCGGGAAGCGAGCAAGCGGCGCCAAGAGGCGCCGTGGCGGTGGCCGGAGGCAGGTCCCCGTAGTCGTCGGGTATGGTTTCCTCCTCTTCTCCCTTCCATATTTTGAGATGAACTTTGTTCCTGAGAAGCTTGGCTTGTTAGCGAGGCGGACGATGCGGATGAAGACACCGCCTTCGCGGCCGAGCGGGCCGGCTGGGCAGCGGCCGATGCTGCCGATAGGGAGCTGGAGGCAGAGTCCAAGCGACGGTGGGACACGGCTGCGGGGAAGGCCGTCGTGGATCAGCCTTGCCCTAGCCGGGTCGAGAGGCCGGCAGAGAAGCGTGCGAAGGCTAGACAGGATCCCTCCGCACACGCCCATGTGGAGGAGCCAGCTAGCGATGCTGCCTCCAGGCCGGTCCCAAGGACCGAAGGGGCCCCGCCGTCTGAACCGGCAGCCCCGGAGCAGGTGGTCCTGGAGACGATCCCGGTTTCTCCCAGGGCCGAAGCGGCTCCTGACGCGCCGGCGCTGGATCTGACCATGCCGGACGCGGCCCCTGATGCTCCAGGGGCGACCATGGATGCGCTGGATGCGGCTCATCCGCCTCCTGCGGAGGAGGTAGCGCCGGCTGGGATGTCGCCCGAGCCTGCCGTCGAGCCGGCACGAGGAGCCGGCGCCATCGTCATCCCCCAGTGGGGCCCTGTTGCGCCAAGGGCAGGGGGCCAGCCTAGGAGCCGGCCCATGAAGTCATGGCGGGCGGCGAACGCGGCCCGCCTGAAAATGCCCGACGGCACCGTTTTTTCCGGCGTGCCGGAGCTGGTGACGCTGTTTGACAGCGGCCGGACGAAGGTGGAGCAGGCGGCCCGCGTGGTACGCGGCGACATGGAGCGCTTGGAAGCCCGCACCCAGGTAGGCCTTGTCTGTTTTTATTTGTGCTTTTTTCTCTTCTCTTGACGTTAGTGGGGGCGCGACAGCGCACCCACTGGGTGTAGCCCCCGAGAATCGGGCGGGTTGATTGCCAACCAGTCCGAATCTCTAGGAGGCCCTTTTCTTCCGCATATTTTTCTTCAGTGGGGGCGTGCAAGCGCACCCACTGGGTGTAGCCCCCGAGAATCGGGCTGGTTATGCTTTTAACCAGGTTGAATCTTAATCCTGTTCCCTTTCTCTCCCCTTTGGCAGGCGATACGATGCTCAGGTACACGCGTACAACGAGCTTCGGGACGAGCACCTGGGGGCTGATAGCCGGATCGCCGAGCTTGAAGTCCGGCTGGGCGAGGCTGCCGCGGAGCGTGATGCCCTTCTTGAAGCCGGCGGCTGGCTCCAAGAGAAGCTGGACCTTCTTCAGGCGGAGAAGAAGGAGCTCGAGGCGGTCGGCCGGGTTGAGCTGGAGCGGCTGCAGGCCACGCTGCAGGAGAAGGAGGCCTCCTACTCTGCAGACATAGACCGCCTTGCGTCGCTTCATCTTGAGGAGGCGAACCTCAAGGACGCCGCCTTGAGGGCGAAGGACGAAGCCCTTACCCAGAAGCAAACGCAGGCTGGTAAGGCGCTGGAGTCCGCCGCGACCCTCCAGGAGGAAATCGCCCGCCTCACTCATGTGAGTGAGGTGCGGGAGCGCGAGGTCCTCGAGGTCTTTCATGAGACCGACGGCGCCTTCCAGCGTAGGTTTCCTTTCCTTGTTTTGCATTTGGTTTTTTGGCCGTCTCCTCCTCTTGTTGTGTTCTTACATCCCGGCTATCTTTACCCCAGATCTCTTCCCCGAGACCCAGGTCGCAGCCGACACCACCATTGAGGTGTGCCGCGAGGAGCGCCGCACGGCCGGGCAGGAGGTACATACTGCCTCCGGCTGGAGCGTCGAGGAGATCGGCGTGGGCCATCGGGCCCTCCTGCACGTCCTGAGCGAGTCGGTGACTCGGCTCCAGGTTGCAGGTTGGTCGATGGTGGCGGCCCTGTGACCGGAGGGCGTGGAGCCAACGACCATGAGTCGGCTTGCCCGCTGGCTCGCAGCGGGTGGAGAGCGCCTAGACGCCTGGCGAGCCTCCGCCGCGTGGTCTGTGGCTTATATGGACCTGCGCTTGGCCAACTCATGGTATCGCAACCTAAACTTGGGCAAGCTGGCTGCCCAGCGTGACGGCTCAGAGGTGGAGCTGCAAGGCATGGAGGAGGAGCTCCGGGTGAGGGCTAGCGCCGTCACCGAGTACGCCACCTGGGATGACTTCGGGTTGGAGCGGGGCGAGAACGGCGACGTGATCGCTGAGGATCTGCACGGCCTTCAGCCCTACGACATCGATGGCAGCACCGAGGAGGCGGCCTGAGTTGTGGAATCTGCAGCCGCCTCCAGCAGTGGGGCGTATGCCGACTCCGGGATCAGCGGAGCCGGGGGCCACGACAGGGGAGACGGCGCATCTACCTCAGGAGGAGCCGGAGGCGGCGATGCTACCACATCAGGAGCGGCAGCCGGGACGACCCGTGAGGCCGCTGTCCCGTAACTAGCGTCCCTTTGTGTTTTTGTTCTACCCCCAGAGGGATGTAACGAACGTGGGCCGTGGGCCAATGCTTTTTATGAATGTATATATTCAGCATTATATTCGTCACCAAGCGTGTTGTCCTATGACCCTGTCTTTTGATTCCTGGTTGACTTCTCTTATCCGAAGCCATCAAGACGTAAAGGAAAAGACATAAGCCAATCAGAGGCCGGCTAGAATGAACCAACTCGAGGCAGTCGTCACTAGTATAGCCGGACTTTGCATGTATTCGACCTGACCCGGCGTCATATCGTGAACCGGGCGACCGGAGCCAGCCCGCTGGTTCAAGCGAAGGACCGGCAGTCAGCCGGTACACTATGTGCCCGACTACAAGCATTGACCGTTCGAGCGGCTGGCGAGCCCTCGAGCTTGTTTAAAGCTAGCAAGGGGCCGCGCTGCATAGCCTCCGGGCTTAAGCAAGCCAGCAAGAGGTGGTACGCGGTGTAGCCCGTACACTGAGTGAAAACTCTTTTAGCAAGAGAAAGCATGAAGCCTGCTTTTTTCTGCGTAGCCTCCGAGCTTAAGCAAGCAAGCAAGAGGTGGTCCGCGGTGTAGCCCGTACACTGAGTGAAAACTCTTTTAGCAAGATAAAGCATGGAGCCTGCTTTTTTCCACCATATTTGTTGTTCTCGGCAGTCAGAGGCCGTCTTGAGTCTTGAATGAGATCGTATGTATGATCTAGCCAGCCCGAGCCGGTCGTCACTAGTATAGCCGGACATTGCATGTATTCGACCTGACCCGGCGTCATATCGCGAACAGAGCGACCGGAGCCAGCCCGCAGGTTCAAGCGACGGACCGGGAGTCAGCCGGTACACTATGTGCCCGACTACAAGGATTGACCATTCAGGCGGCTGGCGAGCCCCCGAGCTTGTTTAAAGCTAGCAAGGGGCTGCGCTACGTAGCCTCCAAGCTTAAGCAACCCAGCAAGAGGTGGTACGCTGTGTAGCCCGTACACGTGAGTGAGAACTCTTTGACAAAAAGAAACATGGAGCATGTCCTTCTTATTGCCTTCTTTGTTCCCTGAAGAGGGAGGAAGATACATGTGTATGCTCTTTCCTTTGTTTTCCTTCCGCCTTTTATCAATAGAACGGGCGAAGCAACTCTGTGTTCCATGGGCGCTCCGTTTCTTGGCCACAGTCGTCCCTCTTGTGCTTCCTTGGCTTCTGGGCGTCGATCAGGTAGTAAGCGTTGTTATGTAACGCCCTACTGATGATGAAGAGTCCCTCCCAGGGGGGTGAGAGCTTGTGCTGGCCGGTAGTGCGCTGGATTCTTTTGAGGACCAAGTCTCCCTCCCTTAAAGAGAGAGGCCTGATCCTTTTGCTGTGGTAGTATCTCAGCTTCTGTTGGTAGATGGCCGTCCGGCTCAAAGCCAAGTCCCTTGCTTCCTCGAGGAGATCCACACCGTCTTCTGTGGCCTCCTTCGCCTCCGTTTCTGTGTATAGGGTGACCCGGGGCGAGTCGAATTCGACATCCGTGGGGATGATAGCCTCAGACCCGTATACCAGAAAGAATGGAGTGAAGCCGGTCGACCGGTTGGGCGTGGTGCGGAGGCTCCATAGCACAGTCGGCAGTTCTTCGATCCAGTAGCCGGCTCACCTGACCAGCGGTGCCACCAGCCTTGGCTTGATGCCGGCTAGGATCAGGCCGTTGGCCCCTCTCCGCTTGGCCGTTTGACTGGGGTTGTGCCACCGAGGCCAGATCGAGCTGGATGCCTACCTTGGAACAGTAGAGTGCCAGGGCGCCCTTGGCGAAGTTGGTGCCGTTGTCGGTGATGATGCTATGGGGAACGCCATATTGGACAGAGATGTCTGTGATGAACCTGACATCAGTGGGGCCGTCAAGCTTCTTGATAGGCCAGGCTTCGATCCACTTGGTGAACTTGTCGACGGCTACCAGAAGATGCGTCATCCCTCCGCGAGCCGTCTTGAAGGGCCCAACCATGTCCAGTCCCCAGACGGCGAATGGCCATGATAAGGGAATGGTTTTCAGCGCTGAAGGCGGCATATGGCTTTGTGCACTGAAGCGTTGGCAGCCTTCACATTTGTCCATCAAATCCACAGCCTCCTCGAGGGTCGTGGGCCAGTAGAATCCATGGCGGAATGCTTTGGCCACCAGGGTTTTGGAGGCGGCATGATGCCCACACTCCCCCTGGTGGATGACTCTAAGGATCTCCTGCCCTTTTTCTGATTCGATGCAGTGTTGGAACACGTCGGTCGTGTTGTGTCTTACCAGCTCGCGATTGATGATGGCATAGGCGGCGGACCTGCGCTGGGTCTGTCTCGCCTCCGCCTCGTTCTAAGGAAGTTCGCCGCGAAGAAGGAAGTCCAGAATGGCCTAAGCCCATGATGGAGCCGACAGAAGGGTCGCATCCGCTTTGTCTTGACTGTTGGGGGCTTCCCCAGCCCCCGAGCTTGATGGCGTCTCCGGTGTTATTGTTGTAGCCGGCTCATCGTCTATCTCCATGACATCCACCCACTAGGAGGATTCGAGCCCAGGCAGTGCCGGGGTTGTTGTTGTTGGAGTCGAGTGGATCAATGCAGCTGGATTAGGATCCGAAGCCGGCATAGTTGGTGGAGCCGACGGCGCTTGCACCGCAGACTCAGTCGGTGCCGTATTTGGAGCCGGTGCCGTCAGTGCAGTCGGCGTGGGGTCCGCAACCGTCATAACTGGCGGAGCCGGCGGCGCTTGTATCGTGGAGTCGGCCGGTACGAAGATTGATGCCGACTCCGAAGACGCCGACTGGGATGGCTTGTGGAGTTGCTCGAGGGAGACGCCGACTGGGATGGCCTGCCTTGTGGAGCCGATCTTTGCCAGCGTATCTTCCGCCTCATTTTCTGCCCTGGGAACATGGTGGAACTCACAGCCCTCGAAGGGGCCGCTGAGCTGCTAGATGAGGAAGCGATAGCTTTCCATGTTAGCGTCCCTAGTGTCCCATTCGCCAGAGAACTGCTGCACCACCAGGTCCGAATCGCCGAAGCATATGAGCCGCCGGATGCCAATCTCCTTGGCCAGCCGGAGGCGGTGAGCCAGAGCTTCGTACTCGGCGACGTTGTTGGAGGCGGCAAAGTGGATCTGTAGAGCGTACTTGAGTTGGTCCCCTTTCGGGGACGTCAAGATGATGCCGGCTCCTAGTCCTGTCCGCATTTTCGAGCCGTCGAAGTGCATCCGCCAATGCATGGAGTCTGGAGGTGGTGGCTCGAACTGGGTCTCGGCCCAGTCGACTAAGAAGTCGGCCACCACCTGTGATTTGATGGCGGTGCGAGGCTCGTACCGAATATCATGGTCCGCCATGGCGATGGACCATTTGGCGATTCTGCCCGTGGCATCACGGTTGCCCATGATCTCTGAGAGTGGAGCCGTGCTCACCACAGTGATGGCATGCTCTTGGAAGTATTGTTTTAATTTCTTTGCAGCAAGATAAACACCATAACACATTTTTTGATAATGAGGGTAGTTCTGCTTAGAGGCGGACAAGACCTCACTAAGGTACTAGACAGAGCGGTGCACTGGCAGGGCCTTGCCTTCATCTTTGCGCTGAACTACCAACACTACGCTGACCACGCGAGTGGTCGCCGCGATGTATATGAGTATGGGTTCCCTTTCAGACGGGGCTGCCAAGATTCGCAGGCTCGAGATTACCCGCTTGAGGTCGCGGAAGGCTTCGTCCGCCTGGTCATTCCACTCGAACTTCGTCGTCTTCTTCATAAGTTGGTAGAGTGGAAGGGCTTTCTTGCCAAGCCGACTGACGAACCGGCTGAGGGATGCCAAGCAGCCGGCGAACTTCTGGACGTCGAGGATCCAAGCCGGCCGCACCATCCGCTCGATGGTGCTGATTTTCTTAGGGTTTGCTTCGATGCCGCAGGCGGATACGAAGAACCCCAAGAGTTTGCCGCCTGGGACCCCGAAGACGCACTTCTCCGGATTGAGATGGATCTTGTATTCGCGCAGATTGGCGAATGTCTCTCGCAGGTCGTCGAGGAGGCTGATGTGCTGTTTCGTCTTGACGACGATGTCATCCACATAGACGTGGATGTTTCTGCCAATCTGTGGCAGTAGACACTGCTGCATGCAGTGTTGGAGTGTTGCACCTGCGTTGTTCAGACCGAACGTCATGGTGGTGTAGCAGTAGGCCCCGAAGGGCGTGATGAAGGAGGTCTTCAGGCGATCAACTGGATCCAGCTTGATTTGATGGTAGCCTGAATAAGCATCCAGAAATGACAACAGTTCGCAGCCTGCAGTGGAGTCGATCACTTGATCTATCCTAGGCAACGCGAAAGGGTCTTTCGGACAGGCCTTATTCAGGCTAGTGTAGTCGATGCACATTCGCCATGTGTTGTTCTTCTTCAGCACCAGGACTGGGTTCGCCTGCCAGTCCGGGTGGAAAACCTTCATGATGAAGCCGGCTGCAAGGAGCCGGGTGATCTCTTCTCCGGTTGTGTGCCGCTTCCCCTCGGCGAAGCGGCGCAAAGGTTGTTTCACCGGCTTTGCATCTAGTCGCACATGAAGTTTGTGCTCGGCGTACTTCCTCAGAACGCCCGACATGTTCTTGGGGGACCATGCAAAGATATCCCGATCCTCACGGAGGAAGTCGACGAACTCGCCTTCCTATTTGGGCCTGAGGCCAGCCCCGATGGTGATGCACTGCTTCGGGTTGGCAGGGTCGAGTGGGACCTTCTTGGTCTCTTTAGCCGGCTTTAAAGAGCCCTCACCGACCGATTGGGACGGAGGAGAAGGAATCGTCGGCTGCTCGGTAGCCTGGGCCACGAGCCGGTCGATCTGCCGCTTCTCCTCGGCAATCACCAAGGCGTCGGCGAGGTGGCTGCTATCTTGGGCGCACTCGAGCAACTTTTTGTAGTCGCCAACAACCGTGATGATGCCCTTGGGACCCGGCATCTTCATCTTCAGGTAG
This sequence comes from Hordeum vulgare subsp. vulgare, assembly GCF_904849725.1. Taxonomy (NCBI): domain Eukaryota; kingdom Viridiplantae; phylum Streptophyta; class Magnoliopsida; order Poales; family Poaceae; genus Hordeum; species Hordeum vulgare. Next base: position 545,146,136 of record NC_058524.1, on the reverse strand, counting down.
GCGTAATGAGGAATAGCCATGAATTTGGCCAGAGCCGGTCTCCCCAGCAGCACGTGATACGGGCTACTGAGGTCCACCACCTGAACCATATGGACTCACGGCGGAAGTGGGCCTTGTCGCCGAAGAGGACGTCCAGCTGGATCTTGCCGATGGGCGAGCACGACTGCCCACGCACGATGCCGTGGAAGGCAGTGCTGGTTGGCAGGACATCCGTCTCCTTGAGCCCGAGCTTGCGGAGAGTGTCGAGGTAGAGGATGTTGATGCTGCTGCCGCCATCGGCCAACACCCGGGAGAATCGGTAGGTGAGCCTCTTGGAGGCAAAGGTGGGGTCGAGGAAGAGTGCGTATGACCCCGGGTTGGGCATCACCGCAGGGTGGTCCACCCGGCTCCAGGTAATTGGTTTGTCGGACCAATGCATGTACTGGGGAACCGGGGGGACAGTGGTGTACCTCGCGCCGCCTTTGGCGCAGGCTATGCTTGTCGTCGCCTTCACTGGTGAAGACGACGAACGCTCCGTCTTGATGCGAGTCGTCGTTAGGATGTGGCCCGTCGTCGCGAGGCGGCGGCGGCGGGAGCGGAGCGTGATGGGGTGCCGGTGCGCAGGGCGCCGCCTGCGCACCCGGAGGAGCCAGCAGGACCTCCCCTTGCGACAGCCGGCGTGCAATGCTGGACTGGCGAAGGGTATGGGTAGACGGCGCCGCCCCCGAATGTATCTTGCAAGGGGCGTCGAGTAGCTGCTCGAGAGTCTGCCTGGGCTGCCAGTTAGGGTTGCCCTGATTGCGACGCTTTCGTGGGGGGCCGGTTTGGGAAGCCGACGTCTCGCCCTCCACGTTGGCCACTAGCTTGTTGTTAGCCATCTGATCCGCCTTGCGCTTGTAGTTGTTCTGGCCGCCTCGGTTGTCCCCAGCCGGCTTGGGAGTAGCCGGCGCATGCACGACCTTGTCCGAGGCGGTCACCTTGATGCGCATTGCGGAGTCGGCCATGGCGTATTTGTACGCCTTGGCCATGAGCACCGCCAACGAGGTGGGCTCGGCGCACATGAGCTTGTGCTTGAGGGGGATGCCGTCTCGGCATCCGTCGATGAAGTACTGTATGGCTTGAACCTCATGCACCCCCTCACAAGACTTGCGAGCTTAGTCCACTGGGTGACGTAGTCACGGAGGGGTTCGTCGGCCTTCTGGATGCACATGGCCAGCTCGCGAGGCCGACCAGGACGCTTGTAGGTGCTGGTGAAGTTGCGGACGAACGCCTCCTCGAAATCCACCGAGGAGTTGACGCTGCCGGCCGGGAGGCTGTTAAGCCACGTCCGGGCCGAGCCGGCGAGCATGAGTGACACGTAGCGAACCGCTACGCGCTTGTTGCCCCTGGCGATGCCTACGGCCGTGGTGTAGTCGATCAGCTAGTCTTCTGGCTTGGCCGTGCCGTTATATTTTGGCGTATCCCGAGGCAGGGTGAAGCCTCGGGGGAACGGCTACCCTCGGATCCGGGGGCCGAAGCAAGCCGGACCGACGGGCCCGTCTTCCTCTAGGAGGGCCGAATGGGCCAGGGCGATGATACGCCGGCGGGCGTCCCGCTCGTCTTGGGAGGCAGGGGCGCCGGCCCTGGTGGCGAGAGGGGAGGCTCCTCGGGATCCGGATGCGTGAGTTCTTCGCGGGGGAAGATCCCCGTACTCCGAGTCGCCCTCGTCGCCTCCGCGACGCAGGCCCTAAGTGTGCTCGCTCTGGTGTTGCGAGCGTCGACCATGGCTTCCCTTGCCCCTCCAGCCGGAATGGCGATGCGAGGAAGATCCTTCGGCATGGTGCTGGCCGCTAAGGTCGCGACGAGCCCCCGAGTTCGGCCCCGGGGACTCTGAATGAGCGTGGTCGTGGTCGAACCTAGCGTGCTGCTGGTTAGCGGTGTCAAGGAGATCCTTGACGCGCTTCTCCTGGAAGGCGCGCTCCTCGCCTTCCAGGCTGGCCATCTCCTCCATGGCCGCCTGCGTCGCCCGCATGTTGGCTGCAGGAGTCCCGTAGGTGGGAAGGTCCCCGCCTAGAGACTCGGCGATGAACCGTCCGCGGCTGCGGACCGATCCAAGCCGACTGGGGGCCTCGGAAATCGGAGTAAGACCATATGCGGAGTTGTACTCACGATGTGTAGCCTCCAACCGATGTTTTGCCGAAGCCACGGCGATGCCCTCCTCCAAGATGCGCTTGCGAGCCTCCTCCTGTGAGGCCCGAGCGTCTGCAGGGTCGGCGGAAGCGGTGACCGGTGTCTTCAGGCCGGCGATGGCGTCCCGACGAGTGTCGGCGGTGGCCGCAGCAGGCTCGCCAGCGCCTGCGGAGGCCTTGCCGGGAGCCGTGCTGGTGCCGGCGCCGATAACCATCACCTCCACGGTGTTGGAAATGGCAACGATGTGGTATGGGCGGAAGAACCCCACCGACGGTGGAGGGCCGTCGAAGATGAGGACGTTACTGGGGTAAACATCGTGGGCAGGTGTCTCAGCGATAGAGAGCCTGCTGAAGCTGGCGCAAAGCTCCTCAACGTCGTAGTCCTCGCCGAAGTAGTGTGGGCCGTCGGTGAGGCGAAGGTCGCTGAAGAGAACGTTGAGGTTCTCCATGGCAGCGACGACGACGCTAGGAAGCTCCTCGTTGTCTGAATCTTCGTCTGAATCCGCATGGCGGACGGGGACGTCGATCATCATGGGCGTCGCCTCGTCGAAAGCGAGCTCCATGGGCATGCAAACTGATCCGAAAGCGATGCATCCGGTGGTGCAGGTGCGGGGCCCCGCCCAGCGCGTGAAGCCAGCCAATGCCGCGATCGGCCCCATGGTGGGTGCCAAATGTTGGTGAATACTCACAACATATGCCATAGGAAGGCTAAAGTCGGTGAGAACCGAAGGGACAAAGGTGGGCGATGGGAACGAGGTTGGTACACGCATGGGACGCACGATGTACCCAGGTTCAGGGCTCTCCGTAGAGATAATACCCCTAATCCTGCTTGTGTGTTCGATGTATGGGAACAGAGTACAATGTTGCTCCTGGAGCTGTGTTGGGAGGAGGAAGAGGGAAGGAGCGGGCTCGTCTCTACCTCGCTCTCTGTTGGTTGGTGGGAGTGTAGTGTTGAATGACTGGTAAGTGATCGGCCCCTCTGCATGGGGGTCGGCCAGGGGGTTTAATAGACGAACCCGCCGGCCTACAATATGGATAAAGGGTACAAGCGTGGGACCCGGCTGGCCGCTTCGTCGGCTGGCCAGGGGCCCACGAGGGTCTTGTCTTGTCGATGAGGGCCTGCCGGCTGCATGGTCTTGTTTACCTGTGGGACCCCCGGCTGGCCAATGGGGCTCCCGCGTAAGGTTGACGCTGAGCACGCGCTGTACGTCAAGCGTCACCCCACGAGATTCTTCATGGGCAGGCTAGGTGATGGATCAAAGCCGGGATAGGTCAGCGGCGTGGCCGTCGACGCTCGTACCTGCGGGGCTCCCCGATCCAGTACCTTTGCTGACGCGTAGCTACCTTTAATCGTGAGGTCCTTTCTTGACCTACGATCTGATGTGACTGGTGATCCTCGGCCGGCTAGCGTGCTTGGCTAGCCGGCTCGCGGGTGGCCGCCTCCTCCCCTGTCCGGCTAGCGAGACCAGGCCAGCTCTGAAGGGGAGGCCGCCTGCATTCTAGCCGGCATGGGATGCTTGGCCAGCCAGAAAGGTGGCCGCCTCGTCGTGCAGCCGGCAGGCGAGGCCTAGCCGGTTAGAAGACTTGGGCCTTGGGAATCTCCATACCTTCATGTCCATTGGGCCGGAAATGAAGGAGTAGGCTCGATGAGCCTACCCCGGGGTTATCCCCCCGACAGAAACTCAATTCATTACAAGAAGGGAGAGGGGGAATAACATCATAGGATCCAACTATAGTAGCAAAGCCCGAGGTACATCAAGATCATGACATCTCAAGAACACGAGAGAGAGAGAGAGAGATCTAACACATAGCTACTGGTGCATACCCTCAGCCCTGAGGAAGAACTACTCCCTCCTCGTCATGGAGATCGCCGAGATGATGAAGATGGTCACCGGAGATGGATTCCCCCTCCGAAAGGGTGCTGGAACGGGCTCCCAATTGGTTTTTGGTGGCTACAGAGGCTTGCGACGGCGGAACTCCCGATCTAGGTTTCTTTTTGGGGGTTTCTATATTTATAGGAATTTATGGCAGTGGACTTACTCGGTTGGGCCCACGAGGAGGTCACAAGCCTGCTAGGCCCGACCTAGGAGGGGGCGGGCCTCCTGGGCGTGTGACTCCCTCGTGGCTCTTCTGCCTTCTTCCAAAGCTTCGGGGGTCTCATTTGGTCCAAAACAAATCATCGCAAAAGTTTTATTCCATTTTGACTCCGTTTGATATTATTTTTTTAAAAAGGTCAAAAACTCGGAAAAAACAGAAGCTCGCACTAGGCACTTAGTTAATAGGTTAGTCCCCAAAAAAATATAAAATAGCATATTCATGCATATAAAACATCCAAAGATGACAAGATAATAGCATGGAACGATCAAAAAATATAGATACGTTGGAGACGTATCACATATGCATTGGAAGTGGGTTAGACTTAAATATGCTAGCCATGTGATTCATAATGCTCTATTTATGTTCTTTACCTTTATGTCAGCATCACTGAAATCATCATGCCTAGCTACGGGCGTTAAACAATAGCGCTTGTTGGGAGGCAACCCAATTTTATTTTTATGCTTTTGTTTTGTTTCTGTTTTTGATTGCTGCACACATTATTACCTCTGCGATAATTTTATTTTCTTGATTTAATTAGTGTTTGAGGCAAGTAAGACTTTTGGGATGGTCTACGGTGTTTGCAAGTTGATTTTACTGACAAACAGAAACTTTCGCTCTTCGTACAGGAACTTTATAAATTCACTGGAACATTCTTTTGATCTGAATTGTTTACACAAGATTGGTTTACAAACTTCCCAGATTCTACTATTTTTCAGAATTTTTGGAGTTACAGAAGTATTCGAAGTAAACCGATTGCTACAAACTGTTCTGTTTTTGACAGATTCTGTTTTTTTTGTGTTGTTTTCTTATTTTGATCAATTATGGGTTGTATCGGGGGGTATGAACGATGGAGAAGTTGGAGTAGAGTCAATATTATATCAATATAAATAAAGAATTTGTTCACAATAGTACCTAAAGTGGTTATTTATTTTTCTTATACTAACGGATCTCATGAGTTTTATGTTGAGTTTTGTGTTGTTAAGTTTTCATGTTTTGGGTAAAGATTTGATGGACTATGGAATAAGGACTGGCAAGAGCCTAAACTTGGGGATGTCAAAGGAACCCCAAGTCATATTCAAGGATACCAAAGAGCCTAAGCTTGGGTATGCCCCGGAAGGCATCCCCTCTTTCGTCTTATATCCATCAATAAATTTACTTGTGGCTATATATTTATTCACCACATGATATGTGTTTTGTTTGGAACGTCTTGTATGATATGAGTCTATACTTTTTAGTTTGCCACAATCATCCTTGATGCACACATATTTTGAGAGAGACACACACTGAATCGTGAATTTATCAGAATACTCTTTATGCTTCACTTATATCTTCTGAATTAGGCAATGTTGCTCTAGTACTTCACTTATATATTTTAGAGCACGACGGTGTTGTGTTCTATAGACATTATTAAAATCTTGTACCTCACTTATATTATTTTTAGAGTTCTTTAAACAGCATGGTAATTGGTTTAGGTTATGAATTTAGTCCTAATATAATAGGCATCCAAGAGGGACATAATAAAAACTTTCATATTAAGTGCATTGAATATGATGAGAAGTTTCATTCCTTGCATATAGTTTTGAGATGTGAAGAGGGTAAAACAAGAGTCATGCTAGTAAGTAATTGTGAATTAGAAAAAATACTTGTGTTAAAGCTTGTGATTCCCGTAGCATGCACGCATGGTGAACCGTTATGTGATGATGTCGTAGCATGATTTATTTAATGATTGCCAACCTTTGTGTGGAGGTCGGGATCGCGCGATTGTTAACTCCTACCAACCCTTCCCCTAGGAGCATGTGTCTAATACTTTTCTTAGATAACTAATAGGATTTTGCAATAAGTATGTGAGTTCTTTATGACTAATGTTGAGTTCACGGATTATACGCACTCTCACCCTTCCACCTTTGCTAGCCTTTCTAGTACCGCATAACTTTCGTCGGTACATTAAACCCACCTAACTCAAAATAGCCACAATATATTTTCCTCAAAACAACCACCATACCTACCTATTTTTGGCATTTTCATAGCCATTCCGAGTTATATTGCCATGCAACACCACCGTCCCATTTTTTTATGACACACACCATCACTTCCATATTGCTTATAGAGTCATACCTTGTTCTAGTTATCGAGTTTTAATTTTTTGAGTTGTAAGTAAATAAAAGTGTGATGATTTGAATTATTAGAGCATTGTCCCGTGTGATAAAAGGATGATGGATGCTATGATTCCCTCACAAGTTGGGATGAGTCTCCGAACTTTACAAAAATAATAAAAGAGGCCAGCGAAGCCCACAAAAAAATAAAAGAGGCCAGAGAAGCCCACCAAAAAAAGAGAAAAAAAGAAAGAAAAACATGAGAGAAAGAGAGAAGGTATAATGCTACTATCTTTTTCCACACTTGTGGTGCGAAATAGCACCATGTTCTTCATAGAGAGTCTCCTATTTTGTCACTTTCATATAACTAGTGGACTTACATCTTTTACACAACCACTTAGTTTTATTTTTGTGCTTTCATTCACTTATAGCTCTAGTGCATTTGTTGCATGGCAATCCCTAGTCACTCACATTAATATCTATTGATGGACATCTCCATAGCCAGTAGATATGCCAACTGATGTGAGACTATCTTCTCCTTTTTTTCTTGCAACCTCCACCACACTCTATTCCACCTATAGTGATGTATCCATGGCTTACGCTCAAGTATTGCGTGAGAGTTGAAAAGGTTTGAGAACATAAAAAGTGTGAAACAATTGCTTGATTTTCATAGGGGTTGTGCATGATTTAGATACTTTGTGTGGTGAAGATGGAGCATAGCGAGACCATATGATTTTGTACGGATAACTTTCTAAGACCATGCTATTTCGAAAGGAAGCAATTACCTTATTAGTATGCTTGAAGTATTATTATTTTTATGTCAATATTAGACTTTTGTTTTGAGTCTTATGGATCTGAATATTCATGCCACAATAGAAAACATTACATGGATAAATATGTTAGGTAGCATTCCACATCAATTTTTTTTTGTTTTTATCATTTACCTACTCGAGGACGAGCAGGAATTAAGCTTTGGGATGCTTGATATGTCTCCAACGTATCTATAATTTTTTATTGTTCCATGCTATTATATTATCTATTTTGGATGTTTTATATGCATTTATATGATGTTTTATATTATTTTTGGGACTAACCTATGAATCTAGACCCTAGTGCCAGTTTCTGTTTTTTCAGGTTTTTGAGTATTGCAGATAAGGAATATTAAAAGGAGTCCAAACGGAACTAAATCTCCTTTAAGATTTTTCTTGGACCAGAAGACACGTAGCAGACTTGGAGTAGGGGACAGGGAAACTTTCAGGTGGCCACAAGACTGCAAGGTGCGCCCTAGGGGGGTAGCCGCACCCCCTGGCTTGTGGTCCCCCCGCAAGTCTCCTAACCCTATTCTTTGGCCTATAAATTCCCATATATTCCCGTATCGCCAAAAGGAGGCACGAAAATACTTTTACACCGCCGGGAGCCTTGATGTCTACTACGCAACCTTCTCCTTGTACTCGTTGTTGGGACTCCAAGTGCGGAGGGTTATAGTACAGTAGCAATTTTCCCTCAAGTGGGTGACCTAAGGTTTATCAATCCACAAGAGGCGTAGGATGAAGATGGTCTCTCTCAAGAAACCCTGCAACCAAATAACAAAGAGTCTCTTGTGTCCCCAACACACCCAATACAATGGTAAGTTGTATAGGTGCACTAGTTCAGCGAAGAGATGGTGATACAAGTGCAATATGGATGGTAGATATAGGTTTTTGTATTCTGAAATTACAAAAACAGCAAGGTAAATAGTAACAAAAGTGAGCACGAACGGTATTGCAATGCGTGGAAACAAGGCCTAGGGTTCATACTTTCACTAGTGAAGTTCTCTCAACAATGATAGCATAATTGGATCATATAAGTAGCCCTCAACATGCAACAAAGAGTCACTCCAAAGTCACTAATAGCGGAGAACAAACGAAGAGATTATTGTCGGGTACGAAATCACCATAAAGTTATTCTTTCTGATCGATCTATTCAAGAGTTTGTACTAGAATAACACCTTAAGATACATATCAACCAAGACCCTAATGTCACCTAGATACTCCATTGTCACCTCAAGTATCCGTGGGTATGATTATATGATATGCATCACACAATCTCAGAATCATCTATTCAACCAACACATAGAACTTCAAAGAGTGCCCCAAAGTTTCTACCGGAGAGTCAAAACGTGTGCCAACCCCTATGCATAGGTTCCCAATGTCACGAACCCGCAAGTTGATCACCAAAACATACATAGAGTACTCACATAAACCCACGTGTGCCAACCCATATGCATAGGATCCCAATTGTCACAAACCCGCAAGTTGATCACAGCAGATAGACACGTGCAAGACATACATCAAGTGTTCTTAAAGACTCAATCCGATAATATAACTTCAAAGGGGAAACTCAATTCATTACAAGAAAGGAGAGTGGGAAGAACATCATAAGGTCCAAATATAGTAGCAAATCCCACGGTACATCGAGATCAAGACATCTGAAGAACACGAGAGAGAGAGATCAAACACATAGCTACTGGTACATACCCTCAACCCCGAGGGAGAACTACTCCCTCCTCGTCATGGAGATCGCCGGGATGATGAAGATGGCCACCGGAGATGGATTCCCCCTCCGGCAGGGTGCCGGAGCGGGCTCCAGATTGTTTTTTGGTGGTTACAAAGGCTTGCGGCGGTAGAACTCCCGATCTAGGTTTCTTTCTGGAGGTTTCCGTATTCATAGGAATTTATGGCGGTGGAATTGCGTCAGTTGGGCCCATGAGGAGGTCACAAGCCCGCATGGTGCGACCAGGGGGGTAGGCAGCGCCCCATGGGCTTGTGACTCCCTCGTGGCTCTTCTGGCGTTCTTCCAAAGCTTCGGGGCTCTCTTTTGGTCCAAAAACAATCATCGTAAAGGTTCGTTCCATTTGGACTCTGTCTGAAAAAGGGTCAAAAACACGGAAAAGACAGAAACTGGCACTTGGCACTGAGTTAATAGGTTAGTCCCAAAAAAGATATAAAATAGCATATTCATGGATATAAAAAATCCAAAGTTGACAAGATAATAGCATGGAACCATCAAAAATTATAGATATGTTGGAGACATATCAAGCATCCCCAAGCTTAACTACTGCTCGTCCTCGAGTAGGGAAGTGATAAAGACCGAATTTTTGATGTGGAATGCTACCTAGCATAGTTGTCCTTTCCAACTTCTTTCACGTGACATGAATGTTCAGATCTGTAATATTCGAAACAATAGTTTTCTATTGACATGAAAACAATATTACTTCAAGCGAACTAGCAAGGTAATCATGAACTTCCAAAATAACAAGGCCGATGAAAATTATCCCTACAAAATCATATAGTCTGGCTATGCTCCATCATCCCCACACAACTAATTTAAATCATGCACAATCCCGGAATTGTCCAAGTAATTGTTTGTGCACTCTTACTTTCTCAAACTTTTTATAAGTATCATGCAATACATGAGCGCGAGCCATGGATATAGCACTATAGGTGGAATAGAGTGTGGTGGTGGTTGTGAGACAAAAAAGGAGGAGATGGTCACATTGACTCGGCGTATCAATAAACCATGGAGATGCCCATTAATAGATATCAATGTGAATGAGTAGGGATTTCCATACAAGAGATGCACTAGAGCTATAAGTATGTGAAAGTTCTAAAGGAGAACTAGTGGGTGTGCATCCAACTTGCTTGCTCACAAAGACCTAGGGAAATTTTGAGGAAGCCCATCATTGGAATATACAAGCCAAGTTATATAAGCAATATTCCCACTAGCATATGGTAGTGACAAAGCAAGAAGCTCTCAATCATTAAGAACATGGTGCTATCATGAAGCACAAGTGTGGAAAAAGATAGTAGCATTGTCCCTTCTCTCTTTTTCACTTTTTTCATTTGGGCTCTTAGGCCTCTTTTTTTCTTTTCTTTTCTTTTCCCTTTTTTTGTTTTTGGGCTCTTTGGCCTCTCTTTTTGCCCTCACATGGGACAATGCTCTAATAATGATGATCATCACACTTTTAATTACTCACAGCTCGAAGATCACAATGATGATGACTCCATAGGAAATGCCTCCGGCAGTGTACCGGGATGTGCAACGATCTAGTATGATCATGCAATGGCAATATGAGAGTTACGGCACAAGTCATGAAATGGAACAGTGGTAGTTGCATGGAAATATATCTCGGAATGGCTATGAAAATGCCATAGTAGGTAGGTATGGTGGCTGTTTTGAGGAAGGAATTTGGTGGGTTTGTGCACCGACGAGAAGTGCGCGGCACTAGAGAGGCTAGAAATGGTGGAAGGTGAAAGTGCATCTATACCATGGGCTCACATTAGTCATAAAGAACTCACATACTTGTCGCGAAAGTTTTTATTAGTAATCAAAACAAAGTGCTAAACACATACTCCGAGCGGTAGGGTTGGTAGGTGTAAACCATCGCGCGATCCCGACCTCAACACAAAGGATGACAATCAATAGATCAATTATGCTCCGACTTCCTAACATAGCGGTTCACCATACGTGCATGCTACGGGAATCACTAACTTCAACACAAGTATTTATAGATTCACAACACCCTACTAACATAACTCTTAATATTACCGAATCCATGTCTCAGAACTAATTGAGAGGAATCGAAACTTCTCTTTCTACTCAATGCACATGAAGATGGGGTTTTTTGCATCCTCTTTGGGTACCTAGCACATGGGACTACTTTCATAGCATAAGCCAACTACCAAATCACGCACCGCCGTGCTCTAAAGATATAAGTGAAGCACATGAGAAAAAGTATCTAGCTCAAAAGATATAAGTGGAGCACATGAGCAAAAGTATCTAGCTCAAAAAGATATAAGTGAAGCACATTGAGCATTCTAGCAAAATCACGATGAGTGGATGTCTCTCTCTCAAAAAGGTGTGCAGCAAGGACTATTGTGACACAACAAAAAGAAAAGACTCCTATGATACAAGACGCTCCAAGGAAAACACATATCATGTGGTGAATAAAAATATAGCTCCAAGTAATGTTACCGATGGATTGAAGACGAAAGAGGGGATGTCTTCCCGGGGCATCCCCAAGCTTAGGCTTTTTGGTGTCCTTGAATTTGTCTTGGGGTGCCTTGGGCATCCCCAAGCTTGAGCTCTTTCCACTCCTTATCTCTTTGTCCATGAGAACATCACCCAAAACTTGAAAACTTCACAACACAAAACATAAACAGAAACTCGTGATAACATTAGTACAAGAAAGCAAACTACCACTTATTTTGGTACTGTAGAAAACTTGAATCTACCTATATTGATGTTGTCCTACGGTATTCTCACTTTTCCATGCCTAGTAACACCCGATACTAACCATAGTTTCATCAAAACAAGCAACCAACTCAACAAAAATAGAATCTGTCAAAAACAGACCAGTCTGTAGAAATATGTATACTTCGTATACTTCTGGTACCTCAAAAAATCTGAAAAATTACGAAGGCCTGGAGAAAAAGCATATCAATCAGAATAAAAAAGAATCAACTCAAAATCTCTTTATGAATAAAAATGAAAAATCATCTCGTGAGCAGAAAGTTTCTGTCTTTTTCCAGCATGATCAAACAACTATCACCCAAGCTATCATAAAGGCTTTACTTGGCACAAACGCTAAAAGAAACACAAAAAACACAATCATAACACAAATATGATGGTGTGGAAAAGCAAAACAGAAAGAAAAAATTAAAAAGAAATTCATTGGGTTGCCTCCCAACAAGCGCTATCGTTTAACGCCCTTAGCTAGGCATTGATTTCAATGATGCTCACATAAAAGGTAAGGATTGAAACACAACAAGAGCATCATGGAGCATGTGGCTAGAACATTTAAGTCTAACCCACTTACTATGCATACGGATTTTGTGATCAAACAATTTATTGGAACAAGAATCAACTAGCATAGGAAGGCAAAACAAGCATAGCTTCAAAAATTTCAACACATGGAGAGGAAGCTTGATACTATTGCAATAAGTAGAAGCCTATGATTCTCTCTCATAGTAATTTTCAGTAGCATCATGAATGAATTCAACAATATAACCAGCACCTAAGGCTTTCTTTTCATGATCTACAAGCATAGGAATTTTACTACTCTCCACATAACGAAATCTATTCTCAAGAATAGTAGTGGGAGTATCGTAAAAGACTTGAGCACTACAAGTTGTGTCCACAATGAAAAAGCAAGGTTTAGCAAACCGGTTTTCGAAAGTATGACATATTTTATCATCCCTCTTCTTCAAAGCATAAGTATCCTCACAATAATCATCATAGATAGGGGGCATGCTTTCATCAAAATGATTTTGATCATTCAAAGTGGAAGAGCTAAAAAGATCATCTTCATCAAATATAGCATCCCCAAGCTTGTGGCTTTGCATATCATTAGCATCATGGGTATTCAAAGAATTCATGCTAATAATATTTCACTCATGTTAATCATTCACATATTCTATGCCAAGCATTCTATGTAATTCTTCTTTCAGCATTTGAGCACAGTTTTCCTTGCCATCATGCTCACGGAAGACATTGAAAAGATGGAGCATATGAGGCATCCTCAATTCCATTTTTTTGTAGTTTTCTAGCGAAATAACAAGAAACAAAAAGATTCGATTGTAAGATCTAAAGATATACCTTCAAGAGCTAACCTCCCAGAAAAATGCTTCGTTGACGGGATGTTAGTGCCGCTTACCTAGCCTCCCCGACAACGGCGCCAGAAAAATGCTTGATGTCTACTACGCAACCTTCTCCTTGTAGACGTTGTTGGGCCTGCAAGTGCAGAGGGTTGTAGGGCAGTAGCAATTTTCCCTCAAGTGGGTGACCTAAGGTTTATGAATCCGCTGGAAGCGTAGGATGAAGATGGTCTCTCTCAAGCAACCCTACAACAAAATAACAAAGAGTCTCTTGTGTCCCCAACACACCCAATACAATGGTAAGTTGTATAGGTGCACTAGTTCGGCGAAGAGATGGTGATACAAGTGCAATATGGATGGTAGATATAGGTTTTTGTAATCTGAAATTACAAAAACAGCAAGGTAACTAGTAACAAAAGTGAGCACGAACGGTATTGCAATGCGTGGAAACATGGCCTAGGGTTCATACTTTCACTAGTGAAGTTCTCTCAACAATAATAACATAATTGGATCATATAACTAGCCCTCAACATGCAACAAAGAGTCACTCCAAAGTCACTAATAGAGGAGAACAAACGAAGAGATTATTGTCGGGTACGAAACCACCATAAAGTTATTCAAGAGTTCGTACTAGAATAACACCTTAAGATACATATCAACCAAGACCCTAATATCACCTAGATACTCCATTGTCGCCTCAAGTATCCGTGGGCATGATTATATGATATGCATCACACAATCTCAAAATCATCTATTCAACCAACACATAGAACTTCAAAGAGTGCCCCAAAGTTTCTACCGGAGAGTCAAAACGTGTGCCAACCCCTATGCATAGGTTCCCAATGTCACGAACCCGTAAGTTGATCACCAAAACATACATCGAGTACTCACATGAATCCACGTGTGCCAACCCATATTCATAGGTTCCCAATTGTCACAAACCCGCCAGTTGATCACAACAGATAGACACGTGCAAGACATATATCAAGTGTTCTTAAAGACTCAATCCGATAAGATAACTTCAAAGGGGAAACTCAATTCATTACAAGAAGGGAGAGGGATAAGAACATCATAAGATCCAACTATAGTAGAAAATCCCACGGTACATCGAGATCAAGACATCTCAAGAACACGAGAGAGAGATCAAACACATAGCTACTGGTACATACCCTCAGCCCCGAGGGAGAACTACTCCCTCATCGTCATGGAGATCGCCGGGATGATGAAGATGGCCACCGGAGATGGATTCCCCGTCCGGCAGGGTGCCGGAACGGGTTCCAGATTGGTTTTTGGTGGCTACAAAGGCTTGCGGTGGCAGAAATCCCGATCTATGTTTCTTTCTGGAGGTTTCCGTATTTATAGGAATTTATGGCGGTGGAATTGCGTCAGTTGGGCCCACGAGGAGGTCACAAGCCCGCACGGTGCGACCAGGGGGGTAGGTCGCGCCCCTTGGGCTTGTGACTCCCTCGTGGCTCTTCTGGCCTTCTTCCAAAGCTTCGGGGGTCTCTTTTGCTCCAAAAACAATCATCCTAAAGTTTCATTCCATTTGGACTCCGTCTGAAAAAGGGTCAAAAACACGGAAAAGACAGAAACTGGCACTTGGCACTAAGTTAATAGGTTAGTCCCAAAAAAGATATAAAATAGCATATTCATGCATATAAAACAGCGAAAGTTGACAAGATAATATCATGGAACCATCAAAAATTATAAATACGTTGGAGACGTATCAAGCCTCTGTTCCCGAGAGATCCAATCTGGGAGACTTTTCCAGTAATCTGCTGGAGAGGGAATTAATCACGAAGGGCATCTACATCAACTCCACTGCCCCTCCGATGATGTGTGAGTAGTTCACCATAGACCTACGCGTCCATAGCTAGTAGCTATATGGCTTCTTCTCTCTCTTTGGTCTTCAATATCATATTCTTCATGATCTTCATGGAGATCTATCCGATGTAATACTCTTTTGCGGTGTGTTTGTCGAGATCCGACGAATTGTGAGTTTATGTTCATATTATCTATGAATATTATTTGAGTCTCTTCTAGATTCTTATATGCATGATTTCATATCTTTGCAAGTCTCTTCAAATTATTTGTTTGGTTTGGCCAACTAGATTGGTAATTCTTGCAATGGGAGTTTAAAGTTTTTACATATGATGCATGGGTGGTGACTTATGATATGCATGAAGATTGGGGGTTTTCTGCAAATCTGCAAATATGTGGATAATTTGACAAATTCTTGTGATGCTTGTTCTATTTGGAGTTCTTCTTCTTCTTTTTCTTCCTCGACAATCATAGGATGGGTTCCAAGACGGCAGCCCGGGATTATCAAGGATGGATGTCGCTTATATTGTTCGATTACGTCCATAGTCGGACCCTGCTTTTATGTATAATGATTGCTATGTATGATTGTATTTGAGATGATGATGATTTATCTTCTGGCGAGTGTAAGACAAATACATATTCTCATCTCCTCTTTACATGTACTTCTAATGATATCCATTCTTGCGAAACGACGAGATGCGCTTCTATACCTATCAAGGCTCTCGAGCCAGGATGAGGATAATACCACATTTCGGGCGTTACACAAGTCTCATGAACCCATATTTGCCATTTTTCATCGTGTTTGGTCTTAGGTTGCTCCAAAACACCCATATACAAAAAAAAACAAAGGTAACTAAAACTAAAAAACCACAAACTATCCAATGCTCACAATGGAAAAGTAAAAATTGAAAAGCATGGATAATGGACATGTACTTAGTTCAATGAGACATGATATATGGATATAACATGCAAAAAATGATCTATAAAAAAGAGTAGAAAACAGAGCCATGGCACCCACTCTTGCTTCCACCCATCTTGAGGCATCTTGGAGATGGCTCAGAATAAATCGTCAGGAGAGGGGAGACGTGTCGCTGAATTCCATGGTGTTGGACGAGTTGCTACATGTGTGGGGATCCTTGATAAACACACACCTGAGTTTGTCCCTTGTCCCCCGATCCATCACCCATGCGACTTTTGGGGCGAGGCCACTATTAATGGCTCCTGTCGAGGGTATTTCTAACCGATCCCCAATACGGCCATAAGGGAGTAATTTTTTTGGTTTAGTCCCTTACGGTGGACCTAGCCGATCCCCTAAAAATATTAGCGGAGTATAAGTTTTGCTCCAACTTCTTGCCCCCCAATATTTCCCTATATATACTCCATCGTGCGGCACTGAGTACACTCCCTCTTTCCCTCCTGCGCTGCACTGCCTCCCGCCAGGTGCCGAAAAAATATTGGGGATTAAAAAGAACCACCGGGTCCAAGCAACACCTCCAGCCACGCCAATGGTGTCCGTGGTTGCCATCGTGTCTCCGACAATGTCATGTCGCCCTCCCGCCATACATATGAGGGGAAAACGTTCTCGAAAGCCGATGATGGCGGTGTTGGTGCTCGTCGAGGCGACCGCCAAGAATAAGATGAAGAAGACCACAGTGGCATCTCATCCAAAGCCAATGCCTCGTGTGGCAACTCTCGGTGCCCCTATGACGACTTCTCCAGCGCGAGCGAAGGCCGCATCGAACATCAAAAAAAAGTTTCCAAGTGCTCGATGAAATACCACCAAGGTAAAAATGAAACCTCGCATCCCATTGGTATTAGGTAGTGGTTGTTCATCATCGGTAGTGGTTGTTTATAGTGCTTCCTTTGACATTGTAGAGTGGAGATGAACATGGTAGAAAGGATGTTGATGGTGGAAGAGAGGGTGGTGGTGGTGGTGATGGAGGTCAAGAGGAATGTTGATGTTTATTTCTTTGTCAAGGACGTCATTTGAGTGGTGGTGGACGAGAAGGTGCTGGTGCATGCCAAATAATGGCTCGATCCACAACATATACATGCTATGTTTGTGGTGTTTTTGAATCAAACATTCTCTTTGAAATGATGTCTTTTGGGTGAACTTCGGATGTTTAAATTTGAAAAATGTAGTGATGAAACTTTATGTTATGACAATTATTGCTATACAAGCTTTAATTTGAATGATTTTAAGATATGTAGTGTATAGAAATTATGTTCGTATGGCTACTATACAAAACAACCACAAATTTGATTTTACTCCGCTAACTATAGGGCATCGTCTAGGTGCAGCCACCGTTGGCCGAGTAAAATTTTACTCCACTAACTTTACCCCAATTGTTACTCCACTAACCTTTAGGGTATAGCTGGCCAAATGGGCCGCAAGCATGCCGGCATGGCCCGCCTTGGGCAAGGCATGACACGACCTAAACGGGTCGTGCCAGGCATGCTGCCCAGCTCGGGTCGTGCCTGGGCCTGAAGGCTGGGCACGCATGGTGGCATGAGGTCACAAACATATATATAATAGCCCAACAGGCCAAAAACGGCCCAAAATCAGGCCAGGCGTGCCGACGGGCCGAACCTTATAGCCCCCGTGTCGTGCGTGGGCCTAGAGGATGCATACGTGGGCCGGCATGACATAGCCCGACTAATGTCGTGCCTGGGAGGCCGTGCCGTGTCAGGGCCATTTACGGTCGGGTCATGCCGTGCCGTGCCGGGCCGACCAGTTTGGCAACATATATTTTAGAGGATCGATTAGAAATGCCCTCATGCTACAACTCCTCATGGGCAGAGGACGAAGAAGGAATGAGGTCACAAAAGGCAATCGGCCTAATTTGTCCGTTGGCAAAGGGGCCGCCGGTCAGCGTCGGGAACAACGGTCTCTACCGACCAAAGGCATGGACTCAATATGGATAGGGAGGGATCACTACTAGGGTAAAACCTATAGGTTGAGGCTTAATCGTAGCACAACCCAAACAAGCGTGCTACTTCTACTTAGCAATAGCACGAGCAAATAAAATTCGCTACTGGAAAACAATTAGCAGTAGCGTGCTCAGACAGTGGGCGCTGATGGTAAGCTTCCTGAAACTTACGCACCCGCCTATTTATAGTAGCACCGGTGGTTAAAGAACCTACTGCTAAATAGGATAAATGTAGCACATTTTTCGTATGCACGGTACAAGTATGGGTGCACTGTGCCACCTGGTGAGCCCCACTTAGGAGTAGTGCATTTACTTCTGTCGTGCTATTGCTACTGCTCGTAACAGTAGGGCATTCTGGTTGCCCATGCTACTGCTAACGTGCAACAGCCACCTTTTCCCACCCCTTCCCCTTCCTCTCTTCCTCACTTCCACACTCACTTCCTTCTCCCCAATTACTCCTCTCTTCCTTGTCCTTCCTCTATTCTCTCTACTTCAATGCCCCCTCCACCATCTCCATTAATGCACCCTTTTCTCTCTTAGCTTCCTCCTCACTGTTTTCTGCTCCCTCCACTAGCTAGTTAGAGATAGCCATTCATGCATCTCCTCCCTCTACTAGCTAGCTAGATCTATCCATTTAGTAAGTGGAACCTTTCTACTTACCTAAGTAGCTAGATATATCAATTGACTTAGTGGAACATTTCAAGTCCCATCAAAAATTGTGCTTAAGACATTTTATGTGTGCGATATGACCGAATCGGGCGATATGATGGAAATTGTGTGCTTGACATGAGTTGCCACCTATATGTTTATTTGCCGAATTGTGTGTGTCATGAGAGTTGCTTATGTTTTATCGAAATGTCAATTTATTTCTGTTTTGGGAAATTTCGGACAATCTCTAAATGTTCTTTTAAGGGAAGGTCATGCCGAATTTTTGTATGACTTTGATGCATGCATGGATGTGTTCATGAAGGTCACTGGAATGATGGTGGAAAGATGGTTTCGATCGGTTGTGCACGACATGTATGAAAATAACCGAAAGGAGATTTTGTTCTGTGTCAAAGATGCAAAGGAGGAGTCTTGCATGACCCCTCTAAGGGAGGCCATTTGAAAGCACACCTGCTCATGACTGGTTTCATGGATGTCTATGCTCAGTGGATAAGTATAGATGATGACATCATCGATGCGGCAGCCAATGACGAAGAGATGACCGATAATGGTGGCATAGAAGAGGCCGAACATGGCAACGAATAAGAGGCCATCCATGGCGGTGGAGAACAGGCTGAACATGAGGGAGAAGCTGCAGACATGCCGCAACATTCTTCGGTACAAAGTTCAATCCTGCAGGACCATCATGTTCGAGACCTGCTTTGCAAGAAGACGAATAGCGACATCGCTGCTTATAGAGAGAAGTCCAAGCTGGACCCACTACACATAGACTCAATAACTTCATTGTATGGTGGTTGTGATCCAGAGGTGACCCACTTGAGTTTCACGCTCGAACTTCTAAAGACAAAGTCTAAAACCAAATGGACCGACAAAAGCCTCGATGATCTTCTCAAGTATCTAAAGAAGGTTCTCCCCATAGGGAACCTGTATCCTACCTGTGTCAATGAGGCCAAGAAAATTGTGTGCCCTCTTGATTTGCCGCACATTTACCACATATGCATCGGCAATTGCGTCATTTATCGGAAGGAGCATGCGAAAAAAACCAGATGTTCGGTGTGCAATACTTCTCGATACAAGAATGCCAGAAAGAAATTTCCTCAGAAAGTTGTATGGTGCATACCCCATCACTCCCCTTTTGCAGCGTTATTTCATAGATCCGAAGGAAGCAAAGCTCATGCATTGGCATGCGGAGAGGGTGAAGCCCGACGATGGAGATGATCCGAAGCTGAGACATCTCACGGATGCTAGCTAGTGGAGAGTGTTCAACACCGAATATCGTTATTTAACAGTAAATCCAAGAAAATTCGTGCTCTGCACGAGTACCGATGGCATGAATTCGTTTAGCAACCATAACAACAACCGTAGCACATGGCCTGTATTTGTATGGATGTACAACCTCCCCTGGTTGTGCATGAAGTCAAAGTACATACACATGAGTATGCTGATTCAAGGTCCGAACACTACAAAAAATATGCTAACTTGTGACCTTGAATATTGGTCACCGAATAGTCGTTGATTTCCATTTGCGACCTTTTTACGACCAAAACCAGATGGTGAAAAGTTGAGCGTCTCTAATGAACTACAACGACCTTTCTTCTGGATTGGTTGTAGACATTTACGACCAACCAAAAGGTCATAAATTAGAATCAGCCCGGTGTACTCCGGTCGCCTACATGGGCCCCATTAAATGTTTTTTCTCTTTATTTTTCTTAGCTGCATGGGCTGAGCCCAATAATTTGGCCTTTTATTTTTTGGGATGGGGCCTTTTACTGAGAATTTTTTTTACAGTTCACTCTTGTTTTGGGCCATAGCCTTTTTAGTCCAGTTCTTGTTTCGGCCTTGGCCTTTTATTTTAAGAGATGCAACCTTTTAACTATATTTTTTACAGTCAACTATTCTTTTAGGACCAAGCCTTTTTAGTCTAATTCTTGTTTGGGCCTTTTAACTATATTTTTTGCAGTCCAACTTAGTTTAGAGCCCAAACAAAATGGTCCAAACAAAACTCAAATAATTCACAACTTCACAAAATGCATAACTTCACACATGCACAGCTTCACAAACTGTAGTACTTCACATGTTCATAAATTGCTTAACTTCACAGTTTCAAAGGTTCAACACCACCAGAATGGTTCTACGATAGGTTTAACTTCACAGTTTCAAAGAGAGCAAGACAAACCAAAATGAGCCATCACATAAAGCTTCTACGATGCTTTAGCTCCAAAGAGAGCCATCAAGTGGGCTAGCTTCTCTTCCTGTTCTTGAGACTTCTTGCGCAGCAGCTCAAGTTCCTTGTCGCATGCAACTTCATATTCTTCTTCCTTCATCTTGATTGCTGCCATTTCTTCTTGCATCACTTCAGCTTTCAGCTCCGACCTCTCCAACTTCTGCTCAAGATCACAAACATGAGAAGCCACAGCAGCAGTTGCTTTGCCGGAGATATACTTAGATGACTGGAGCCCAACATTCCTCAGGAACGTGCTTTGCTTGACTTCGGTCTTGAGCACTTCTTTAACAATTTCAGCATCAAACTTCCGCTCTTCACCTTCTCATAGAGACGCATCCTTTCCTTTTTTCATTTCAAGCTAGCATATGGAGGAAAATGATAGACATTAGTGGCATATCTATTTCACATTTTGCAAGAGAAACATAATAAGAATGCCACCAAACCAAACCACAAAATGGATTATTTGAAGTAACCAAACCAGCACACAAAATCTATACATAGATATTTTACTCAAACTCAAACAGAAGAAGATGATGACTAGTAACCTGAAAACATTATTTGAATCTGGCTACAGCAAGTCTACACACTTATGTGATCTGGAGACATGCAATTAGAACAATACGGTGGTTCTATATAATATGGCTTCTCGAGTGAGCCGATCATCAAACTAACATTCAGATCAATTTTCATCATATCATGAAAAATGCAAAAAATAGCTACAACAAATTCTGATATGTTTGTTGAGAACTATACAACAAATGATGATATCTTTGTTGAGATACCAAACCTATCTTAGGCTCTAGGAAACAACATCAAAGCATGGAACATAGTATGTGTTCTTGCTGGCTGTGAATCAAATAGGGCTGAGGTCTCTAGACAAAAGTTTGAACTGGCTAGACAAAAGCATGGAGTGGCTTACTATAGCAATCTTGTCTAGCTCCGAAAACCCGTGCTTCTTGTTGTTGTGGGTGGCCTTGAAAAATTCAATCGCAGACAGCTCCTCACCATTACGCTCTTCTTTCTGAAATGTTTTTCAACAAAAATCAAAATGTTATTTAGCAAGAATTAGAAAAGTTATTCAACGAGGATCAAACGGTAAGGTCTCTAGACAAAAGTACTCACAGTGGCAAAAATATGTGTTGTGTAGGGCCTGGAACCAGTTC
The DNA here is from genome assembly GCF_904849725.1 of Hordeum vulgare subsp. vulgare. NCBI lineage: Eukaryota > Viridiplantae > Streptophyta > Magnoliopsida > Poales > Poaceae > Hordeum > Hordeum vulgare. The sequence goes on along the minus strand of NC_058524.1, from coordinate 545,124,360 downwards.
TCTGTTGGTACATGACTTTTTTTTGATTCATCTTGTTTGACACACATGTTTCCTACAAAAAAGCATACTGTGAGCATGATCTAGCATTAGCATATCATGTGCAGAACATAAATCATCAAACAAAGCATAGACAAACCTTGTGTCTTGGGGTAGACCACATCTCCACCAGAGCTTTCCATTCACCGTCCGTCAGATCTGGCACCAGAGACTTGGTGCTGAATTTGTTTGCTTCTACGGTATCAAAATACTTCTTCTTGATCTTATGGCGTCTGTTCTTTGCATTTCTCTGCAGAATATATTTGCACGCGGTTTTGATGGTCTCCAAGTCCGTGATCATCTCAAAATTTGCCTACCAAGACAGCAAACCAGGTAGGAACAACATTAGTGATCATACGTAGGTGTAACACAAAATAGATAGCACGTTAACTACAAAACAAGTAGCATACAACAACTTTCCCAATATAGTCCTTCAATAGCCTAGCATTTTTTTGTATTCCTTGAAGTGAGGAAGAATCGGTAGATGGCTTGTTGCAACGAGTCCACACTCAGAAGCAAACTTTGCTGCCTGCAGAGGCTTCTCTGGACGTTTCATCCCTTCGTCAATTTGGATAGGCACCTTTGTACCAAGCGACTTGGTGATTTTCTCTAGCCATTTGCCCTTTCAAAGTCTATGCTTGGTAGTCATTGCATCTGAAAATGAAATTGAACTCGTAAGTTAGAACAGAAATCGAGAAATGCAGGAATGGTTCTGCTAAACAGGTAAGCATAAATGATCACTTCCATTTGGAAAATGCACTAGTAAAAGAGAGCATTGCAAAGGTGAACTTGACTGGTTGAAGCACAAGCTGCTGTTCTTCTTCACTGATGACAACATTCCTGTCAGTAGAAAGTGCAATAGGCCTAAAGCATAGGCAGACAGTGACTCTTTCATCCATGCATCGAGTGGTTTCTTCATCCATGGGTGGAAACTCATCACCCATTTGCTTCGAGCTCTCAAAGTCCATGCACATCGGACTTTCCTGATGGTCTGTCGCAACCGCCATCTTTGCTTTCTGCCTTGTGACTCTATTAGGGGCAGGTTCATTAGGTTCGAGGATCCTCTTTGTTTGTCCTGGAGGTGGGCCATCACCCTTCCTGGAGGCATTGCACGAGATGTTTCTGAGCTCTTCTTAACACCAGGCCTCTTCATCCTAGATTCCTTCAGTGCCTAGTATATATAGCACAAAAAAATAGATCACAAGACAAATATGTGATCACAAGGAAATACAAAGCATACAAGAACCCCAACTCTCCAAGCAAGACAAAGTTTGCACCTTAACAGTCTTGTGCACTACACCATCATCCATTTCCTCTCCATCAATAACTTCATCCTCCTTAGGATTGTACTCTGGGTCATCATTGATAACTCCACTACCTTCTTGAACCTCATTAGTTCTACCTTCTTGAACCTCATTTGTTTTCCTAATCATTGACGCTATTAAACCCATGCCAAGGGACTGTAACATCCTATTGTTCCTCATCATAATTCTAGCTCTAACCTTCTCGCACTCGGTGAGAGGAGGCTCTTCTTTGCATGGCAAAGGAAACATAACTATTAGGTTACTGGTTGGAATGCTTGGACATACATCCAAACATATCTTATGAGATTTTATTATCATTTAATCCTAGTTATTCGGGCAAGGAAGAGTAACAACACACAAGCACAATTAAGCCAGCTTATTCAGATTACAGCAATACATTCCACTTAGCCTATTAAGTCAGATATTTTATAAAACTAACAATATAACCACAAGGAGCTAGTTGCATACCAACGGTTGGCCTCACGTTTGACCTTTTCATCCTTGCCATGGATGATCTTGAGGTGGTGCTTGCAAAATAGAATAAACAACAATCAGATAGAACAGGGATAAAGTAAAATGATGCACTTATATCAATAAAGGAAAGCATTTTGACCAGCATGCACATACATGTAATACATGTGAAGCAAACTTGTTGGATCAAAAAGTGATGTAGTTAACTTAATTAAGCAAACATGTAAGTGCACTAAACAAGCATGCATGTACACAGGAAAGATATGAAGCATCCCTTAAAATCTCGACTACATCAAGCAGGGGGTACAAATGTAAATCAAGAAATCTACCTAGTGCCTCATATAAAGTACACAAGCAAGCAAGCAAAGCGCTAGTAGTACTGCCGATGCAAACCCTAACCCTATGTACGCTAGCAAGCAACTAAATTGAAGATTAGCAGCAAGCAAGCAAGCATCCTCATGATGTAGTGAAGAGACTAAGAACGCTTGGACTGACATTCTTCTAATTTTATTACTCAATGTATGTCCCCATGCATGTCCCTCTAAACCTATACAACAATTTTATAGAAGCTTCCAGAGGGCAGCCAAACCCGGTTTGATTTGGTATATCAACCCATGTAGACACATATCATGTTGAATAACTAAAGAATGCATGATACAATCATCCTAATCAATGTTCAGTAGCACATTATCATTAGAATGGAATAGAAAAATTGAATTCTGCTAAGACCCACAACAATTGCAAGCAAGTGGATTTATGTACCCCCATTTGTTACCCATCACAAATGCTGGACTCCATGAACCCCATGAACCTCATGAAACCCTAACCACATGAAACCCATGAACCCTAACCGCATAACCACAGGGAGATCATCCCCATGAAATCACCATCGATCCTGTCCCATGAACAAGAAAACCAGGAGATCCTACCCCATGAACGAGAGAGCAACATGTACCCCATGAACCCTATCCCTAACCCCATGAATCTACCGAACCATCCCCATTGATCCAGCCCCATGAACCATAGAAGAACCTATGAGGGGATCTACCGAACCCTAGAAGATCTACCCATGAACATCTACGGGAGATGGATCAAGGGGAGAAGTACCTGCCGTCACCGATCGTCGATGATGTGGATGTAGACGCTATCACCGTCGTCGATGTAGTCGTAGCAGGACAAGTCGATGTAGCCATCGATGTCGTCGATGTAGTCGTCGTGGTCGATGTAGCAGTTGTTGTCAAGGGCAGAGGGGATGAGGGATTCGTCGTCCGGGAGAGGGGAGAGGGGCGGTAGGGCGGCATGGAGCACGGGGGGGGGGGGGGGGGGGGGAGGTGGGGCGGCGCGGAGCAGGGGAGGGGCGACACGGTGGAGAGTCATCGTCGGTGGGGCGGCGCAGAGCTAGGGTTAGGAGAGGGAGTCGAATGGAGAGGGGAGGGGAAATTTTGGGGAGTAGGAAGATGGAGTGGTGGATCCCGTGTGGTAGTGGGAGAGGGAGTGTTTGGTCCCACGTGGTAGTGGGAGAGGGAGTGGAGGGAAATTTTGGTGGGATGAGATGGAAAATTTTGTGGGGTGGGAGGGAAATTTTCACAAGTTTTTTGGGGTATGGAGGCAGACTTTTTATTTTTCATTTTTGTAAACATTGTAGACATAATGGTTAAAATCATACAAAATAGTTCAAGAAGACATCGGTACTCCAAGTTATATATTTTTGCTAGTTGGTAGGTCACATGTGATGATGCGATGCGTAAGTTTCCCATTTTTTCGATTTTTTGAATTTTTTACGGTCTTTTCAAAACCCTATCGAATTCGTCGTGGCGGCCATCTCTGGCTAGGGGTTGAATCATGCAAATGTGTTGGTGATTCTATGAAGAAATGCCTACCGTGAAGCTAAAAATTATTTTTAGTAAAAATAACAGGCAAGCTATGGAGCACCCACAGTTCAAATTAAACTTTGTTCCAACTAAATCGACCGATGGCTGTCTGAATGGCCGGGGGTATCTACGAGGCTCAGAAACACATGAGTTTTGGCAACTATCCGTAAAATATGGTCTACTTTGAGATAGGCATGGAATGACGCCATTTAGGATGACTCTCCTTGTAGCCGCTTCATGAAAAACGGGTGTGCATTGAGAAAATGAAAAATGATTTTTTGTGAAACAAGTTGGAACCTCTCTTTTGCAACATTGTTTCCCATCATAAGATGGAGGCATGTGCCAAATTTGGGCATATTATCACAAACTATTCAACGAATGTGGGCATATCATTGCTTGTTTGACTTGAAAGTCATGGATCTTCGTTCGTGGCAGGTCGTTTTTTAGAACACTTTTTCAAGAACGTCGGTATTCCAAGTTATATATTTTTTCTAGTTGGTAGGTCACATGTGATGATGCGACGCGAAGGTTTCCCATTATTTTTTTTTTGATTTTTTACGATCTTTTCAAAATACCGCCGAATTCGTTGCAGCGGGCGTCCGTGGCTAGGGGTAGAATCATGCAAATGTGTTGGTGATTCTATGATGAAATGCCTACCCGTGAAGCTAAAAATGATTTTTAGTAAAAAAAACTAGCAAACTATGGAGCACACGCAGTTCAAATTATAGCCAGTTCCAACTGAATCAGCCGACGGCTGTCTGAATGACCGGGGGTAGCTACGAGGCTTAGAAACCAATGAGTTTTGGCGACTGGCCATAAAATACAGTCTACTTTGAGATAGCCATGGAATGGCACCGTTTAAGATGAATCTCCTTGTAGTTGCTTCACAAAAAACAGGTGTTTTTGGCATTCAGAAAATGAAAAATGTTTTTTTTGTGAACCAAGTTGGAACCTCTCTTTTGCAACATTATTTCCCAGCACAAGATGGAGGCATGTGCCCAATTTGGGAATATTATCACAAACTATTCAACGAATGTGGGCATATCATTGCTTGTTTGGCTTGAAAGCCATGGATCTTCGTTCGTGGTAGGTCGGTTTTTATAACACTTTTTCAAGAAAACGTCGGTATTCCAAGTTTATATTTTTGCTAGTTGGTAGGTCACATCTGATGATGCAACGCGAAGGTTTCCCATTTATTTGATTTTTTTTAATTTTTTACAGTCTTTTCAATATCCGACCGAATTCGTCGCGACGACTATCTGTTGCTAGGGGTTGAATCATCCAAATGTGTTGGTAATTCTATGATGAAATGCCTACCCGTGAAGCTAAAATTGATTTTTAGTAAAAATAACGGGCAAGCTATGGAGCACCCGCAGTTTAAATTATAGCCAGTTCTAGTTGAATCGGCCCATGGCTGTCTAAATGGTCGGGCGTAGCTACAAGGCTCAGAAACGCATGAGTTTTGTTGACTGACTACTTTGAAATAGACATGGAATGGCGCCATTTAGGATGACTCTCCTTATAGCCGCTTCACGAAAAACAGGTGTTTTTGGCATTCAGAAAATGAAAAAAAAAATTGACACAAGTTGGAAACTATCTTTTGCAACATTGTTTCCCACCACAAGATGGGGGCATGTGCCAAATTTGGGCATATTATCACAAACTATTCAATGAATGTTGGCATATCATTTCTCGTGTGGCTTGAAACCCATGGATCTTCGTTCATGGTAGGTTGTCTTTGAGAGTACTTTTTCAAGAAAACGTAGGTATTCCAAGTTTTATATTGTTGCTAGTTGGTATTTCACATGTGATGATGTGACGTGAAGGTTTCCCATTTTTTTCAATTTTTTACGGGTTTTTCAAAATCCGGCCAAATTCGTTGCGGCGGCCGTCCGTGGCTAGGGGTTGAATCATGCAAATATGTTGGTGATTCTATGATGAAATGCCTACCCGTGAAGCTAAAAATGATTTTTAGTAAAAAATGATGGGCACGCTATGGAGCACCCGCGGTTCAAATTATAGCTGGTTCCTACAGAAACGGCCGATGGCTGTCTGAATGGCTGGGGGTAGCTACGAGGCTCGGAAACGCATGAGTTTTGGCGACTGTCCGTAAAATACGTTCTCCTTTGAGATAGCCATGGAATGCCACCATTTAGGATGATTCTCCTTGTAGCCGCTTCACGAAAAGCAGGTGTTATTTGGAAAATGAAAATTGGTTTTTTCTGTGAAACAAGTTGGAACCTCTCTTTTGCAACATTGTTTCCCATCACAAGATGGAGGCATGCGCCAAATTTGGGCATATTAACTCAAACTATTTAACGAATGAGCATGCATGAGCAAGAACAAAAACAAATAATTTTCTATTTCATCCATGAGCATCCATGAGCATGCACAAAATTTCATCAAGCGCCACCATCATACTTAAAAGTGCAGTAGCAGTTCAACACCATCATACTTAAAAGTGCAGTAGCAGTTCAACACTATCATACTTAAAAGTGAAGTAGCAGTTCATCAGGTACCACCATCATACTAAAGTGCAGTAGCAGTTCAACACCTTCTTCTCCTTGTCCTACATCATCCTGATGCGCTTAGAGCGGTCAGACTGTGGGATGTACTCCTCTACCACTATCGGCATGGTCCTTTCGCCCAACTGTGGGATCACCATCGTGAGGCCATCATCAGGCACCACCACCATCGCGAGGTCATCGTCAGCCACCACCATCGGGTTGCCATCTTCAGGCACCACCACCACCGCGAGGCCATCGTCAGCCGCCACCTCATCATCCCTGCTCTGCTTCTCTTCTTCCCCACTCCGTTCTTCCTCATCCGCGCTGCTGCTTTTATTGTAGCCACAGTCGGTGCTGCTTTTGCTAAAGCCAGAGTCGCTGCTGCTGCTCCCATTGCCTGACCAAATGCAAAATGGTTTTTTAACAACGGGTGCGACACATAGCCTAATGGAGAGGAAGAAGAGACAGAGCGTACTGGCATCATCATCGTCCTGGTAGCGCCTGCTGCACATAGTCATGTTGAACACCTTCACGGTGAACATGGCATTGCCGTCATACCTGAAGACAAGGAAGTACCAGTGCCGCAGGTCGTAGGCACGGACGAACTACTTCCAGCCACGATCTAGGTACATGTGGCCGTCGGTGTCGAACACCACCTCCACGTCCCACAGCATGCGAACCCCGCTACTGGCCTGCCACATCTTCATGTTCTTTGGCCGACGGTCATCCAACATCTTTATAAAATTGTCAGGCATCACCTTCCTGCTGCAGGATTTCTCAAGTATAATTATGAAGAACTCGAAACCTTCCAAGTCAGCCATCTCACTTGACGTGGTAGAGCACAGCGGCGGTGTCGGCCTCCCCCCATTTGTGAAAACCAGCAGAAGAGACCAATTACTACCCTTTACAACATTATCATATAACATTACATCAGCAGATGTTTTGAGAAGAAGAATAATGTATAGCTTGACCAGTACACAATTTAAAAAATTGATCATTGTTTTCACTTCAACAATCAAAGGAATAGATGACAGATTGATTCCCACTATATCAAGTCTACACAAATTGAGTACTTCGTGTATAAGAACATCAAAGGAACAACTGGTAATCAACAAAAGTTACATGATAACTGTATAACAGAACAACTATCTACAACAACCTAACAACTAGCAGCAGGTTATCGCAACATCAAGCAGAACCATAATTACAGAACATCAAACTGAACCCTAATTTTACTGTAAACTTCTTCTTTCTTCTTTTTGTTCAGTAAGTGAGGTAGGGCAGTCACATGGATGGATGGATTTACTGTAAACCAATCTGTAAACATCAAACAAAACCATATTTATGGAACATCAAACAAAACCCTAGCAGTCACATGATGGATGGAACTCTATCCTTTCTTATTACTACAAAACAACCCTAGACAACCCTAATCCAACCCTAATACAACCCTAATACAAAATAACAGTGGAGGCAAGAACCCTAATCCAACCGTAATACAAAACAACAACGGCGCCAAGAACCCTAATTAAACCCTAATCTAAATAGAAGCAGAAAAACAATGGGAGAGGAAGGAGTCATTGGCGGAATCATACCTCCGCGGGAGAGGAAGGAGTCGGTGGCGGAGGTGGGTCTAGATGGTGGGAGAGGACGGAGGGGGCAACGGTGGTGGGTCAAGACAGCAGGAGAGGAAGGAGGCGGCGACGGCGATGGGTCGAGATGGCGGGAGAGGAACGAGGCGGCGATGATGGTGGGAGAGGAAGGAGACTGCGAGAGACGGTGGTAGACTCGTCAGGCGACGGCAGCGGTTCTATTTGATATGGAGAGGGGGTGGGGAAAAGAGTCGGTCCCAATTGTCAGCCAGTTCTGTTTGATATACCGAAAAGTTTTTGTATATAGTGAAACAACTATACCATAATCAATAATCTCTTCCTAGCTCGGTGGTTCTGGACACAGTGAAATGAGTGCACGGTCGTGGGTTCGAGTCCCCACGCGCGCATTTTTTTCTCGCCGTCTGATGGAGAGAAAACTTCGGGATCTCTGAAAATAGTATGAAAAACAGCTCTGAAAACATTTTAAATCAGGATCACATCACAACCATCACAATTCAGTTCAAAAAAACTTCAGGAATCTTCTGCATTACAAGACAACATTTTGAATCAGGATCACATCACAACCATCTCAATTCAGTTCAAAAAAATTCACCATCTACCTCTCCATCCCTACAACAGTTCCGACCAAAACTAACAAAATGGCACAAAAACTACAATAGCCATCACCACTATGCATTTTTCCTCTCCATCACTAGAGCCATCATGATCACCAAACTACATCGTTTTGCATTGAATCTTCACCATCTGCCTCTCCATCACTACAACCATAAGTCTCATGCATTTTGCTACCTCGAGAGAATTGTAGTACAAAAACTACATCAGGATCACATCAACAAAAATTATAAAAAAGGTTGATCACCAATCAAAACAAGGAACATGCAGTAATAGTATTAGATCACAAAGGAGACAAAATTTACCTTCATGTCCATTGGCTACTCATCTCATCGATACCAAAACATGGAACTCTATGCCCACTCCTGTTTTCCTCATCGTCACTACAATATTGAAGCATAGTATGACCAGTCCTGTTTTCCTCATCCTCTCTCTCATGTCCATCCGCTACCAGCTTTCTTCTTTCCTTGATGCCTTCAACTGTTGCCGCATCAACGAGCACACGTTCCCGGTTCCTTCACACTCTGTTTTGCAATGGAACTTCCATAGAGTCATCATCAGCTTGCACCAGAACTTCTGTAGGGTCGTCATCCTGATATGTTAGCCCGCTACCACCAGGGCCCTTTTCCAGTTCAGTTTCAGTCACAATCCACAAGTGTTTGCGCTCAAAGTTTTTCACAACTCGCCATTTTCCATGCAAAAGAGTGTCTCGGAGCTAAAACACCATTGTTTCTTGTGCTGTTAGAATAAAGGGATCACTCTCATACCATCACCTTGAAGTGTTGATGCTTTTGAAGTGGCCATCATATTTGACACAATAGCGTCTATTCTTCTTGCTACCAAGATCAAACGAGTCACAACGAAATAAGACAACCGAGCGATGGATGCCTCCAATAGAGTTGTACTGCAACTCTACGATGCTTCTCAGTTGACCATAGAAGTCAATGTTCTCGCCATCATGTGACCCCTCAGTGAAGAGTCCACTATTTCGTGTCTTCCTTTTTTCCTCGCGGACAACAGTGTGGTACCGGACACCATGAGCAATGCATGTTGAATACACTTGCACTCGCTTATCCGGTAAGCATGCCAAAGAAAATAGATCTTCACTGGCTTTCTTCTCCTTATGCAACTTTCAAATCTGCACAAATAAACCATTTAGCAGCAATGGTATTTAACAGTTGGTGAATAACACAAAAAACATAAAACATGTGGCTAAAGATATCACATGATTATTAAACCATTTAGAAAATCCCTTGGCAACCCTTATATCAACATTGATCTGGCTTTCTTCCTGATTTAGCTCTTCCTTGCATTTCCTGCAATGCCAACAAAACATGTGAATTAAAACATTAGGCTGGTGCCAACCCAAGGAAAAAAAATATAACGAGTGTAGAAGATATAACGTACTCGATATATGGTAGAACCTGGGCGCAATTGCTGAGCACATACCAAACCATCTTTTCATACTCATCACCAGCCTCCAAGTATTGTGAGGCTCTAAGAAAGTTCACACCATGGTTGAAAACCGAGACATCACCACTCTGCGAATCAGACCGATCTCTGTGTCTACCCGGCCGGTTCCATCTTGTTTCCACATTGCCAAAGTATCTAGAGCAAAAAGTCAAGCACTCGTCAACGGCATATGCTTCAGCAATCGAACCTTCAGGTCTTGCCATGTTTCGCACATAACTCTTACATGTAAGCAGCCTTCTTTAGATTGGGTACATCCAACCGTATTGCACAGGGTCTCTAAGCATTGCCTATTTTGGTAAGTGCACCGCCAAATTGACCATCACTGTGAAGAAAGCTAGAGGGGAAATCTTCTCGAGCTTGCAAAGAATAATTGGGATTTCTTTTTAAAGTCTTTCAAGAACAGTTAACTTGAGTGTTTTGCAGCATAGTTCTCTAAAGAAATTTCCCAGCTCAGCAACCGCTTCATATATATCCTCGTCCATGATTCCACGGAGGCAAGTCGGTAAAATCCTTTGGAGGAGGATGTGACAATCATGGGTTTTCAGTACTAAAAGCTTGAATCCATCAGAGGTAACACACTTTGCTAGGTTAGCAGCATAACAATCTGGAAATCTCATCGCTCTTACGAATTCACACAATGCAAGCTTTTGTACTTTACTCATTGTATACCATGCTCGTGGCATTTCAAATGAATTTTCATCTTCATCATGTTGTAGATGCAAATCTTCTCTTGTGACCATGTCCTCCAAATAAAGCCTAGAACTAACTGTGTCCTTTGTCTTCCCTTCAATGTTCAGAAATGTCCCTAGTAGATTCTCGCATATGTTTTTATCAACATGCATTACATCGAGATTATGCCTTAATTTCATAGCAGCCCAGTATGACAGATCCCACAAACAAGACGTCCGGTCCCAACATTGACCTTCCTCATGCTTTATTTTCTTTGCAAGATTTCCTGGTCTCACATCCTTCAAGTTTTCAAGTTGCTGCTCCATCTCTTCCTTAGATAATTCAGGTGGCTTGTCACGGGTTTCATTCTCACCATTAAAATCTTGTCTTCTTCGCCAGTGATGGTTTCGGTGAACAAAGCAGTGGTGCCCAATACAGTAGATCTTGCTCCTTATTCTATTTGAGCAAGGGTCTTTGTCACAATGGACACAGGCCAGGTAACATGTTGTGATCCTCCCAGACAGAGTGTGCAGCGCCGAGAAATCATGGACGGACCATATGATTGCAGCACGTAGATTGAACTTTTCTTCCGGACTCGAGGCATCGTATGTAGGTACACGAGTCCAGATCTGGAGAAGTTCTTCTACGAGGGGCTCCATAAAGACATCAAAATCCTTTCCTGGAGAATCTGGACCCGGGATAAGCAATGACATCATGAAGTTGGACTGATCCATGCATGCCCATGGTGGCAGGTTGTACGGCACCACAAAAACGGGCCACATGCTATAAGACGTGATCATGTTCCCAAACGGATTAAATCCATCTGTGGCAATGTCGAGTTTTATATTCCATGGATCTGCAACAAAATCTCCATGTTCACTGTCAAATTCTTTCCATGCCTCTCTGTCCGCTGGATGGCTCAGCTAATTGTCCACAGTTTTTCGCTAAAGCTTGTGCCATTGTACCTACAGCGATGATTTCTTCGAGATAAACATCTGTTGCAGCTTTGGTACCAATGGAAAGTGTCTTAGTACCTTCTTTGGTATTGACTTCTTCCCATGAGCATCTTTCCACCTACAGGCATTGCATTTTGGAGAGTTGTCATGCTTCGCTAAATCCTTCCGAAACAAGACATGGTTATTTGGGCACACATGTGTTGAAACATAACCTAGCTCCAGCCTGCGAATTATGCTCAATGCTTCATCATAAGACCCGGGAACACAACTATCATGGAATTGCAAGGTCAACAGGCGGAGTATTGTGTTGAATGGAGCATTGCTAATCCGGTATAAAGACTTGATGTTGAGTAACTTCACAATGAAGGTAAATCTTGAAAATTTACCCCCTTCCTGAGCTACGTGCTTCGCCTCCTCTAACACCTCAACAAACATCGACTTCTGTCCATCAGCACGATCTTCAACATCGTATAGATCCTTCAATAAGTAAGGAATCCTATCATCTTCATGCCCATCCTCTTCCTCCAAACCAGCATTCTCTCGAAAAATCTTTTCCATAAAATCAATGCCAGCATCACCACCACCCATCATATGAGGGGCATGTGTATCAGCTTCCATATGTTGAGGTTGTCCGTCTAAAGGTTCTCCATGATATATCCATCTATCATAAGTGTTGGCCATCCCATTCAGAAGCGGATGATCTTCCACTACTGCTTGAGCTTTTCTCGAATGGTTGAGGCAATTACAGCATGGGCAAACAATGACGGTGTCCTTTGCAAAATTTGCCCAAATAAATTGCATGAACTCATCAACACCTTTCATATGTTCTTTCAAAAACCTCCTAACTCCTTTTCTAGTCCAGCTTCTATCCATATCTCAAAGACATCAATTCTTGCAACTTAGCAAATCTATCGAAGTGCATCAACATTAATTAATGAAAATGGATGGCAACAATGGCAGTTAAAAATCAATAAAACTTTATATGCCAAATGCCTAACCACAACATTGAAGCAAACCAAACTATAAATCAAACCAACATTTAAATTGGCATGGATTTAATTTATAGAGAACGCTAAATCAAACCAAACCTTTAATACCCCCAGGATTTAGAAGGATCCTGTTTCAGGGAAAGACCAACTTTGTGGAAAAAATAAATTAGCATACATTATTTAACCATGGCATAAATATGTCTAACTTGAGCTCTGTTTTATTGATTGCTGACAACATAATTCTCCCCTAACAATTGACTGAATTCCAAAAAAAATATTAACAATTTCATCTATGGAGTTTCTACCAAAATCATCAAATCTACATCAATGAGAGTTCCAAGTTTCAATCAAATCTACATTAATGAGATTTACAAGTTTGCATTAAATCTACATCAATGAGATTTTTTCAAGTTTACAACAAATCTACATCAAATATACATCAACAGATTTGAGGAAAGGAGAGGCGGTGGTCTGGTTGCGGCGCTGTGGATCTGCTTGCGGCAACATGGGTCTGCTTGCGGTGATGGCGAGTCCCCCATGCATAAATTGAGAGGAGAGGGGGAGAGGAGAGGGGTGCATACCGGCAGCGGCGGCGATTCCCCCATGCTTGGCGGATGTCCCCCATGCTCGGCGGCAGCGAGTCCCCATGTGTGGGCGAGGTCGTCATGGGCGAGGCGAGCAACACCACCACCGCTGTCGGTCGGCGATGAGGCTATGTCGCCGGCACCACCACCGTTGCCGGTGGGCGAGGTGCCCGTGGCGTCGGCACCACCACCGCATGTCGTCGCCCCCGTCCCCGACAGTCGTCCCCCCCCGGCCGGTCCCCGCCCCTGTGGGCAGACCTAGAAATGTTGGCTCACCCTTGTCGGAAAATCGCTAAGTGTTGCCTCGCCCCTGTCGTTCGATGCTAAGGTCCCACTTGTCAATGATACACAGAGTCGCGGTTTTATATACTATAGAGGCAAATACCAATACATGAGAAATAGTCCCTCTCTAGCCCAGCGGTAGCGAACAAGCGAGGACATCGCTCAGTGTGGATTCGAGTCCCCGCTCGGGTAAAAAATTTACCCAACGAATTTGGCGCCTGTGTGTGCTTCCGTTGTCAAATGGGTGTAGCCTGTCAGTGTGTGATCTCTGTTGAACGAGAAGTGAGCAAAAATGACAGGTAAGATGAGGTGGTCACCTAACCATCCTAATGCATTCGAACTAATTAGTAATGACCATTTATATTGGTCATTATCAGAAAGAAATAAGGCAGTGGTCGGTGTTGTACGCTTTACGACCATTTTCAGTAAGGAAGTTACGACCTTTCTGATGAAAATGGTCGTTAGTTTTTGGGGTTAGGACCCCTCCGGACATCTTACGACCAATTGGTCTCAAATGGTCGTAGATTTACGACTAATTCTGCCAGCTTCACTGATAGAAGGTCGTTAGTTGACATATTTCTTGTAGTGGAAACAACTAGGAAATCATATTAATTTGTATCCGAGGCTACTGAAAGAGGAGTTAGACACGTTATGGAAAAGATAGGTCAAGACATGGGAGACCAGCAATGGAGAGTATTTCTATATGAGAGCAGCTCTCACGATGACGGTGCACGACTATTTCGGTTATAGATATGTCGTAGGATAGGTGTGCCACATATATTGTGGATGCACCTGGTGCATGGATGATATAACGTCTCAGCACTTAACAACAATGAAAGATGGCGGGTCTGGGAAAATCATGTACATGGGGCATCGAAGATGGCTCGAGAAGGATGACCCATGGAGAAACCATGGAGATCTATTCAATAGTGAGGCTGAGCTTTGAGGACCTGCATGTAAGAGGAGCGGAGCCAAAACTTATGAGTTGTTCAAAAACTAGAAAGAGTGCCCCGTGTCGGGAAAGATGAAAAAGCGCTAGAGTCGCTGCTGAAGGTATGGAAAACAAGGTCAGTTTTCTAGGACATGGAGTACTAGCCCAAACCTGACACGCCTCATTGCCTTGATCAAATGCATATCACGAATAATATCCTCGAGAATTTGCTTGGGACGCTGATGAACATGCCGGACAAGACTAAGGATGGGCCGAAGGAAATAAAAGACTTGGAAGGTTTGGAAATCAGGTAAGATCTCCACATGCCCCGTAAAAAGTTGTCGGATTAGATGGTGATGGAGAGGGAGGTGGGGGACAGGGGCACAAAAGTCAACAAGAAGGAAGAGAAATATTGCTCCCCTTCTTGCTTCACCTTAAGTACGAAGGAGGTGGATATATTCTTCAAGTTCCTTACTAGAATCAAAGTTAGTTCCGATTACTGTGGGAAGATAGGCACAACTCTAGGCACGAAGAAGAAAAGGCTCAGCGGGTTGAAGTCTCGTGACTGTCACGTGATGATGATGCAGATACTATGTGTTGACATCACAAGGATAATGGACCAGCACGTCGGTGACACGCTTACTGGTCTTTGCAACTTTTTTGATGTTATCTCTCGTAAGTCGATCAGTGTGAAGCAACACCGAAGGATACAGGAAGATATCGTTGTCATACTAATCACTACTGGAATCCAGTTCTTTGCCGTAATCCATGTCTTTGTCATCTGTTGGCTGATGGCAAAGAACCTCTTTGTCGTCAGTTGATACAAGGCGGAGGGCAAAGGGATGACTGATGGCAAAAATACTATTTGCCATGTGTCGGCCCTTTGTCGTCTACCAGCAGACGGCAAAGGGACCAAGGGTAGACGGCAAAGAGCACGGGTGGGTCCCATGCCTGCCGTGTCCGACGGAAGGCTAACTTTGCCGTGTGTTGGCCTTTGTCGTCTGCCGTGGGGGCCTTTGCCGTCGGGGGGCGAACGGCAAAGGGGCCGACCGTGTAACGGCCATCTTCTCCCCCTCACGCTCCCTATCTCTCTGTCCCACCCCATAGTACTGTCTCTCTCCCCCTCGCGCTCACTGTCACTCGCCCCCGCCGCCACACCGCCTCTCTCCCACCGGCGACCCCCTCCCGCGGCGCTCCCCTCCCCGCGGCCACCCCCTCCCCGCGGCCACCCCGGCCCCTCCCCGCGGCCACACCCCTCCCCGCGGCGACCCCTCCCTGCGGCCACCCGATCCCCACGGGCACACCCCTCCCGGCGACCCCTCCCTGCGGCCACCCCCTTCCCGCGGCCACACCCCTCCCTGCGGCCACCCCCTCCCCGCGGCCACACCCCTCCCGCGGCAACTTCCCTGGTGAGTTCATTTTTTTTTATTTTTTTCATTTCAGTGCGTCTAGTGATGAAGTTTCCTTGTACCTGACTCTAGATAGCTTTCGACGATGAATCCATGAACCACGGGAGTCCATTTCGATCTGAGGTGTAGCCAACACATAAATCGGAACGAGACCTAGTGCCAATTTTGCACCGTCACACGCCCTAGAGCCTCTTCGTTTTGTTTTGCAATTTATGTTTCTTCCACAAGTTGATGTAAATTTTCTGATCAGAACAAGAGATGATTCAGTCTCCTAGCTAGGCCTTTTTCTTTCTTCCCAGCAACCTTAATTAAATCATATCAAAGCAAAAGTGATTAATTCAAGACGATGTGATGTCCATTAATTTAGTAATCTGCTGCAACAGG
Organism: Hordeum vulgare subsp. vulgare; assembly: GCF_904849725.1. Classification (NCBI taxonomy): domain Eukaryota; kingdom Viridiplantae; phylum Streptophyta; class Magnoliopsida; order Poales; family Poaceae; genus Hordeum; species Hordeum vulgare. The sequence goes on along the minus strand of NC_058524.1, from coordinate 545,108,269 downwards.
ATACATACATGCCACTCGCTGTGTCGATGACAGGTGAGCCCGGCCCCGCCTTGTCATGGACGCAACATTTGGAAAATAGAAAATTCCGGTGGCACATATAAGAAATGAAAGTTATCCCGAGATATATGCATTGGTTGCTTCTTTTGCTTTTGCAATGGTGGTCTATTCTTTCAAGGAGGAAAGCAAAAATCTAAGAAAACACTAGATTCTAGATAGTTTCCATTTCTAGTAATGGGGGTTAATAGAAAGTTAGAGTTATGGAGGTCGAGTGAGGTCACAACGGATATAAAAGAAGAAAAAGAAAAAGAGGAGAGAGGAGAAGAAGAAAGAAAAGGACCGCGACCCCCGACCCCCCGCCCACGACCCCCGACGCCCGACGCCACCAACCCCCGACCCTCGACCCCCGACCCCCGACGCCACTGACACCCGACTCCCGACCCCCGACACCCGACACCACTAACCCCCGACACCCGACTCCCGACCCCCGACGCCCGACGCCACCAACCCTCGACGCCCGATGCCACCAACCCCCGACCCTCGACCCCCGACGCCACTAACACCCGACTCCCGACCCCCGACCCCCGACGACCGACACCACTGACCCCGGACCCCCAACTCCCGACGCCCGACACCACTGACCCCCGACCCCCAACCCCCGACGCCCGACACCGCTGACCCCCGACCCCCGACACCCGACACCACTGACCCCCGACCCCCGACGCCACTGACCCTGGACCCCCGACCCCTACCCCCGACCCCCGACGCCACTAACCCCCAACCCCGGGCCCCCGACACCTCTTTGGCCTCTTGTTGATCGAAAAGACCCCAACCCCCGATGCTAGTGACCCTCGACCCCCGATGACACTGACCCTCGACTATCGACGCATTTAACCCGACTCCCGACCACCGACACCCGACACCACCGACCCTCGACGGCACTGACTCCCGATGCCACTAAGCCCCGACCCCCGACACCTCTTCTGCCTTGTGTTGAACGAGAAGTTGCTTTTCGGCCTTCTAGAGGCCCACGGGGTCATAGTTTTGTAAATTATGAGTTAGATCACATATTTTCCGATTATGTTAATTATAAAAACATCATATTTGTGTTGATCGTGTGACTTTCAATGTGCAGTTGTTCGACGACCTCCACGTGCGTTGGACGAGCTCCGTCCTTGCATTTCTTGGTGAGCACAAATGACTTCTCCTCCTACCCCCTTAATTTGCTCTGTCCCGGTCTTCGTGCTGATGAAACTTGCTAGCTGTAGGTTTCTTCAATCATGAGTATGCGTGACCAGTATGTGTCTCTCGTTCGAAAGGGCGACATCTATAAATATGCATTTCTTTGCATATTTATAACCGCCATCCTTTCGAATTGTCCAACATTATCCATGGGCAGCCCGAGTATGTGTAGATTGGGTTTGTTTTCCCGTATGTTGTGCTCCGAATCCGATGCGGAATTTTGTCAGTGCCTCCCCTATTGTTCTCCGGGTACACATCCTCTCTGCTTATTGCCGGGACGTGTATCAGGAGAACAGCGGGGAGGTGCTTCCGAAATTCCGCGTCACATCTGGAGCAGAGCATGGGAAAACGAACCAAGTCTACACATACTCGGGTGGGATTAGGACCTATCTTTACCTATTAGCATGTAGGTTGCATGGACGTAATAAAACTAACAAACTTGATTAGCGTATGAATATAGATGATGAATTATATATTTATTTCTTGTGCCCCCACATGTAGCTAGGCAACATGAGTGATCGTGCTTGGATGTACACTGGTCACCCTAGTTAGAAAGACATGACCCATGAATGGTTAACAAAAACCAGGGGGTTTGTGAGAGCCGCATTTGCAAATGGCCAGCAAAAACATGGTGCCCCTGTCCCAACTGCGACAACTGGAAAAAGCAGACAGACTTTGAAATGGGTAAACACCTGCAGAAGTGGGGTTTTATGCCTAATTATATGGTGTGTACTTTTCATGGTGAGTTTGACCAACGTGCCAGAGCTGAGGTGATTCGTCGTCGCACCGACGAGCATGGTACCGGGATTGAAGACATGGTGCAAGACTTTGATGATGCTCGGGATTCGGGCGATGAGATGGTGGAATCTGCAAAGGCCTTCTATGAAATGTTGGAGTCTTCAAAACGTCCTCTCCACGAGCAGACTGAGCTTTGTCAGCTGGATGCCATCGCGCAAGTAATGGCTCTGAAGGCTCAATTCAACCTAGGCAGAGAATGCTACGACGCGATGATGACGATATTTGGACGCTTTCTACCCAAAGGCCATGTACTGCCTGCAAACCTGTACCAGTCATAGAAAGTCCTCCGTGTACTTAAGATGCCCTATGAGAAGATACATGTCTGTGAGAATGGATGTGCCTTATTTAGGCTTGAGTATGCGGCCTTGAACTATTGCCCCATTTGCAATTCTTCCAGGTATATTGTGGTAGACAACGGCATGGGTGAGAAGAATCAGACCAAAATCCCCATTAGTGTTCTTCGGTATCTGCCAATCGTACCAAGACTTCAACGTCTTTTCATGGTCGAAGAGACGGCCAGACAGATGACATGGCACAAATTGGGCAAAAGAACCGAACTAGATGCGGATGGGAACAAGATGCTGGTACACACTTCAGATTGTTTTGCGTGGAGGCACTTCGATGCATTACATAAGGATAAATCGGAAGATCCAAGGCAACCTAGAGTTGCCATCAGCACGGATGGGTTCAATGTGTATGGTATGACGGCAGCACAATACAGTTGTTGGCCTGTATTTGTCATTCCACTAAATTTGCCACCCTAAGAGATTATGAAAAGAAACAACATTTTCCTGACGTTGATAATTCCAGGGCCCAACTATCCGGGGAAGAATATGAATGTGTACATGCAGCAGCTTAAGGATGAGTTGCAAGAAGCCTGGGATAATGGGATCAAGACCTGCGACGCGGCTACCAAAACAAATTTCAAAATGCATGTGTGGTACATGTACTCGACGCATGATTATCCGGCGTTTGCGCTATTCGCTGGCTGGTGTGTGCATGGAAGGTTCCCGTGCACCACATGCAAGGCAGCTCTTCAGTTTCGTTGGCTGTAGGCGGGTCGCAAGTATACTTGCTTCGACATGCATAGACAATTCCTGGATCTTGACCATAAGTTCAGAAAAGACAAGAAGAATTTCATCAAAGGTAGAGTTGTCAAAAACACTACACCAGCTGCGTTGACAGGCCAACAGACCCTTGATCAGTTAAACGCTCTCGAGCCTGATCCTTTGCATCCAGGATACTTCAAAGGGTATAATACGGAACACGCCTGGACTCACAAGTCATGCTTATGGGATCTGCCTTACTTCAAAGACCTCCTTTGCCCACACAACATTGACGTGATGCACACTGAAAATAATATTGTGGACGCCATTTTTGGTACATTGTTCGGCATAGAGGGGAAGTCAAAAGATAATCCTAAGGCTAGAATCGACCTGGAGGCTCTATGTGATAGACCGTTGCAAAACTTGCGACAACGGAAAGGAAAGCAAAGCATAGCGAAGCCAAAGGCATGGTTTAATCTTGAAAGGCCCGCTATGAGGGAAATGCTATTGTTGGTGAAAATGCGGTTGATGTTCCCCGATGGGTATGCTGCGAATCTAAAGAGGGGAGCAAGTCTTGAGAAATTGAAAATATTTGGGCTCAAGAGTCATGATTGGCACATATGGATTGAGCGGGTAATGCCGGTGATGTTGCGTGGCTTTATCGCTGAGGACGAATGGCTAGTACTGGCAGAGCTGACCTATTTCTTCCGTTCTCTTTGTGCGAAAGAAATATCGCCTGGCGTGCAAGATGAAATGGAAGAGTTGGCGCCGGAGTTGATCTGCAAATTAGAAAAGATCTTTCCACTAGGCTTCTTTAATCCAATGCAACATTTGATTTTGTATCTCCTGACCGAGGCAAGAATGGGGGCCCGTTCAAAATCGATGGTGCTACTCAACTAAGAGAATGCAGAACACGCTTCGAGCTAAGTGTAAAAATAAATGTAGAATTGAAGCATCGATGGTCGAGGCATTCATTACTGAGGAGGCGTCAAACTTCGTGACAACACACTACAAAGCCAAAAATCATCATTTGCATAACCCGAAGCCTCGGTACAATGATGGCGATTGAAAAAAGTTCGATCCAACCTCAGCATATTCAAAGGTAAGCTTGCACCATCCGGTGCTTCGAAAGGGAAATCGTTGGATGTCGAAGAATGGCGGACCATTTCATTGTATATCTTCACCAACCTAACAGAAGTGCGGCCGTACATCGAGTAAGTTCTCGGTAATTTATTGTTCCGCAACTTCTAATTGCTTTGAACTAATCTTATTCCCGGATATTCGATATAGTCGATACGTCGCCGAATTCTCGGACGGAGCGGTCATCGAAAAGGATTCCGTCGAAGAGTATGAGCTTCTCGCAAAGCATGGAGGCGACTATCCCGGTTTCATCTCTTGGTTCAAAAAAAGGGTAATTAATTACCATTAAGGGCCCATTTGATTTCTTGGTCTAATTTGTGGCTAATGCATCCATTCTTTCGTATTAAACTTGTAGGCTGATGCAGAGTCTATGGACGCCGAGTTGAGACAAGTCGCTAATGGTTTTGACTATAAGGTCCGTTCATTTGACAAATACAACATCAACGGGTATCACTTTCGTACCTTTGGCAAAGAGCTATCTATGCCCGACCTAAAGACTACAAATTGTTATGTCTCTGCTATCGGCAAAGGAGACACCGAGTATTATGGAAGAGTTGAAGCAATTTATGAACTTCTATTCTATGGTGAAAACCCACCGACCGTCGTAGTCTTCAAATATTATTGGTTTGAGCCGAGGGAGACTAGAAGGACTCATGAACATATAGGACTAGTCGAAATCAACCAAAACACCCACTTAGATGTTCCCGATGTCTATATTACGTCTCAACAGGCGACACAAGTTTTCTATCTACCGTGGGTGTGCCAAACTAATCCAAATCTCAAAGGTTGGCATGTCGTTTATGAAGTGCCACCACATTTTAGACCACCTACCCTCAATGAAGAGGATTACGAACCTCACATTAACCCAGACACATATGAAGGAGAATTCTTCCAAGAAACACGTATGTCCAAGAAACGTTTCAAGAACCTCTCTACTTCACCCCAGAACATTGAAGTAGACAGCGACATTGAATCCGTCTTAACCCATGAGCCCGAACAGGAAGAGCTGGAAGAAGAAGAGGTTACTACTGCGGATGACCTGTCACTTCTTGACCGATTACATAATGGTGGCCTTCCACATGTACTTCGTGATAGTGATGATGATGATGCATTTATTGATGATAGAGATGATCATGATGCATTTATCGACCCCGAAGCATATATAGACGAGCACGATTGTTATTAGTTCATGTCAGGTATTCAACTATTATACTATATATAAATTTTGAGTTCATGTTAGGTATTCAATTTTTATTAGTCATGTTGGTATTTATGACGATGATACACTTAAATTATATACATTTTATAAATCCTGTTGGTATTTATGTTGTACTAATTTCATTTACTCTTTGTCATGAGAGGTGTTGAAAGATGGTGGGAAAGGGTCGAAAGCACTCCGCGGCTCCTTCTTCGTCGGCGGGTGATGGGATGGGTACTTCCATTCTTGCCTCGCCTCTTCGGAGAGTGTTGCTCTCTACTATGCAAGGAGCGCCCCCCGTGAGAGGAGGTCGACCCCCCGCGAAGCCGAGAGGCACTAAAGGTACACGTTGTATTCATGTTGGTATTTATGTTGTACTCATGTTGTATGCATATTGGTATTTATATACATTTTGTTACTCATGTTGGTATTTATGTTGTACTAAAGGTACACGTGGCCGCGGGGGAGGTAGAGCGGTGGCTGCCACGCCTTCTGAGGTGGCGGCTACACGGTCTCCGCCAGCACCCCAAGATGATTCACCTGAGCACACGACTTCTAGGGTGGATTCGTCTGAGGTGGAGGCTACACGGTCTCCGGTTCATGAGCCTCGGGTCGACGAGCCTCAGGTCGATGAGCCTTCGACCCACGAGACTCGTGTCCCAGAGGCTTCCTTCCAGGCTACTCCGGATCAAAGCAGGGATGAGGGTACATCCCAAGAGACCAAGTGAGATGCTGGTAGCGACGAGGAGCTGGGTGAGGGGGCTACTGTCTACCAGCGTGGTAGTTCGGGGCTCCCACTCATGCCAACGACCCCCGAGCAGAGGTGGTCGATTAGGCCAAATGGGGACAAGTAAGTTAATTTACACTTATTTAACCTTTTGCCTACGCGTTTTCTCAAATATCTAATGTTTTGGCTTTAATTTGTCATACTGTAGGGGTTGGATTGTTGCCAAGGGTGTCTGCGAGCCCAACAGCGTCCTTGGTGTTCTTTGCCGTAAAAACTTCCCAGGGTTTGTTATGTTGCCCGGTCGGGAGCGAGAGGTAGGAATGACCTGGGAGCACTACTTGGGTGCCCCGGCCCTGCCGGAGGTGGAGATCGACGGTGTTTTGTGTGACACGAGGGCGGACATGGTGATCCGAAAGTTCTGGGTAATTTTTCCTTCACACAATTATAAATCAACCATAGCTATTTATTGTACTAATCTGTGTTGTCTCGTTTGCAGACCTACTACAGGTGTGAGGAGGGATAAGAGGAGGACACGGCAAAGGTTATCGAAACCGAATGTCGCCGCCTACTTCAAAACTTTCGGCATGAGGCTCGGGTGCAGGCTGTTCGAGACTACTATGCCACGCGGCGTATTAGGATTGACAAGGCGAAGTGTCGTGATGCTAAGATGGAGAAGGAGCATTACATGAAGGTAATTACATATTATTAAGGCTTTGTAGTTAGTTTCCTTGATTTGGTTCTTACGCGCTCAAATTTCTACAATCGAGCCTTCTCTAGGGCAGCCTTCTCCACGTGAAACAAGCCAGAGCCACCGTGCTTCACCGCTGTGATGACGATAATGGTATGTTATTTCTAGTGTTGTAATCAAAAATAGCTAGACTTCCATCTAAATGACATAATTAGCTTAGTTAACTCCAAAAAGGCTAAATTGGCTAAATATCCTACGAAATGACATAATTAGCTTAGTTAGCTCCAAAATGACCTATTTAATAAAAAATAACCAATAGTTAGCTAAGTTCTCTCCTAAATGGCATAATAAGGCTTACGTAGATGCAAGATGACCTATTCCCCCTAACTTAGGTATTAAATGGCCTATAATTAGTCTAGCTAGATCCAAAATGCCTTAATAAGCATAGTTTGCTCCGAAATGGCCTATTTTACCCAAGTTAGCTCTGAAACAACCTATAGTTAGCTAGGGTTCCACCTAGATGACATAATTAGCTTAGTTAGCTCCTAAGTGGTCTATTTAATAAAACATAACCTATACTTAGCTAATTATCCTCGAAATTACATAATTAGCTCCAAAAAGGCATTCTTAGCCAATTTAGCCCAAAGAAGGGGACAAGAGGAGAAGAAAGAGGAAAAATGAAAGGAAGGAAGATGAAGAAGAGGAGAAGAAGAAGAAGGAGAAGGAGGAATATAAGAAGAAGGAGAAGGACGAGAAGAAGGAGAAGGAGCTCCTCCTTCTCCTTCTTCTTCCTCCTTCTTCCTCCTTCTCCTTCTTCTTTTCTTCTTCTTCTCCTCTTCCTTATCCTTCTCCTCCTCCTCCTTCTTTTACTTCTTCTTCTCTTTCTCTTCTTCTACGTAGCTTAGACTCATCCAAGAAATGCTAAATTGGCTAATTATCCTACGAAATGACAAAATTAGCTTAGTTAGCTCCAAAATGACCTATTTAATAAAAAATTACCTATAGTTAGCTAAGTTGTCTCCTAAATGACATCACAAGGCTTATGTAGTTGCAAGATGACCTATTCCCCCTAACTTAGGTATTAAATGGCCTATAATTAGCCTAGCTAGATCCAAAATGGCTTAATAAGCATAGTTTGCTCCGGAATGACCTATTTTACCCAAGTTAGCTCCGAAACGACATATTGTTAGCTAGGGTTCCACCTAGATGACAAAATTAGCTTAGTTAGCTCCTAAATGGTCTATTTAATAAAACATGACCTATACTTAGCTAATTATCCTTGAAATGACATAATTAGCTCCAAAAAGGCATTCTTAGCCAATTTAGCCCGAAGAAGGGGACAAGACGAGAAGAAAGAGGAAAAATGAAAGGAAGGAAGAAGAAGAAGCGGAGAATAATAAGAAGGAGAAGGAGGAGGAGAAGAAGGAGGAGAAGAAGGAGAAGGAGCTCCTTCTTCTCCTTCTTCCTCCTTCTTCCTCCTTCTCCTTCTCCTTCTTCTTTTCTTCTTCTTCTCCTCTTCCTTCTCCTTCTCCTCCTCCTCCTCCTCCTCATCCTTCTTTTACTTCTTCTTCTCTTTCTCTTCTTCTACGTAGCTTAGAATCATCCAAGAAAGGCTAAATTGGCTAATTATCCTACGAAATGACATAATTAGCTTAGTTAGCTCCAAAATGACCTATTTAATAAAAAACGACCTATAGTTAGCTAAGTTCTCTCCTAAATGACCTAATAAGGCTTACATAGCTGCAAGATGACCTATTCCCCGTAACTTAGGTATTAAATGGCCTATAATTAGCCTAGCTAGATCCAAAATGGTTTAATGAGCATAGTTTGCTCCGGAATGACCTATTTTACCCAAGTTAGCTCCGTAACGACCTATAGTTAGCTAGGTTTCCACCTAGATGACATAATTAGCTTAGTTAGCTCCTAAATGGTCTATTTAATAAAACATGACCTATACTTAGCTAATTATCCTCGAAATGACATAATTAGCTCCAAAAAGGCATTCTTAGCCAATTTAGCCCGAAGAAGGGGACAAGAGGAGAAGAAAGAGGAAAAATGAAAGGAAGGAAGATGAAGAAGAAGAGAAGAAGAAGAAGAGAAGGAGGAGGATAAGAAGAAGGAGAAGAAGGAGGAGAAGAAGGAGAAGGAGCTCCTCCTTCTCCTTCTTCTTCCTCCTTCTTCCTCCTTCTCCTTGTCCTTCTTCTTTTCTTCTTCTTCTCCTCCTCCTCCTCCTCCTCCTCCTCCTCCTCCTCCTTCTACTTCTTCTTCTCTTTCTCTTCTTCTACGTAGCTTAGACTCATCCAAGAAAGGCTAAATTGTCTAATTATCCTATGAAATGACATAATTAGCTTAGTTATCTCCAAAATGACCTATTTAATAAAAACTGACCTATAGTTAGCTAAGTTCTCTCCTAAATGACATAATAAGGCTTACGTAGCTGCAAGATGACCTATTCCCCCTAAATTAGGTATTAAATGGCCTATAATTAGCCTAGCTAGTTCAAAAATGGCATAATAAGCATAGTTTGCTCCCGAATGACCTATTTTACCCAAGTTAGCTCCGAAACGACCTATAGTTAGCTAGGGTTCCACCTAGCTGACATAATTAGCTTAGTTAGCTCCTAAATGGTCTATTTAATAAAACATGACCAATACTTAGCTAATTATCCTCGAAATGACATAATTAGCTCCAAAAAGGCCTTCTTAGCCAATTTAGCCCGAAGAAGGGGACAAGAGGAGAAGAAAGAGGAAAAATGAAAGGAAGGAGGATGAATAAGAAGAGAAGACAAAGAAGAGAAGGAGGAGGATAAGAAGAAGGAGAAGAAGGAGGAGAAGAAGGAGAAGGAGCTCCTCCTTCTCCTTCTTCTTCCTCCTTCTTCTCCTTCTTCTTTTCTTCTTCTTCTCCTCTTCCTTCTCCTCCTCCTCCTCCTCCTCCTCCTCCTTCTTTTACTTCTTCTTCTCTTTCTCTTCTTCTACGTAGCTTAGACTCATGCAAGAAAGGCTAAATTGAATAATTATCCTACGAAATGACATAATTAGCATAGTTAGGTCCAAAATGACCTATTTAATAAAAAATGACCTATAGTTAGCTAAGTTCTCTCCTAAATGACATAATAAGGCTTACATATCTGCAAGATGACCTATTCCCCCTAACTTAGGTATTAAATTGCCTATAATTAGCCTAGCTAGATCCAAAATGGCTTAATAAGCATAGTTTGCTCCGGAATGACCTATTTTACCCAAGTTAGCTCCGAAACGACCTATAGTTACCTAGGGTTCCACCTAGATGACATAATTAGCTTAGTTAGCTCCTAAATTGTCTATTTAATAAAACATGACCTATACTTAGCTAATTATCCTTGAAATGACGTAATTAGCTCCAAAAAGGCATTCTTAGCCAATTTAGCCCGAAGAAGGGGACAAGAGGAGAAGAAAGAGGAAAAATGAAAGGAAGGAAGAAGAATAAGAGGAGGAGAAGAAGAAGGAGAAGGAGGAGGAGAAGAAGAAGAAGAGAAGGAGGAGGATAAGAAGAAGGAGAAGAAGGAGGATAAGAAGAAGGAGAAGAAGGAGAAGGAGCTCCTCGTTCTCCTTCTTCTTCCTCCTTCTCCTTCTCCTTCTTCTTTTCTTCTTCTTCTCCTCTTCCTTCTCCTCCTCCTCCTCCTCCTCCTCCTTCTTTTACTTGTTCTTCTCTTTCTCTTCTTCTACGTAGCTTAGACTCATCCAAGAAAGGCTAAATTGGCTAATTATCCTATGAAATGACATAATTAGCTTAGTTAGCTCCAAAATGACCTATTTAATAAAAATGACCTATAGTTAGCTAAGTTCTCTCCTAAATGACATAATAAGGCTTACATAGCTGCAAGATGACCTATTCCCCCTAACTTAGGTATTAAACGTCCTATAATTAGCCTAGCTAGATCTAAAATGGCTTAATAAGCATAGTTTGCTCCGGAATGACCTATTTTACCCAAATTAGCTCCGAAACGACCTATAGTTAGCTAGGGTTCCACATAAATGAGATAATTAGCTTAGTTAGCTCCTAAATGGTCTATACTTAGCTAATTTCTCTCCGAAATAACCTAAATATACACTTCTTCATCTAGTATTATTCTTCTTTCTTATTTGTCATTTTGCAGATTACCTTCACTGCACGGGAAGCTTGGATTATATTGATGGAATACTTGAAGATGATTTCTTGTCCCATGGCTTGTATTGAAACTATTGTAGTATATGGATATATATGAAACATTGTATGCATGTGGATGAAACTGGTGTAATATATGGTTTGGTACAGATGCAACTTGCATAATATGTATGCACTATGGATGAGAGTTATTTTAATATGGTTATGAGGACGGAAAGAAATTTATTTATGTCAAATATATATATATATATATATATATATATATATATATCCTGATTATTGTTAAAAATGCTGGATATAATAAAAAATAAATTAAAAAGGGGCTGGTTCCCCCCTTTGTCGTCTGCCCCGAGATGGCAAAGGGGGGATGGCAGACGGCAAAGGGGGGAATCTGCCCCTCTCTCTCCCCTCTTTGTCGTCTGCCCCCGCATGGCAAAGGGGGGTAGGCAGACGGCAAAGAGGGGAATCTGCCCCCTCTCTCTCCCCTATTTGTTGTCGGCCCCCACATGGGAAAGGGCGGTGGGCAGACGACAAAGGGGGAATCAGCCCCCCCTCTCTCCCCTCTTTGTCGTCTGCCCCCACATGGCAAAGGGGGGATGGCAGACGGCAAAGAGTGGAGGCATGTCATTAACACTTAACGGGGCCGTTGTAGTATGTGTCGTCTCATTTAGTTTGCCGTCTGCCATCTCATGGTAAAGATTCTTTGCCATCCGCTATAAAAAAGCAGACGGCAAAGAACCTCTTCACCGAATTTTTTTTTACCATCTAGTTTGCCGTCTGCTGACCGACGGCAAAGCCTTTGCCGTCCGTTGTTCCCCCTTTTGCCGTCCGCCATGGCAGACGACAAATTTCTGAATTTCAGTAGTGAATAAAGCTTGAGATGTTTTTCCCACCTATGTTCTTTGACGTCATGGTGCATCTGTGTGTCCACATTATGTAAGACATCATCGACCTAGGGCCAACATTCCTTCACAGCATGATGTCGTTCGAGAGGATGAATGGGGTCATCAAAGGATTTTCTCGTAACATGTCCCTTCCGAATGGAAGCATCATCCAGGTGTATCTGACTGAAGAGTGCATCTCCTTCTACAAGAATTATCTAGGCATCGTCGGGGACCCTCTTGCTGGTTTTCCCATCGAAAAGCACCTTCAAAGGCTCGAAGGTGAAGGTCACACAATGGCCGGAGGAAAATACATGTGCACCACTCTGGTTGACGCAAAGAATTTGACATAGAAAACTTAGTAGTGCTACAACACCTAAACGTGGTAGAACCTTACGTGACACTCCACAAAGAAACCATCGCAATTAAAAACCATGACCGGGGGTTCTGCAAGACAGACACTGAAATTATTAGAGAACAAATCCTCACTTTCTTGACTTGGTTCAAACAACATGTTCTCGCTAATCCCCAGGAAGATGACTCTACTAACGGATTGCTCATGTACGCCTTAGCACATGGCCCCGCACCCAACATCGTGACCTATCAGTCATACGATATCAACGGATACAAGTTTTACACTGAGGCCAAACATTTAGCTAGTTATTACCAGAACTCAGGGATAACGATGGAACGCGTAACCGACAACAACGGTGCAACTGAAAGATTCTACGGACGAATCCAAGATATGTGGGAGCATAATTACTCTGGACTGCATAGCACGATGATGTTTCGTCTCAGATGGGCTAAGTCCGTCCACAGATAACACTAGTTTTTCACTACCATGTCCCTACCCGACGCCAACAGCGCTACCATGACTGTCATCGCCAAAGATGAGCATGGGTAGATGCTAAGCACGTGACCCAATGCATCTTCCTAACCGACCAAAAAATCTGAGCCGTGTGGTCGTGAGGAGAGGCAAAAGGAGTATCATCGAAATGGATGGAGTCGCGAACGTGGAAGACTACGACCAGTACGACAACCCATTGAGGGAAGATGACGATGACGACGAAGTGTACGTCAAAAGAAGAATGAATGATACATTATAAAAAAAATCATACTCCATGGAAAAGAAAAAGTCACAATGAGGGGTTCAATTATTCGTCATCGAAAAAAAAAGGAAAGAAGCTCACCAGAAACGTAAACGTCAACGCTGAGAAACTATCATATATATATATATATTATCATTTATATATTAAATATATGTATGTATGTATGTATCTATTTTGTACATGCACTTAATCTTTTTCGGTCAAATGATGTAATATATATCGCATTATATATTTCCCCTTCTGTGTTGGAAATATGCCCTAGAGGCAATAATAAATTAGTTATTATTATATTTCTTTGTTCATGATAATCGTTTATTATCCATGATATAGTTGTATTGATTGGAAACACAAATACATGTGTGGATACATAAACAAAACACTATCCTTAGTAAGCCTCTAGTTGACTAGCTCGTTGATCAAAGATGGTTAAGGTTTCCTAACCATAGACAAGTGTTGTCACTTCATAACGGTATCACATCATTAGGAGAATGATGTGATGGACAAGACCCAAAACATAAACATAGTATATGATCATGTTAGTTTATTGCTACTGTTTTCTGCATGTCAATGTATCTGTTCCTATGACCATGAGACCATGCAACTCCCGAACACCGGAGGAATACCTTGTGTGTATCAAACATCACAACGTAACTGGGTGACTATAAAGGTACTCTACAGGTATCTCCAAAGGTGTCTGTTGGGTTGGCATGGATCAAGACTGGGATTTGTCACTCCATGTGACGGAGAGGTATCTCGGGGCCCACTCGGTAATACAACATCACAACAAGCCTTGCAAGCAATTTGACTAAGGAGTTAGTTACGGGATCTGGTATTACAGAACAAGTAAAGAGACTTGTCGGTAACGAGATTGAAATAGGTATGGTGATACCGACGATCGAATCTCGGGCAAGTAACATACGGAAGGACAAAGGGAATAGTATACGAGATTATATGAATCCTTGACATAGAGGTTCAACCAATAGAGATCTTCGTAGAATATGTAGGAGCCAATATCGACATCCAGGTCTCGCTATTGGTTATTGACCAGAGAAGTGTATTAGGTCATGTGTGCATAGTTCTCGAACCCGCAGGGTCTGCACACTTAAGGTTCAGTGACGTTTCGGTATAGTTGAGTTATATGTGTTGGTGACCGAAGTTTTGTTCAGAGTCCCGGATGAGATCCCGGACGTCACAATGAGTTCCGGAATGGTCCAGAAATGAAGATTGATATATAGGAAGTTGGTATTTGAATTCCGGAAGGTTTTCAGGAAATGCGAGCAGTGTACCGGGAGTGACGAATGGGTTCCGGGGGCCCACTGGGTGGGCCCACCACGCCCCAAAGAGTCCACGTGGGTTTATTGGATGCGCAATAAGTCATAATGGGCTGACAAAGTCATCCAAGGAAAGCCCATGAGGAAAAAGTGGAAAATCCAAAAGAGGTGGGAAAATAAGGAAGGAGTCCTAATCCAAGTGGGATTGGAGGAGGACTCCTCCCTCCTCCACTTCGGTCAACCCAAGGAAGATTCCCCTGTGGCGCCAAGGCTGCCTCCTCCCCCCTCCTATATATACTAGAGGTTTAGGGCTTTTTGAGACACAACTTCGCCACGTGCAACCCTAAACCTCTACTTCGTAGTTCTTCCTCTAGATCGGTTTTCTGCGGAGCTCGGGCGGAGCCCTACAGGAATAGATCACCACCACCAGAGCACCGTCGCGCTGCCGGGGAAATCATCTACATCCCCGTATCTCTTGCTGGATCAATAAGGCGAAGATCGTCTTCGAGTTGTACGTGTGCGGAACGCGGAGGTGCCGTCCGTTCGGCACTTGATCGGGACGGATCACGAGATGGTTCGTGGAACGATTCGTGGGACGGATCATGAAGATGTACCACTACATCAACCGCGTTTATTAACGATTCCGCTTAGCGATCTACAAGGGTATGTGGATCTGATCTCCCTCTCGTAGATGATCATCACCATGATAGGTCTTCGTGTGCGTAGGAAATTTTTTGTTTTGCATGCAACATTCCCCAAGGGTGGCATCATGAGCTAGGTTCATGCGTAGATGTAATCTCGAGTAGAACACAAAAGTTTTTGTGGGCGTTGATATTCGATTTGCTGCCCTCCTTAGTCTTTTCTCGATTCGGCGGTATTGTTGGATTGAAGCGGCCCGGACCAACCTTACTTGTACGCTTACGAGAGACCGGTTCCATCGACTAACATGCAACTTGTTTCATAAAGATGACTGGCGGGTGTCTGTTTCTTCAACTCTAGTTGAATTGGATTTGACCGAGGCAGTCCTTGGAGAGAGGTTAAATAGCAATTTGCACATCACCGTTGTGGTTTTGCGTTAGTAAGATGCGATCATACTAGATACCCATAGCAGCCACGTAAAACATGCAACAACAAATTAGAGGACGTCTAACTTGTTTTTGCAGGGTATGCATGTGATGTGATATGGCCAACGACATGATGTGATATATTGGATGTATGAGATGAATCATGTTGTAATAGTTAATATCGACTTGCACGTCGATGCTACGGTAACCAGCAGGAGTCATAGGGTTGTCTTTAAACTAACGTTTGTGCTTGCAGATGCGTTTACTATATTGCTTGGTTGTAGCTTTAGCAGTAATAGCATAGATAGCACGTGATGTCAATCTTTTTATGCACCTTATCTGGCTTAGAACGACGATGAAGATCATGTCGGTGCTTTGGTGATGGAGATCAAGAAGCACAAGATCATGGCCATATCATGTTACTTATGAATTGCATGTGATGTTAATCCTTTTATGCACCTTATCTTGCTTAGAACGGCGGTAGTATTATAAGGTGATCCCTCACTAAAATTTCAAGATAAAAATTGTGTTCTCCCCGACTGTGCACCGTTGTGATAGTTCGTCGTTTCGAGACACCACGTGATGATCGGGTGTGATAGACTCAACGTTCACATACAACGTGTGCAGAACAGTTGCACACGTAGAACACTCGGGTTAAACTTGACGAGCCTAGCATGTACAGACATGGCCACGGAACACAAGAGACCGAAAGGTCGAGCATGAATCATATGATTGATATGATCAACATGGAGATGTTCACCACTGAAACTATACTCAACTGACGTCATGATCGGACTTGAGTTAGTGGATTTGGATCATGCGCCACTCAAATGACTAGAGGGATGTCTATTTGAGTGGGAGTTCTTAAGTAATATGATTAATTGAACTAATTATCATGACCATAGTCAAAAAGGGTCTTTGCAGATTATCTTCTAGCTTGCGATGTAGCTCTACTTTCTTTATATGTTCCTAGAGAAAATTTAATTGAAAGATGATAGTAGCAATTTTGCGGACTGAGTCAGTATACTGAGGATTGTCCTCATTGCTGCATAGAAGTCTTATGCCCTTTAATGCACTTCTCGGTGTGCTAAACCCCGAGCATCGTCTGTGGATGTGGCGAACATCTGACATACATGTTTTTGATGACTACGTGATAGTTCAATGTGTAATGCTTAACGACTTAGAATTGAGGCGCCGAAGACGTTTTGAAACGTCAGGGAACATATGAGATGTTCCAAGAGATGGAAATGGGATTTCATGCTCGTGCGCTTGTTAAGAGGTTTGAGACCTCCGACAAGATTCTTTGTCTACAAAGTAAGGGAGAAAAGCTCAATCGTTGAGCATGTGCTCAGATTGTCTGAGTGCTACAATCGCTTGAATCGAGTGGGAGTTCATCTTACAAATGAGATAGTGATGGTTCTCCAAAGTCACTGCCACCAAGCTACTAGAAGCTTCGTGATGAACTATAACATATCAAGGATACATATGATGATCCTTGAACTATTCGCAATGTTTGACACTGCGAAAGTAGAAATCAAGTAGGAGCATCAATTGTTAATGGTTAGTGGAACCACTAGTTTCAAGAAGGGAAAGGGCTAGAAGGGATACTTCATGAAATGGCATACCAATTGCTTCTCTAATGAAGAAACCCAAACCCGAGACTAAGTGCTTCTGTTATGAGGGGAACAGTCACTGCGGCGGAACTACCCTAGATACTTGGTAGATGAGAAGGCTGGCAAAGTCGACATAAGTATATTTGATGTACAAGATATTGATGTGTATTTTCCTATTAATCCTAGTAGCATGAGGGTATTAGATACCGGTTCAGTTGCTAAGTGTTAGTAACTCGAAATAAAAGCTATGTAATAAACGGAGACTAGCTAAAGATGAGGTGACGATATGTGTTGGAAGTGTTTCCAAGGTTGATGTGATCAAACATCGCACGCTCCCTCTACCATCGGGATTGGTGTTAAACCTAAATAATTGTTATTTGTTGTTTGCGTTGAGCATGAACATGATTGGATCGTGTTTATTGCAATAGGATTATTCATTTAAAGATAATAATGGTTATTCTATTTGCTTGAATAATTACCTTCAATGGTTTGTTGAATCTCGATCGTAGTGCTACACATGTTCATAATATTGATGCCAAAAGATACAAAGTAGTAATGATAGTACCACTTACTTGTGGCACTACTGCTTGAGTCATGTCGGTATAAAATGCATGAAGAAGCTCCATGCTGACAGATCTTTGTACTCACTCATTTTTTGAAACATGCAAACCATACCTATTGGTTTAAACGCATGAAGAAACTCCATGCAGATGGATCGTTTGGACTCACTTGATTTTGAATCACTTGAGACATGCAAATCATACCACATGGAACAAGAAACTAACTTGTTGGAAGTAATACATTTTTGATGTGTGCAGTCCAATGAGTGCTGAGGCACGCAGTGGATATCGTTATGTTCTTACTTCCCTCGCGATTTAAGTTGATACAGGAGTATTTACTTGATGAATCACAAGTCTGAAATATTGAAAAGTTCAAGGATATTTCAAAGTGAAGATCGTCGTGACAAGAGGAAAAATTGTCTATGATATTATCATAGAGATGAATATCTGAGTTGCGAGTTTTGGTACACTGTTAAGACAATGTTGAAATTGTTTCGCAATTCAAGCCACCTAGAACACCATAGTGTGATGGTGTGTATGACACGTCATAGCCGTGCTCTATTTGATATGGTGCATACTATGATGTCTCTTATCGAATTACCACTATCGTTTATGGGTTATGCATAAGAGACAACCGCATTCACATTAAATAGGGCACCACGTATTTCCGTTGAGATGACACCGTATGAACTATGGTTTGGGGAAACCTAAGCTGTCGTTTCTTAAAAGTTTGGGGTTGCGATGCTTTTGTGGAAAACTTTCAGCATGATAAGCTCGAACCCAAAGCGGATAAATGAATCTTCATAGGACACCCAAAACAGTCGGGTATACCTCCTATCTCAGATCCGTAAGCAAAGTGTTTGTTTCTAGAAACGGGTCCTTTCTCGAGGAAAAGTTTCTATTGAAAGAATTTAGTGGGAGGGTAGTGGAACTTGATGAGGTTATTGAACCGTCACTTCAACCAGCGTGTAGCAGGGCGCAGGAAGTTGTTCTTATGACGCCTACGCCAATTGAAGTGGAAACTGATGATAGTGATCACTGAGCTTCGAATCAAGTTACTACAAACCTCGTAGGTCGACAAGGTCGCGTACTGCTATAAAGTGGTACGGTAACCCTGTCTTGGAGGTCATGTTGTTGAACAACAATGAACCTGCGAGCTATGGAGAAGTGATGGTGGGCCTGGATTCTGACAAATGGCTGGAGGCCATGAAATCCGAGAGAGGATTCGTGTGTAAAACAAAGTGTAGACTTTGGAAGAACTACTTTATGGTCGTAAGACTATTAAGTACATATGGATCTTTAAAAAGAAGACAGACAATGATGGAGAAAAGTCACCATGAAGAAAAGCTCGACTTATAGCAAAGATGTTTCCGACAAGTTCAAAGAGTTGACTATGATGAGACTTTCTCACTCGTGGCGATGTTAAAAGTATGTTGGAATTATGTTAGAAGTTGATGCATTATTTACGAAATATTGCACATTGTATGTGAAAACATTGTTTCCTCGACGGTTTCCTTGAGGAAAGGTTGTATGCGATACAACCAAAAGGTTTTGTCGAACCTAAGGATGCTAAAAAGTATGCAAACTCCAGCGCTACTTCTATGGACTAGTGCAAGCATCTCAGAGTTGGAATATACGCTTTGATGAGATGGTCAAAGATTTTGGGTTTATACAAGGTTTATGAGAAACTTGTATTTCCAAACAAGTAAGTGGGAGCACTATAGATTTTCTGATAAGTATATGTGGTTGACATATTGTTGATCGGAAGTAATGTAGAATTTCTGGAAAGCATAAAGGGTTGTTTGAAAGATTTTTTTCAAAGGAAAACCTGGATAGAGCTACTTGAACATTGAGCATCAAGATCTATAGAGATAAATCAAAACGCTAAATCGAACTTTCAATGAAATGCATGCCTTGATAAGTTTTTGAAGGAGTTCAAAATAGATCAGCAAAGAAGGAGTTCTTGGCTGTGTTGTAAGGTGTGAATTTGAGTGAGACTCAAAGCCCGACCACGGCAGAAGAAAGAGAAAGGACGAAGGTCATCCCCTATGCCTTAGCCGTAGGCTCTAAAGTATGCCATGCTGTGTACCGCACCTGATGTGTGCCATGCTGTAAGTCTGTTAAGGGGTACAAAGAGTGATCCAGGATTGAATCACTGAACAACGGTCAAAGTTATCCTTAGTAACTAATGGACTAAGGAATTTTTCTCGATTATGGAGGTGATTAAAGAGTTTGTCATAAAGGGTTACGTCGATGCAAGCTTTGATACTAATCCGAATAACTCTAAGGAGTAAAGCGGATAGTATAGTGGAGCAGTCATTTGGAGATAGTTCCAAATGGCACGTAGTGGAAGAATCTACAGGATAACATAGAGATTTGTAAAGCACACACAGATCTGAAAGGTTCAGACTCGTTGACTAAAACCTCTCTCACAAGCAAGACGTGATCAAACCCCAGAACTTTATGGGTGTTGGATTCGTTAAAATCACATAGCGATGTGAACTAGATTACTGACTCTAGTGCAAATGCGAGACTATTGGAAATATGCCCTAGAGGCAATAATAAATTAGTTATTATTATATTTCTTTGTCCATGATAATCGTTTATTATCCATGCTATAATTGTATTGATTGGAAACAGAAATACATGTGTGGATACATAGACAAAACACTGTCCTTAGTAAGCCTCTAGTTGACTAGTTAGTTGATCAAAGATGGTTAAGGTTTCCTAACCATAGACAAGTGTTGTCACTTGATAATGGGATCACATCATTAGGAGAATGATGGGATGGAAAATACCCAAACCATAAACGTAGTATATGATCGTGTCAATTTATTGCTACTGTTTTCTGCATGTCAATGTATCTGTTCCTATGACCATAAGATCATGCAAATCCCGGACACCGGAGGAATACCTTGTGTGTATCAAACATCGCAACCGAACTGGGTGACTATAAAGGTGCTCTACACGTATCTCCAAAGGAGTTTGTTGGGTTGGCATGGATCAAGACTGGGATTTGTCACTCCGTGTGACGGAGAGGTATCTCGGGGCCCACTCGGTAATACAACATCACAACAAGCCTTGCAAGCAATGTGACTAAGGAGTTAGTTACAGGATCTTGTATTACGGAATGAGTAAAGAGACTTGCCGGTAACGAGATTGAACTAGGTATGGTGATACCGGCGATCGAATCTCGGGCAAGTAACATACCGAAAGGCAAAGGGAATAGTATACGGGATTATATGAATTCTTGACATAGAGGTTCAATTGATAGAGATTTTCGTAGAATATGTAGGAGCCAATATGGACATCCTGGTCCCACTGTTGGTTATTGACCAGAGAAGTGTCTCAGGTCATGTCTGCATAGTTCTCGAACCCGCAGGGTCTACACACTTAAGGTTCGGCGACGTTTCGGTATAGTTGAGTTATATGTGTTGGTGACCGAAGTTTTGTTTGGAGTACCGGATGAGATCCCGGATGTCATGAGGAGTTCTGGAATGGCCCGGAAACGAAGATTGATATATAGGAAGTTGGTATTTGGATTCCGGGCATTGCTGGCACTATACCGAGAGTGACGAATGGGTTACCGGGGCCCACTGGGTGGGCCCACCACGCCCCAAGGGGTCCACGTGGTTTTATTGGATGCGCAATAAGGCATAATGGGCTGACAAAGTCACCCAAGGAAAGCCCATGAGGAAAAACTGGAAAATCCAAAAGAGGTGGGAAAATAAGGAAGGAGTCCTAATCCAAGTGGGATTGGAGGAGGACTCCTCCCTCCTCCACTTTGGCCGACCCAAGGGAGATTCCCTTATGGCGCGAAGGCTGCCTCCTCCCTCCTCCTATATATACTAGGGGTTTAGGGATTTTTGAGACACAACTTTGCCACGTGCAACCCTAAACCTCTACTTCGTAGTTCTTCCTCTAGATCGGTTTTCTGCGGAGCTCGGGCGGATCCCTGCAGGAATAGATCACCACAACCGGAGCGCCATCGCGCTGCCGGGGAACTTATCTACATCCTCGTATCTCTTGCTGTATCAAGAAGGCGGAGATCGTCATCGAGATGTACGTGTGCGAAACGCGGAGGTGCCATCCGTTCGGCACTTGATCGGGACGGATCACGAGACGGTCCGTGGGACGGATTGTGGGACGGTTCGTGGGACAGATCATGAAGATGTACCACTACATCAACCGCATTTATTAACGCTTCCACTTAGCGATCTACAAGGGTATGTGGATCCGATCTCCCTCTGGTAGATGATCATCACCATGATACGTTTTCTTGTGCGTAGGGAAAATTTTGTTTCCCATACAACGGTCCCCAACATTCTCTTCTTAGCACCATGCACCTTGTTCCGGCTCATTCGTTGTCTTTCAGTAAAGAAAAGAAAATGAAAACAAAAAGAAAAAGGAGAAAGAAAAAGGAAAAGTAAAAAGAAAATATGAAAATAAAAATAAAAAACAATAGTAGAAAACGATAATAGAAATAAAAGAAAAAGGAGAAAAGAAAATGAAAATGAAAAGAGAAAGAAAAGGAAAAGTGAATAGCAGTAGCGGGTTTTACAAAAACACACTAGTGCTACCGAGTTAGCTATAGCGCGTTTTATCAACACGTGCTACTACTACTCAGTTAGCTATAGCGTGTTTTATCAATACTCTCTATTGCTACTACTAATTAAGTAATTAGTTAATGTATCGAACCGTCATCATCTCCTCTCTCGATCCGATTCCCCTCTCTCCCTCTCAAGCCGACCCTCTCCCTCCTTCTTCCCCGAGCACCGTTGTCGCCATCGTCATGTCGTCGCCATCTACGGACGCCGCCTCCCTCACTGTTTCCCGAGCCCTGACCCTGACATTGTGCCCCCTCCCTCGCCGTTGCACCCCATCCCAAACCGTCGTGTGAGCCCCATGACCCCCACGTCTCGCCCTTGGTTGGTCTGATCTCCTCCTCCTCCCTACCTCTGTCGATGCCCGAGGTGACCACCTCCTCCTCCCCTACCTCTGCCTATGTAGTTGTAGATGTTTAGGATTCATCAGATTAGGTAGTTAGGGTTCATCAAATGTTTAGGGTTCCTGTAGTTAGGGTTCATCGAATGTAAGTAGTTGTAGTTGCAATCTTATTCATGTGATTTTTTAATGTATGATCATTTGGGATAGCAGTGAAAAACAGAAAATGAGAATCATGCTTTTGTCTTTCACTCACATTTTGTTTGTTTTAAAGATGTTTTATAGATTATTTTTTAGTTATTAAGTTGGTCCAGGATGAATTCAGGTATTTTTCTTAATGTTGGACATTTGTCTCACACTGAATTTTGAGTCCAAACATGGTGCTCAACTTAGTCCATGTTTTTAGAACTCAGAAGTCCTTGTTAATTTAGTTGAACATTGTGTTACTTCTCTAAGTTTTCTCTTGAAATCAACAGTATCATAATGTTGGAGGTTTGTCTCACTTAGTGGGAAAATATTGAATTTTTAGTCAAAACTCAAAAGATTGGGTGTTGTGGACATAATGTTTTAGGTATTTTTCATCAAATGTAATTAGTTGTAGTTGTTGTGGGTTTATAGGAAATTATCTTGTAGTTCTATATTTTCTTGAAATGGTCCATTTATAGGAAATTTCCTTCTAGTTCTATACTTTTATAGGAAAAGATTAGGGTTCATCAATGTTGTTGTGGACCCAATGTAGTTAACTAAAATATTCTCTAGGGTTTATAGGAAATTTTCTTCTAGTTCAATTGTGGCCAAGTGGCCTATCAATGTGCCCAAGTGGCCTTTAGTTGTTTGTAGGAAAATTATGCGAGGGGCCTATGTTTTGCCGGAATGTTGATTCATTTTTGTTCTGGCGAATTTTAGGCGCTCGATATGTCCACTTTTTAGCAAAGGTCATGCCAAAATTTCGGCATGACTTGTGCTAGAAAGTAGGAAATATCGAGTGCGCGGGAATTACCGGGATGGGAATGAAACGGTATTCTGGAAAACCATATGTATTTTTTATTTATTTTTCATTGTTTGTTAATTTATTATATTTTGAGAGTTAAACTAGTGAATTGTACGTAGGAAACATGTCAAACACCGACGAACCCGGAGCTTCTGATCATCATGAGGTCGATGATCCCTTTCAACATGAACACGATTACCTCTACTTTTTTGTGTAATCAGGCACACAAAGGTCACACGGCCTACCCCGACACCGACACCACCTCCGACACTGACACCAGTGCTGATACCGGAGCCGAGATCGGGGCCGAAGCATCGAGGCTGCAGAAGAAGAGTATGAGGTCACGAAATCCTAATAAGCTCGGCACTAGTAGACGGGTGGTCACAACGATCCAACCCAGAAAACTTGAGCCAATAGAGCTGGAGGAAGCTCACAAGAACTATGGCAACCAACTCGGATGCATCCTATGGGTTATCTCTAGCACAAACGGCACATACTTAAGGGATAAACCAAAAATTATGGGGAACCTCCTCATAACGAAGTTGCACTAGACGTACCTTTTTCTCACACGAAATGAAGAGAAACTTCCGTGGGAAGATCCTGCCACAAAGTAGATAAACAACACCACCATGGGGAAGTTCAGTGGCACATTGTTTGATTGGAAAACTTTGATGAAATGATCGATTGATAAGAAAGAACCCTACTCCAAGATTTTTTGAGAAAAATCCCACAATTTTGGAAGAGGACTACAAAAAATTCAAGAATACTTGAGCTACCGAAGATGCCAAGCGTATGTCCGAGAAATTCAAGGGGCTTCAACAAAGTAACACTAGGAAACACTGCCTTGGAAGACATGGCTACCTTGGCAACAAAACCATATGGGATAAGGAGGACGCGAAACGTGAAGCCCACGGGATCCCAGACCCCGTGGCAGATTACACCGAACAACAAGAGCATGACTTCATCATGGCTCGCTACAAGTGGGACAAAGAAAAAAAAGCTTTTTGCACGGACGAACACATGAGGAAGTTGATGAGAATACTGGTAATTACCTTCTGATCAATTGTATTACACGTTGTATAGTAATATTTTAATGGTCAACATTCCTTTTGTAGAGAGAGGAACACAATCTTTCGGCTGAAAGCGGCTCCTCGTCTTAGTCGTCCGCGAGGCCCATGTGGTACATCCCTCTCAACTAGTCCTTAAACATACTGAAAGGACTCGATCTGGGCAAGTGGCCTTCGTATGGATGTGTGAATGCCGTCAGAGACGACACCTCATGGAAGTACTACTACCATGAGGACACGGAGGCCAAAAAGAAGAGAATGAAGTTAGGTCCCTCTCAGATCCCGTCACGAGCTGGTGTGGAGATGGACGACATCCGACACCTATACGGACCGCTCCTCCTACCTCACCACACATCAGGGTTCCACTACCTGCTTCGCCTGGAAGCTCATTTGGAAGAGTTGGGCATCGCCGCACGTAATGTTTTTCCACTAGTTAGATAACCTAGGTAGGTGCTGGACTGCTGATCGCCTCGCTAGGTGGTGCCTCTAGCACCAGGCCCGATGCCCATTATGCGACCAAGCTCCCGAGACGGTGTGCCACCTACTCCTGGAATGCCCTTTCGGGAAGCAGACTTGTCATGAAATTCTTTCCTAGTTCACGATGACTACCACAGGACCAAGCGATGAAGGCACGCTCATGGACTGGTGGCTCCACACCAAGCAAAGCGCACCTACAATGATGCGGAAAGGTCTTGCCTCCATCACCTTGGTCACATTGTGGATGATTTGTAATATGCACAACGAGTGCATACTCAACGGTGCCCAGCACCTTTTCCATGTCCTGGTCTCTAAGATCAAGGACGAAGCTGAACAATGGGCACACGTTAGTGCCCACGACCTCAGGATAATCTTGCCAACCACGTGGCTTGTACATTAAATTTATATTCTTGACCCTTCTTGAACTCTCTCTCTGAGGATGGTCGTAACCAAACTTTTTTTTCAACGCAATGAAATGCAAAATCTCTTGAGTTTTATCGAGAGAAAAAAGTTAAGTCAGGTGACCATCGATGAGAGGGTGGCGCTTGCGGTCGATGATACTTGTGATCCATGTTGGGTTTTCCGTGAAGAGGAACGGGTTATCACAGAACAATGTGGGTAGGTATTTCCCACAGTTATGAAACTAAGGATTATCGAACCAATAGGAATATCAATGACAACCATGTTCAGCGGCTACACACAAAAGAACAAACAACTACCACCCAACACGGGTAAGAGGGTTATCAATCTTCTTCCTCTCGTTATTTGCAAGCCAGTGAGGTGTGTAGATAATTGTAGATAGGAAGATAAAATAAAAATAAGTAAATGGAAGCAAGGTATTGAAGGTTTATCAATATGTTGTGAATAGACCCGAGGGCCATAGTTTTCCATAATGGCATCTCTCATGAAAAATAGCATACGGTGGGTAAACAGATTACTGTTGGGCAATTGACACAAAAGAGGATAGTTGTGCGATATTCACGGAAATGATCATGTGTATATAGGCATCACGTCCATAAAAAAAATAGGCTGACTCCTGCCTGCACCTATTACTATTACTCCACTCATCGACTACTATCCAACATGGATCTAGAGTATTATGTAAAACAGAGTAATGCATGGAGAACAATGACATGATGTAAACAAAGTAAACTCAAGCAATATGAATAAACACCATCGTTTTATCCTTAGTAGCAGCAACACAAAGACACATCTTGTCCCCTTCTGTCGTCTTGATATAGAAATTTGCCAGGTTGAACCTACTAAAACGCACCTCTCTCACTGAAGAAATATTGATCTAGTTGGCCAAACTATTTCAATAGATCAGAGAGAATTATGAAGCTACCATAATCATGCACATAAGAATCATATAAGTATTCAGAGGAGACTCAAATATTTATCATGAATAATCTGAACATAAACCTACAATTCATCAGATCCTAAGAAATGCACTCCACAAAAGGAATTACATCATGTGGATCAAAGCGAAGATGCGATGAACATTGTATTGAAGATAATAGAGAGAGATTGCCATCTAAGTATTGGCCATGGACCCTTAGGTCTGTGGTGAACTACTCACACATCATCCTGAGGGCAGCAAGGTTGATGAAGAGGCCCTCCGTGATCAATCCCCCGTCCGGCACGGTGCCAGAACAGAGCTCCATATGGCCTCCCATTGGAACAAAGACTTGCGGCGGCATAAAAAGAGTTTCGGGGTTCCTTCTGATGTTTTAGGGCATAAGAGAATTTATAAGCCAGCGAACAGAGTCGGGAGGGCCATGAGGGAGGCACAAGACATTAGGGTGCCCCCAGACGCGCCTTGTTGGCTTGTGGTCCCCTCGAGCGTCCTCCAGCTTCTTTCGATACTCCTCGGTCTTCTTTTGGTCCAGAAAAAAACACCAAAAAGTTTCAGGTCAATTGGGCTTCGTTTGGTACGGACAACCTGAAAAGTGAAAAACATGCAGAAAACAACAACTGGAACTGGGCACTGGGTCAATAGGCTAGTGCTAAAAAATAATATAAATTGGTAAATAAATACCCTAAAAGTATTCAAAGATGATAACATATCAGCATGGACCAATAAAAAATTATAGAAACGTTGGAGACGTATCAAGCATCCCCAAGCTTAATTCCTGCTAATCCTCGAGTAGGTACATGATAAAAATAGAATTTTTGATGTGACACGCTCTCCATGATGTAACCTTATGCATGTATGCTCACTGAGAAACGATGAATTACCAAATATTAACGCAACAATACTTATAGGTACAAGCAGCAAAATCATTAAACTTTCAAAGTATACGATCCTCAAAGATTGTTTTACCCCTATCCATCTTATTATATTAGCAAGGCATGGATCCATCTTCACCACATTAATACAAATGTCAAGCACCACTGTGTCCAAGTCAGGAAATTGGATCATACTTTTTCAATATGCATCAACTTTTTCTTCTTCACACAATACATGAGCGTGAACCATTGTACATAGCATAAAGGTGGAAAGGAATATGGTGGTACATTTCAAGGGGGTAAAAGTGGAGAAGATAGTCTCGCATCAACTAGGCATACCAACGGGTTATGGAGATGCCCGTCGATAGATATCGATGCATGGAGTAGGGATTCCCATGCAAATGATGCACTAGACCTATAAGTGTATGAATGCTCCACTGAAGCTAAGTGGAGTGTGCATCCAACTTGCTTGCTCGTGAAGACCTTGGGCATTCGAGGAAACCCATCATAAGAATATACAAGACAAGTTTATGAAAAAGTTATTCCCACTAGCATATGAATGATATAACATGAGACTCTCTATATGAAGAACAAGGTGCCACTTTGAGGCACAAGTGTGGTAAAGGAGAGTAGCAAAGTCCCTTCTCTCTTTTCTCTCATTCATTTTTTTATTTTTTTATTATGGTGGTCTCATTTGGCCTCCCTCATTTTTATTTCCTTACTCGGACAATGCTTTATCAATGATGATCATCACCTTTTATGTACTTACAACTCAATATGAAAACTGGTAGGACGATATGCCTATGTATGAATGCCTCTCGCAGTGTACCAAGATGTGCAAAGATCTAGCATGACATGTATCAAAAATATGATGAATGGTAGCTTTGCCACAAATACTAGCCAGCTCTATATGATCATGCAAAGCATTATGATGATGAATGAACTAATCATGTCAAGTGACGATGGCATTTGCATGGCAATACATCTCGGAATGGCTATGGAAATGCCATGATAGGTAGGTATGGTGGCTGTTTTGGGGAGGATATAAAAAGGTTTATGTGCAACAAAGCGTGTTATGGCACGAGGTTTGGATGCACCGGGAAAGTTGCACCGATCCTCAAGGTGAGAACAGGCGATGCACGGTACCGAAGAGGCTAGCAAATATGAGGAGGTGAGATTGTGTATGTCCATGGTGTCATATTAGTCATGAAGAACTCATGTACTTATTGCAAATTTTTATTAGTTTTATCACAAATCAAAGTACTACTCACATGCCCCGATGGAGAGGGTTGGTAGGAATTAACCATCACACGACTCCGACTCAAAACAACACTTGGATTTCAACGAGAAATAGAAATGCTCACACATCTCTTTAATATCGACACCTCTCATAATTAATAATAATGCACTCACACCTCTTTCATATCACCACATCAATATCATTAACCCACAATTTCTCTATATGTCCTACATGATGGTTTTAATCATCACTCATTGAATATCCATTATTTTTTATCTAGTCTTATGACCCATGAAAATTACCATCACTATTTATCTAACTCTCAAACAAATATAAGTGAAGAACAACAACATGATATTTCTATAAAATCTACATGCCACCGTGCACAAAAAGATATAAGTGAAGTACTAGAGCAACCGCCAAGCTCAAAAGATATAAGTGAAGCACATAGAGTATTCTAACAAAATGTGATAATGTGATATCTATTACGGAGAAGGAGCAAATCTAAGAGACCTATTCTGCACAACTCATAAAGTCCTGAAAACTTACGGAGAATTCTGGAATATATAAAAAATATTGGGTGAAAGAAATACATCAGGGGACCCACCAGATGGCCACAAGCCAAGGGGCGCGACCTACCCCCCCCCCCCCCACCCACCCCTCAGCGCGCCCTGTAGGCTTGTGGGCTCCCTGGCAGGCCTCCGGCGCCCATATTCTTCCATATGAAGGGTTTTGACCAGGAAAAAACATATCATAATATTCGGGGCAAAGCGCCGCCGTCTCGAGGCGGAACTTCGGCAAAACCAATCTAGAGCTCCGGCGGAGCTATTCTACGAGGGAAACTTCCCTCTCAGAGGGGGAAATCGAAGCCATCGTCATCACCACCGATCCTCTCATCGAGAGGGGATAAATATCTGTCGTGGGTATAAGTCTGACAGTAGATGTGTAGGGTACGAAAGGATGGGCAGAGCCTTAGCTACGGCGAGGTTGTATGAGTTCAAGCCCCTCTACGATGGAGGTAAAAGCCCTACGTCTCAGTGCTCTTGGGAGCTTAGTGTCGAGTGGAATATGAGATTACAGTAAATGCCAACCCCTGCACCAGTGGGGAAGGGCGGCTTATATAGAGTGCGCTGCCCTTCACAACGGCCCGGTGGACAGGGGTGGAGTAGTGGCGAATAAATGCCTACGTTACAGGTAACGTATGCCTTAAATGCTAATAATGGTGTATGAAACCGTGTGACCATTGCCCTCCTGGGAGGTTACGATGTACAGAGTGGAATTCAGTCGGTACGATAAATATGCTCCGAATGCTCGTCACCGACTGGATGATGGGGGGTCCTTAGTTCAGTCGGAACTGTCTAAGGGCCTTGCCCTCTATGAAGGGTAGTCCTTGGGTAGGACCTATAGGGCAGGCCTATGACCCTACCCTGGGACTATAACCCCATCATTAGTCCCCGAATGGATCGGGGTTGGAATGACGAAGTGATGCCTGGAGTACGGATCCGACTGGTATGGATGTGACTTTGGCGTTGTTTGCCTCGATCCATTTTATCCTTTTGACCAGTGATCCGGGTGAATATACCAGTGAAACGAACCGTCAGGGACCGAGTGCTTCCGCGGAATCTTTCGATGTGATCGGTCAAACTGACAGCGGCGGATTTTCTGGGATCCTCAAATTTCGGTTGCCGCGCGCTCTGCGAGGATGTCGATATCGCCATCGAGTAGTTTCTGCCGCCTCAATTAACGCGCTGTTATCTTCTCCACTAACATCACAGTAGCCGGTCGGGGGATAAGATTTCGGGGCCACCTGTTAGTGACCCAGTCGGAACCTTATTTAAGCCTCTCCGGCGGGGGTTTCTTGTTGCCCTGCCCTTGTTACTCGCACTCGCCTCGCTTCTCCCATAGCTCCCTGCGCGTTCTAAGCCTCCTCCTTCCTCTCCTCCTCTGCGGATCTGCTGCCTTCACCATGACGAAGGGGCAGACGAGCAAGCTCGAGTCGCAAAAGAAGAAGAAGAAGAAGGCGGCCCCTGCTCAGCGGCGACAGCGGGCACTACCGGCGGGTTGGATCCAGGGGGATTTCCTCCCCTCCACGGTGACAGCGGACGACATGCTGGAGCTTGTGGAGCAAGGCATGATTGCCAACAAGTCGTGGAGGCTGCCGGCGGAGGGCGAGACGGAGCCGGCGCCGCAGGAGGGAGAGCGCGTCTTGCTGCTCAGCCACGTGTACAGGGGCTTCTCCTTGCCTCCCCACCCCTTCTTTAGAGGTATTATGAATCACTTCGGGGCGGAGCTCCATCATTTCCCTCCCAACGCGATAGCCCATCTTGCCGCATTCGTCACTTTGTGCGAGTGCTTTATTGGATGTCCCCCCCCCCCCATTGGGGCTCTTTAAGTACATCTTCTCCGCTAGGTCTCAGACTGTCAAAAAACTTAGCCAGTCGGACGATAAAACTCATCTCCTCCAGCTCTGCGGGGGCTTAGGCTTCTAGAAGAAAACGAAGAGTAGCTACCCCCTCTCAAGTTGTCCGAGTCAGTTAGGAACTGGCAGTCGACCTGGTTCTACTGCCAGGACATAGCTTGTCCGAATGCCGCGATTGGGTTGCCGCCCTTTAGCCTAGACCATCCGGCCCCTCCGAGGCAGCTTGCGCTCTCAAAGTTGGAAAAGATCCAGATCCAACCTCTGGTCGATGCGCTGATAGCTGTCGTCCGCAAGGGAGTCACCGGCACAGATTTGCTGGAGACTTTTCTGGGTCGGCGCATCCAGCCGCTGCAAGCCCGACACCACGCCATGTGGCACTATGTGGGGCCTGAGGATTCCACTCGGACCCATCCAGAATGCGTGACCGGGGAGGTCGTGACAATGTGGGTCCGCGGCATCACAGGCGCATGCGACAACCCCAGAGGAGCCCGTCGGGTGAAGCCCTTCCGCGTCGATAATCCTCCTCCGAATGAGGTGAGCACCTCTTGTCGAGTGCTTTCAATCTTCTTAGATTTATCGCTTTTCTTGTGTCGCCGCCTGGCGTCTGACGTTGTCGACTGTATTTTGTGCAGTAGTGGACCAACTGGCACTCTCCCATCTCGAACGGGAATCCCGCTGAGGAAGAGGAGGGCAGCCAGGAGGGCAGCATGGATAGCGCCGAGTACGTCTCCGACAGTGGGGAGACGGAGGAGGAGTCTGAAGAGGAGGAGGGAGAGGTTGGGGAGTAGAGCTCGCCACCTCCACCATCAGAGCCTCGAACTAAGCGCCGTCACGAACCCGCGACTCCGCTGGCTCCTCCAGCAGCCCCGAGTGCTCCGCCAGCTCCTCCCGTGGCTCCGAGTGCCCCGCCAGCTCCTCCCGTGGCTCCGGGTGTTCGGAGCGTGAAGAGGACCAGGGACGCTGCTGTCGAGCCCACGGACCAACCGTCCAAGGTGGCCAAACCGAGTGGGTCCAAGCCTCGGAAAGCTTTGCCTCGGATGAGGATCGCTGTTCCAGTTGCCTCAGCGTAAGTGTCTTGTTCTTCCATCTTCTTTTAGTATTTGATTGAACTCATGCTTATCGGTCGAGTGGATTTTACTCGACAGAGCTGCTACCTCCGCCACCTCTCTGCCGCGCCAGGACGATGATCCCATGGATACGGATAACGCTTCCACATCCCAACAAGGTACGTTGTGACGACTCCGAGAGTTTGCATTATTGTTTCGCGAGTGCTGCCTTTAATCTTGCCCTTTTTCTATAACCTCATGTTGTTCAGTCGGGCTTCCTTCGGAGGTGATTCATCTGGAGGAGGACGACCAAAGGGGATCAGGGCCAACTTTGGCGCCTGTCCTTGAGGTTGTTCCATCTACTGCTGCTCCCACAATGGACGCGCCGCCGACCGTGTAAGTGCATCTAGTGCCCCTTAGTGATTTTGGTGGTTTGAAGACTTATAGGTTAAGTATCTAATGTGTTTATAAGTGTACACAGGATCTATAAGTCATTGAGGAGTTTGAGATATTTGAAGAATATCGACCCCTAAAAATGTATATCTTCAGTTGAAGAAATTGGTCTGAAGCTCAAGAAATGAATCGCGAGGAATCTGCGATGAAATTGATATTCCTCATGAAGATATTGATATTGAGAAGATCGGTGGTTCCTGAAGAAAATCTTTCTGAAGAAATTGAAGCGTGAAGATTTACGTTTTCTGTTTTACTTTCTTTGCAATTGATGAATAGGAACACCGTACTGTTAAAGGGGGTCAAAGTAACACTATGGAATGGATTTCCTCATGATGCTCAACCCAAGCCAAATCCTACCAAAAAGCCTCAAGTGAGGAATATGAGTGACATGAGGACTCTCACAGTTGAGGGTCCCGACCGTTTCGATAGCCACGCCAAGTCACTGGTCTTATCCACTCCAACGGTCATATTATTCAAGGGCATTAATGTCAAATCATGTCGGGATGCTCCCAGGCTATAAATAGCCGCCCCCCACAACCACTAGCTGGTTGGCTGCTCCGTTAGAAACTGACACTTGTCATAAGAGCAACCCAAATTCCTCAGAGCCTTCGAGAGTAAATCATCAGTGAGGAAATACACCACCCACCGAAACCACAAACCAAACCTAGTGATTGAGCATCACTGAATAAGTTGTTCCTGTGTGGGACTGAAGCCTTTTACCTTTGAGGACTGTGCATCCTCCAGACGGTTAGGCGTCATGGTCTAGAGCAATCCAGCAGTCAATTGTGGATCGCCGGGTGACCGAGTTTGTGAGGGTT
Organism: Hordeum vulgare subsp. vulgare; assembly: GCF_904849725.1. Taxonomy (NCBI): domain Eukaryota; kingdom Viridiplantae; phylum Streptophyta; class Magnoliopsida; order Poales; family Poaceae; genus Hordeum; species Hordeum vulgare. The sequence continues at coordinate 545,075,108 of NC_058524.1, read as the reverse complement.
TGGAAGTCTGCCCTGAAGACTTACCACGAGTGTTGGGTGAGGACTGTGTGTCCTTAGATCAAGGAGAATACGGTAGGGACTGTGTGTCCCGGGACTGGGTGTCCTTTGGTTTCAATACCAAGCCGCTCCAAACCAGATGTACAACTGTCACAGCAGTTGGAACTGGGTCATCAACAACAGTCTTCACCAAGAATCGGGTTCTAATTCCTCAACTCTTTACATTCTCTGTATTATGTGTTGATGACTTTCAATGTGACTTTCTCTGAATTTCCTCAACCCCAAATTCTTCACTTGAGTTAATCATCATCTGTATTCTGTGTGCCTGCTTACTGTGCAATCTGTTCTCATAATCTTCACTCTGTAATACTGCTGTGGTGAACGTTTGCACAACTGATCCTTAACTGTTTCCGCTGTAAGTTAGTCATCAGTGAGGAATTTCCTCCAAAGGAATTTCCTCAGTGACGAAATTCTAAAAATCTCCTATTCACCCCACTCTAGTCGATATAACGCACTTTCAGACCGAGACGATGTCGTCGACTGAGGCGGTGCCCCTCGCGGTGGAACCGACTGGAGCGGGACTTGGGATGCCCAAGGAGTCTTCTGTCGTGCCAGGTCCGTCGACCGTCCAGTACGACGCCCGACACCTCCCGGAAGACCAAGTGGGAGCCGCCAAGGAGGCCATGGTGCAGGTGGAGTTGATGGTGGGTGATGCCAAGGGAGCGTACGACTCCATCGCGTCTTTGTACAAGAGAAGCTTGGAGCTCCAGGACGATATCCGAGTAAGTGCGCTAGTAAGTGTTTACTTTCCTCTTGTTACCCACTGGGTGTTTCAGTGATAGACTCGGATACAGTAGGATGTTTTAGCAGTGGGTTCACTCCGAGTGAACCCAGTGGGTGTAGTCCCCGAGACTTCTGTCGAGTGCTTGCACCGGCAGTTGTCTTTATATGTATTTTCCGTTACCTAGGCGGATCAAAGCCAATCTGCCCGACTGGTTCCAGTGGGGGCACTCCGAGTGCACCCATTGGGTGTAGTCCCCGAGAGTAGTCTTACTCAGGTCGGGTGATAGTATTTTCATAGATTTGTCTGTTTGTCATGTAGCTCAATAGGGACGGCATGTTCGAGCTTCATGCCAGTGGGGTCACTCTTAGTGAACCCACTTGGTGTAGTCCCCAAGACCACTGTCGAGTGCTTGCATCGGCAGGGGTTTGAAGAACTTTGAGCTTTGTTTGTTTTCCTTGTTGAATGTGTCTGATCTTCCCTTTGCGCTGATTGGCAAAAGACTTGCGAAATGTGATCCGCATACATTGCTCTGAAGGCTGAAAAGGTTCATCTTGCTGCGGAATTGGAGGCGGCTGTGAACGACTTGGCTGGTGTGAAGGGGGCTCTTGCTGATCGAGAGAAGTCTTTGGAGGAGTTCCGGGAGACCAACAAGGCATTGGTGGCCGAAATTGAGAAAATGGGCAAGCAAAGAACTGAACTAATGGGTCAGATGAAGTTGATGAACAGTCGGTGCATTTCGCAGGAGAAGTACGTCAGCGACTGGGCAAGGAAGATGATTGCACTGCTTGGTGGTAAGCTTTTTGCGGAGTGCTTCTTGTCGTTGGAGTTTATTCTGCGCTTACTTTCTGCTTCTCTTTTCTTGGCACATTTTTGTCTCGACGCTGAGGCTGAAGCAGTCGACATTGAATGGTCGGTTGTTCCGAACGTTCCACTCAGCGAGGAAGCCAATCGGGACATGCTCTGAGCACATATTCGCCTTGCCAGAGTGGGACCTTTCATCGGCCGTCTGAGAGAAGTCATCGGCCGGATTGACAAGGAGCTGTGGCCCGAAGACGATTCCCGGCAGGAAATAGAAGGGTTGATGACTCAGCTGGAGGATGTCCCAAACAGAGTGCAGGCATGGAAGAAGTCTGCCGCTCGTTGTGGTGCGGACGTGGCACTATCGCTGGTCCTAGTGCACTGCAAGGAAGCTCGTGAAGAAAAGCTGAAGGCGTTGTAGGTCGCCAACACCAAGAAGCTTCGATTCGAAGATTTCATGCAGACCTTCCTGGAGACAGCCACTCGTATCGCGGACGGGATCAACCTTGAGACCTTTGTGGAGCCTGCCAGTCCCGGTGCCAGTCCTGATGACGCTTGAAAAACTTTACCTCGGTATGTCGAGTGGTATCTGTATCAAACTTGGGCCACTCCTGTTGGCCGTCACATTCGTGGTTCGGTGTGGATAAGCTTGATCCACACCGAGCCGACTATCGTAGATCCAACTTTGAATTCGAATCGAATATTTTGCTCTTCTTTTGCCAAGTTTTTTTTTGGCACGATTTTGGCTCGTGGTTTTTGTTTGGCGTTTCTTGGTGAAGCCAATGGCAAACATGCGGAGCATGTAATTTTCAGTTTTCTTCACATCCACTTGAGCCTCAATGAGGGTCTGCTAAGCCTCCGAGTGGATCTCGTGGATACACTCGAAGGAAGCTTTTTACTTAGGCGATTCTAGATCGCAGCTAAGTCCCCGAGTGCGGCATCTCGTGCGCACTCGGAGTGAGTTGATACTCATGTAGTTGTCAGTTGTCTTCACATCCACATAAGCCTCAATGAGGGTCTGCTAAGCCTCCGAGTGGATCTTGAGGATACACTCGAAGGAAGCTTCTTACTTAGGAGATTCTGGATCGCACCTAAGTCCCCGAGTGCGCTTTTCGCGCGCACTTGGAGCGAGTTTGTACTTAGGCGATTCTGGGTCGCAGCTAAGTCCCCGAGCGCGACTTTCAGTGCACACTCGGAGAGAGTTTTGTACTTAGGCGATTCTGGGTCGCAGTAAGTCCCCGAGTGCGGCTTTTGGCGCGCACTATGAGCGAGTTTGTACTTAGGCGATTCTGGGTCGCAGCTAAGTCCCCGAGTGCGACTTTTAGTGCACACTCGGAGAGAGTTTTTTACTTAGGCGATTCTGGGTCGCGGCTAAGTCCCCGAGTGCGGCTGTTAGTGCACACTCGGAGAGAGTTTTTTACTTAGGCGACTCTGGGTCGCAGCTAAGTCCCCGAGTGCGACTTTTAGTGCACACTCGGAGAGAGTTTTTTTTTACTTAGGTGACTCTGAGTCGCAGCTAAGCCCCCGAGTGCGAATTTTAGTGCACACTCGGAGAGAGTTTTTTACTTAGGCGACTCTGGGTCACAGCTAAGTCCCCGAGTGCGACTTTTAGTGCACACTCGGAGAGAATTTTTTACTTAGGCGACTCTCGGTCGCAGCTAAGTCCCCGAGTGCGAATTTTAGTGCACACTTGGAGAGAGTTTGTACTTAGGCGATTCTGGGTCGCAGCTAAGTCCCCGAGTGCGACTTTTAGTGCACACTTGGAGAGAGTTTTTTACTTAGGCGACTCTGGGTCGCAGCTAAGTCCTCGAGTGCGACTTTTAGTGCACACTCGGAGAGAGTTTTATACTTAGGCGACTCTGGGTCGCAGCTAAGTCCCCGAGTGCGACTTTTAGTGCACACTCGGAGAGAGTTTTTTACTTAGGCGACTCTGGGTCCGCAGCTAAGTCCCCGAGTGCGACTTTTAGTGCACACTCGGAGAGAGTTTTTTAGACTGGAGTCTGCAAACGCGGAAGAATTTTGGACCTGCAAAAAATCAGTCTGCTTTGTATTACTTCAATGATACTTGTTCTTTACATTGCCTCCGTTGGCGGTCACGTGTAGAAGCGCTTTAGGAGATCTCCGTTCCATGCTCGCGGCTCGTCCGTTTCCCTGTCGAGGTTGTAGAGTCGATATGCTCCGTTGTTCAGCACCTTAGAGATGATGAAGGGTCCTTCCCAGGCGGGAGCCAACTTGTGAGGCCTTCTTGGAATGTGCGACTCCTGACATGCCGCGCGTGGAATCGCCGCAGATCTTGTTGTTAAATTGTTGAGCGAGTCAGTGCCATCTCGCGCTCTTCTTCTAGTAGATCCACTCCGTCTTGCCTGGCTTACTCTGCTTCGGCTTCAGAGAAGAGTTCGACTCGTGGAGAGTTGTGGAGCAAGTCACTCGGAAGGACCGCCTCTGCTCCATAAACGAGGAAGAACGGGGATCGCCCTGTAGATCTATTCGGAGACGTGCGGAGGCCCCACAGCACCGAAGTTAGCTCGGTGACCCATGCGCCGGCGGCATGTCCAACTTCTCGCAGGAGTCGAGGCTTCAACCCTTGAAGAATAAGTCCATTCGCCCGCTCCGCTTGCCCGTTTGTTTGGGGGTGCGCCACAGATGCAAAATCCACTCGGATACCTTGGCCTGTGCAAAAACCTTTGAATCTGTCTGAGTCAAAGTTTGTGCCATTGTCAGTGATTATGCTGTGCGGAACCCCAAATCTGGCGATGATGTCTTTGAAAAACTTGATGGTCGTAAGGGCGTCGAGCTTCTTGATGGGCTTGGCTTCAATCCACTTGGTGAACTTGTTGACTGCTACCAACAAATGTGTGAATCCCCCTTGGTCTGTTCTGAATGGACCGACGGTATCTAATCCCCACACTGCGAACGGCCAAACAAGAGGGATTGTCTTCAGCACAAACGTTAGCTGGTGGGACTTGTTCGAATAGAACTGACAGCCTTCGCATCGGTCGACCATATCCTTTGCCATTTCATTCGCCTGCAACCAGAAGAAGCCAGCTCTGAATGCTTTGGCGATGATTGCTCTTGAGGAGGCATGATGGCCGCAGGTTCCCGAGTGAATTTCTTCCAGGATTAACTATCCCTCCTCAGGGGAGATGCATCGCTGAAGGACTCCTGAAACACTTTCCTTGTACAACTGTCCATCAATGACGGTGAAGGACTTCGACCTGCGGACGATCTGCCTCGCTTGGACTTCGTCTTCTGGTAATTCTTGCCTCAGGATGTACGCAATGAATGGCACAGTCCAATCAGGGATGATAGCAAGAATCTCCATGATCAAATCAACCACACCGGGGACCTCGACTTCAGTCGGATCTGTTGAACTCTTCGGTTGTACCGGTTCCTCTGTAAAAGGATCTTCTTTCACCGAAGGGAGATGTAGGTGCTCGAGGCAGACATCACTCGGGACTGGTCTCCGAGTGGATCCGAGTTTTGCCAACTCATCAGCTGCTTGGTTCTTCAGTCGCGGAACATGGTGAAGCTCCAGACCTTCAAACTTCTTCTCGAGCTTCCTTACTGCGTTGCAGTATGCAGTCATGGTGGGGTTCCTGACATCCCACTCCTTCATCACTTGATTAACCACCAAATCTGAATCGCCATAGACCATCAGGCGACGGACGCCGAGTGTGATGGCCATGCGCAATCTGTAAAGGAGAGCTTCATATTCTGCCTCATTGTTGGTGGAATCGAAATGTATATGCAACACATACTTAAGCTTATCACCTTTTGGCGATATGATCACTAGCCAGCGCCGGAGCCATTCAACATCTTGGACCCATCGAAGAACATAGTCCAATGAGCCGAGTAGATGTCAGTCGGTTGCTGTTGTTCTACCCATTCTGCCATGAAGTCAGCCAGAACTTGATGTCGCAGTATAACATCTCCATAGCCCACTTCGCCACTCGGCCTGATGCGTCTCGATTGTGGAGGATTTCCGACAACGGAGCATCCGAAACGACATACACCGAGTGGTCTTGGAAATAATGAGCCACCTTCTTTGCAGTCATGTAGAACCCATAAATAAGCTTTTGATAATGGGGATACCTCTGCTTGGAAGGAGTGAGGACTTCAGAGACATAATATACTGGCCGCTGAACCTTGTACGCTTTGCCTTCTTCTTCACGTTCGACTGTGAGAACAGTGCGGACGACTTGATTTGTAGCCGCGATGTATAGAAGAAGGGGTTCTTTACTGGGCGGGGCAGTAAGAACCGACTGGGTTGAAAGCAGGGCTTTGAGGTCGTCGAATGCAATTTGGGCTTCGTCTGTCCACTCGAAAGTATCTGATTTCTTCTTGAGTCGGTACAGAGGTAACGCCTTCTCGCCGAGTCGAGCGATAAACCTGCTCAAAGCCGCTAGGCAACCTGTGAGCCTTTGAACATCATGTATTCTGACCGGCCGCTCCATTCGGACGATGGTCCCGATATATTCGAGGTTAACATCGATCCCTCGTTCGGAAACAAAGAAACCGAGTAACTTTCCGCTGGGAACACCGAATGAACACTTGGCAGGGTTGAGCTTGATATCGTACCTACGAAGGTTGGCAAATGTTTCTGCCAAGTCAGTCAGCAGGTCGGAACCTTTGCATGACTTGACTACGATATCATCCATATATGCCTCCACATTTCGACCGATCTGGTCAAGGAGGCATTTTTGGATCATGCGCATGAAAGTTGCTCCTGCATTCTTCAAACCGAATGGCATAGTGATGTACCAGAAACACCCGAATGGGGTGATGAAGGCTGTTTTTAATTCATCCGGACCATACAGACGGATCTGATGATAGCCCGAATAGGCATCAAGGATTGATAAACGCTCGCAGCCCGCGGTCGAATCAACAATTTGATCAATGCGGGGGAGCGGGAAATGATCTTTCGGGCAGACCTTATTGAGATGCTTGAAGTCGATGCACATACGGAGAGACTTGTCCTTCTTGGGCACCATGACAACATTGGCGAGCCACTTGGAGTGGTGTACCTCGCAAATGAAGTTGGCTACCAAAAGTTTAGCCACCTCCTCTCCGATTGCCTTCCTTTTGTGTGCGGCGGACCGACGCAGGCGTTCTCGGATGGGCCGAGCAGTAGGATCCACATGCAGTCGGTGCTCAGCCAACTCCCTGGGTACACCTGGCATGTCATCGGGCTTCCATGCAAAAATGTGCCAGTTCTCACGGAGGAATTGGATGAGCTCGACTTCCTATTTTGGATCAAGGGTAGTGGAGATGTTCGTCGGGGCAGGGGTGTCGTCCGTCGGGTGGATGCTGACTTTCTTCGTGTCGCCCGCCAACTGGAATGCGGACTCCAAAGCTGGCTTCTTCGAATGCATCAAGTCAGTGGGGTCGGCTGTCTTCTTGTACTCATCCAGCTCGAGGATAGCCATCTGCTGATCGGCAATCCGCGACCCCTGCTGCAGACACTCTTCGGCCCGCTGCCGATTGCCTGTGATCGTGATCACACCTTTGGGACCCGGCATCTTCAGCTTCAAATACACGTAACATGGACGGGCCATGAAACGTGCATACGCCGGACGGCCCAGAATTGCATGGTATGCACTCTGGAAGTCCACCACCTCGAATGACAGCTTTTCCTTGCGGAAGTTCTTGTCGGAGCCGAAAACGACGTCCAACGCGTTTTGGCCGAGTGACTTGGCCTTTTGTCCTGGGACGACTCGGTGGAACTGCATGCTGCTCTCGCTAAGTTTGGACAGCGGAATGCCCATCCCCTTGAGAGTGTCAGCGTACATGATGTTCAAGCCGCTGCCGCCGTCCATGAGGACTTTGCGCAGTCGGACTCCTTCCACCACCGGGTCGACGACCAGAGCCTGCCTCCCCAGGGTGGGCACATGTGCTGGATGGTCTGACTGGTCAAAGGTGATCGTAGTCTGAGACCATTTGGGGAACGTGGGGTTGGTTGGTCTTGCCATGTTCACCTCCCTGTTCACCAGCTTCAATCGATTCTTGCTTTCCACGTCAGCAAAATTCATCAATGTTGCATGGACTTGGGGGAACGGGTCCTCCTTGTCCTCATCATCCTGCTCGTGGTCCTTATCACTCGGTTGCCCTTCGCCGAACCCTTGGATCAGGAGGCGACATTGCCGAGTGGTGTGCTTCGGGAATATGGCGTTGCCTTCTTCGTCCATCTTCGTGTGGATTGGACATGGCTGATCCAGGATGGAATTCCCGAACTGCTTCTTCTTGGGGGTGTACTGAGCTTTCCCCTTGCCCTTGAACTTGGCATTGGTAACGGCTGCTGCCTTTGCCTGCGGAGTGGACGGAGCTTGCTTTTGCTTCCGATTGTTATTCACATCTCCGTCGGTGACCGCCTTGTGCTTGCCGCTACGTATAAGGTCCTCTTCTTCGCCATTTGCACAGCGTGCGGCTATCTCCATCATCTTGCTCATGGAGATGTCGCCTGTCCGACCGAACTTCAGATACAGATCTCTGTACCGCACGCCTGCCTTGAAGGCGCAGACTGCTTGGTGCTCTGTGACATTCTCCACCGTGTGGTAGAGGGTCGTCCAGAGCTGGATGAAATCGCGCAGGGGCTCATTCTGCTTCTGGACACAGTGCTGGAGCTCCACGAAACCAGCAGGGCGTTTGCACGTGCCCTCGAAGGTTCTGATGAAGACTCGGGACATATCTGCCTAGCTGTAGATGCTTGATGGAGCAAACTGGTTCAGCCACGCTCGTGCCGAGACGTCGAGCATCAGCGGGAGATGTTTCATGGCGACCTGGTCATCTCCGCCACCGATCTGGACTGCCACTCGGTAGTCGTCCAGCCATGTTTCTGGCTTGGATTCTCCTGTGAACTTGCTGATCCCCGTCGCCAATCGGATGTCAGCTGAACGGATGGCCCGACTGAAGCACTCGGGGCCAGAGACGATGGTCCTGCTGCCACTCGGACGGTCTCTATCGTGACCATCACGATGGGCTCGACTCCTGTCGACCTTCCTCTGGGCGATTTACCCTCTTGCGTCGGGCCTCGGATCATACGTGTCACCGACTGAACGCCGATCATCGTGATGTCGGGGCCCGTAAGGCCCACCCTGCGGAGGGGTGCGTGAACGGCGACGATCTTCGGGATTCGTGGAACGGCTGTCCCCTCTGCGTCGCTGATGAGAGTGGGGGCTGTAAACCGACCGATGCGTGTTCGCGTGAACAGAACTGTTGTGGATCCTGTTGTGCGACTGGGAGACCGCCGAATTCTGCTGCTGCACCGTGTGCAACACGGCACGGATCTGCTCGATCCTCTACCAGCCTTTGAATCAGTCGGTTAGAGGGAATCGGCTATCTTGGCAGCGGCAGCCAGGTTGAGGAAGGGTGTGCGGAACACCACGACGTTACTCTGACGAGTGCGTCGACTGGCAGAACGGTGGTGTTGACGGCGAGCGCCGGATGATTCACCGACCTCGTGCTCGTTCCGACCAGTCCGGTGGGGACTTTCATGGGAATTGGCCATGAGAACTTCGGCTGCGGGCCCACGACCCAAGTACTCGGAAGGTAACTCAGTCGGAACTGAGTCTGAGCACTGGGACGGTGGCGCGACCACAACCGACTCGAGGACCGCCACTTGAGGAGACGCGCTCTGTCGCGCCTGGGCGTGTCGCACCCAACGCTGAAGCCGCGGACGGCGGGACCGCTTGTTGCGGCGCGTGACGGGGGCGAAGATCGACACCGGGGCCGACTGCTGGAGAAGACGCCGCGGGCACCGGCACGGAAGTGCGTAGCCCCGCGACTGGGGAGCGCCTCGACATCGAGAGGCGCATCCCGAAGCCATGCCGAATCGTCGATGATGAAGGAGAGCGCGCCGAAGAGGATCTCACGACCCATGCATAAATCTCCGCCAGATGACATGATGAAAAGATGAAGTTGCAAACTCGCCGGAAGTCGCTTAGACGCCTGCCCCAAGGTGGGTGCCAACTGTCGTGGGTATAAGTCTGATAGTAGATGTGTAGGGTACGAAAGGATGGGCAGTGCCTTAGCTACGGCGAGGTTGTATGAGTTCAGGACCCTCTACGGTGGAGGTAAAAGCCCTACGTCTCAGTGCTCTTGGGACCTTAGTGTCGAGTGGAATATGAGATTACAGTAAATGCCAACCCCTGCACCAGTGGGGAAGGGCGGCTTATATAGAGTGCGCTGCCCTTACAGCGGCCCGGTGGACAGGGGTGGAGTAGTGGCGAATAAATGCCTACGTTACAGGTAACGTATGCCTTAAATGCTAATAATGGTGTATGAAAACGTGTGACCGTTGCCTTCCTGGGAGGTTACGATGTACAGAGTGGAATTCAATCGGTACGATAAATATGCTCCGAATGCTCGTCACCGACTGGATGATGGGGGTCCTTAGTTCAGTCGGAACTGTCTAAGGGCCTTGCCCTCTATGAAGGGTAGTCCTTGGGTAGGACCTATAGGGCAGGCCTATGACCCTACCCTGGGACTATAACCCCATCAATATCCATCAATATCTTCATCCGCACCATCTCCTCTTCGAACCCTAGTTCATCTCTTGTATCCGATCTTTGTCTCAAAACCTCAAATTGGTACCTCGGGGTTGCTAGTAATGTTGATTACTCCTTGTAGTTGATGCTAGTTGGTTTACTTGGTGGTAGATGATATGTTCATATCCTTAATGATTATTAATACTCCTCTTATTATGAACATGAATATGCTTTGTGAGTAATTATGTTTGTTCCCTAGGACATGGGATAAGTCTTGCTATAAGTAATCATGTGACTTTGGTATTCGTTCGATATTTTGATGAGATGTATGTTGTCTCTCCTCTAGTAGTGTCATTTGAACGTCGACTACATGACACTTAACCATTATTTGGGCCTAGGGGGGCATTGGGAAGTAATAAGTAGATGATGGGTTGCTAGAGTGACACAAGCTTAAACCCTAGTTTATGTGTTGCTTCGTAAGGGGCTGATTTGGATCCATATGTTTCATGCTATGGTTAGATTTATCCTAATTCTTCTTTCGTAGTTGTGGATGCTTGCGGGAGAGGTTAATCATAAGTGGGATGTTTGTCCAAGTAAGGGCAGCACCGGTCCACCCACATACCAAATTATCAAAGTAATGAACGCGAATCATATGAGCATGATGAAAACTAGCTTGACAGAAATTCCCATGTGTCCTCGGGAGCGCTTTGCTTTATATAAGAGTTTGTCCAGGCTTGTGGTTTGCTACAAAAAGGATTGGGACACCTTGCTGCACCTTTGCTACAATTTTACTTGCTACCTGTTATGAATTCCCTTATCAAAAAACTATGTGTTACCGATAATTTCAGTGCTTGTGAAGAATACCTTACTGAAAACCGCTTGTCATTTCCTTATGCTCCTCGTTGGGTTCGACACTCTTACTTATCGAAAGGACTACAATAGATCCCCTACACTTGTGGGTCATCAAGACTCTTTTCTGGCGCCGTTGCTGGGGAGTGAAGCGCCTTTGGTGAGTGGAACTTGGTAAGGAAACTTTTTATATATTGTGCTGAAATTTACTGTCACTTGTCACAATCGAAAATAATCCTTTGAGGGGCTTGTTCAGGGTATCTTCACCCCGACCGGAAGCACAAAGATATGATCCTCAACCTTCTGCACCTACTGAAAATATTTATTATGAAATTCCTTCAGGTATGATAGAAAAAATGCTAGCTAATCCTTATGCAGGAGATGGAACACTACATCCTCATTTGCATCTAATCTATGTGGATGAAGTTTGTGGATTATTTAAGTTTGTAGGTCTGCCCAAGGATGATGTCAAGAAGAAGGTATTTCCTTTATCTTTGAAGGAGAAGGCATTGACATGGTATAGGCTATGTGATGATATTGGATCATGGAACTACAACCGATTGAAATTGGAATTTCATTAGAAGTTTTATCCTATGCATTTGGTTCATTGTGATCGGAATTATATGTATAATGTTTCTCCTTGTGAAGAAGAAAGAATCGCTCAAGCTTGGGGAGGCTTAAGTCAATGCTATATTCATGCCCCAATTATGATCTCTCGAGAGAAATTATTATTCAGAATTTTTATGCTCGGCTCTCTCGTAATGATCAATCCATGCTCGATACTTCTTGTGTTGGTTCCTTTATGAACAAAGATGTTGAGTTCAAATGGGACTTATTGGAAAGAATTAAACGCAACTCTGAAGATTGGGAACTCAATGAAGGTAATGAGTCAGGTATAAGCCTTAATTTTGATTGTGTTAAATCCTTTATAGACATCGATGCTTTTTGTTATTTTAGCACTAAATATGGACTTGACTCTGAGGTATTAACTTAATTTTGTGAATATTTTGCTACTCGAGTTGATCTCCCCAAGGAGAAGTGGTTTAAATATCATCCTCCAAGTGAATTTAAAGTGGTTGAACCTATTAAAGTTGAAGAAGAAACTATTATTTATAAAGTTGATCATGTTATTCCTACTTCTTATATTGAGAAACTACCCTTTCCTCTTAGAATAAAGGAACATGCTAAAGCTTCAACTGTGGTCCGTAAGAGTTGTTCTACAACACCTATACCTCCTGAACAAATTAAAGTTGAAACACATATTTCTATGGTTAAAGATCTCTTGGTTGATAATATTGATGGGCATGTCATTCATTTCTGTTATGACGCTGCTAGAATTGCTAGACCTGATACTAAAGGTAAACATAGACCTACTGTTGGCGTGCCTGTTGTTTCTGTTAAAATAGGAGATCATTGTTATCATGGCTTATGTTATGTGGGTGCTAGTGTGAGTGCAATTCCCTTTACCTTATACCAAGAAATTATGAATGATATTGCACCAGCTGAATTAGAAGAAATTGATGTTACCATCAAGCTTGCTAATAGGGATACTATTGTACCAATTGGGATTGTTAGAGATGTTGAAGTCTTGTGTGGTAAAATAAAGTATCCTACTAATTTTATTGTTCTTGGTTCCCCACAAGATGATTTTTGTCCCATTATATTCGGTAGACCCTTCTTGAATACTCTTAATGCTAAGATTGATTGTGAGAAAGAAACGGTTACTGTAAGTTTTGGGGATGTGTCTCATGAGTTCAATTTCTCTAAATTCCGTAGACAGCCCCATGACAAAGAATTGTCTATTAGAGATGAAATTATTGGTCTCGCTTCTATTGTCGTGGCTCCTACTGATCCCTTAGAACAATATTTGCTAGACCATGAAAATGATATTCATATGAATGAAAGGAATGAAATAGATAAGATTTTCTTTGATGAGTAGCCTATTTTCAAACACAACCTGCTTGTTGAAATACTTGGGGAACCTCCTCCACCCATGGGTGATCCCGTGTTTGAGCTTAAACATTTACCTGATAATCTGAAGTATGCTTATCTTGATGAAAAAGAGATATATCATGTTATTATCAGTGCTAACCTTTCAGAGCATGAAGAAAAGAGATTATTGAAAACTTTGAGGAAGCACCGTGTTGCTATTGGATATACTCTTCATGATCTTAAGGGCATTAGTCCCACTCTATGTCAGCACAAAATCAATATGGAGCCTGATGCTATACCAGTTGTTGATCACCAACGACGATTGAGTCCTAAAATGAAGGAAGTGGTAAGAAATTAAATACTAAAGCTTCTGGAGGCAGGTATAATTTATCCCATTGCAGATAGTAGATGGGTTAGTCCCGTTCATTGTGTCCCTAAAAAGGGAGGTATTACCGTTGTTCCTAATGATAAAAATGAATTGATCCCGCAAATAATTGTTACAGGATATAGATGTGTTACCGCTACCTTTTATTGATCAAATGCTAGAAAGACTATCCAAACATACACATTTTTGCTTTCTAGACGGTTATTCTGGTTTCTCTCAAATACATGTGTCCAAAGAGGGTCAAGAGAAGACCACTTTTACTTGCCCTTTCGGTACCGTTGCTTATAGACGTATGCCTTTTGGTTTATGCAATGCACCTGTTACCTTTCAAAGATGTATGATGGCTATATTCTCTGACTTTTGTCAAAACATTGTTGAGGTTTTCATTGATGATTTTTACGTTTGCGGAACTTCTTTTGATGATTGCTTGAGCAACCTTGATCGAGTTTTGCAGATATGTGAAGAAACTAATCTTGCCTTGAATTGGGAGAGGTTTCACTTTATGGTCAATGAAGGCATTGTTTTGGGACACAAAATCTCCAAAAGAGGTCTTGAAGTTGATAACGCTTAAGTTGATGCTATTGAAAAAATGTCGTGTCCAACAGATATCAAAGGTATAAGAAGTTCCCTTGGTCATGCTGGTTTCTATAGGAGATTTACTAAAGAGTTCTCTAAGATTTCTAGGCCTCTCACTAATATTTTGCAAAAGGATGTTCCATTCGTTTTTATTGTGATTGTGTAGAAGCATTTGAAATTCTCAAGAGAGCCGTGATCATCGCACCTGTTGTTCAACCACCTGATTGGAACCCACCCTTTGAAATTATGTGTGATGCCAGTGATTATGTTGTTGGTGATGTTCTAGGGCAAAGAGTTGATAAGAAATTAAATGCCATCCATTATGCTAGTAAAACTCTAGACAGTGCTTAAAGAAACTACGCTACCACTGAAAAGAAATTTTTAGCAGTTGTGTTTGCTTGCAATAAGTTTAGAGACCTTATATTGTTGATTCCAAAGTAACTATTTTCGCTGATCACGCTGCTATTAAATACCTTATCGAAAATAAACATGCTAAACCTAGACTTATTAGATGGGTTCTTCTGCTACAAGAATTTGATCTGCATATTATTGATAGAAAGGGTGTTGATAACCCCATAGCAGATAACTTGTCTAGACTAGAGAATGTTCTTGATGACCCACTACCTATTAATGATAGCTTCCCTGATGAACAATTAGCTGTCATAAATGCTTCACACAGTGCTCCTTGGTATGCTGATTATGCTAACTACATTGTTGCTAAATTTATATTGCCTTGTGATACGTCTCCATCGTATCTACTTTACCAAACTCTTTTGCCCTTGTTTTGGACTCTAATTTGCATGATTTGAATGGAACTAACCCGGACTGACGCTATTTTCAGTAGAATTTCCATGGTGTTGTTTTTGCACAAAAATAAAAGTTCTCGGAATGACCTAGAAATTTACGAGTATTTTTTGTGGAATATATAAAAAATACTGGCGCAAGAATTACCTCGAGGGACGGAGCGAGGAGCCCACAAGCTCAGGAGGCGCGGGCCCCCCTGGTCGCGCCTGGCTGGCTTGTGAGGCCCTCGTGGCTCCACCACCTCCAATTCCAGCTCTATTTAGTCTCTCTCGTCCACAAAAAAAATCAGAGAGAAGATTTCATCATGTTTTACTATACGGAACCGCCGCCACCACCTATTCTTCCTCTGGAGGGCAGATCTGGAGTCCTTTCCGGGCTCCGGAGAGGGGAGATCGACGCCGTCGACATCACCAACCATCCTTCATCGCCAATTCCATGATGCTCTTCACCGTTTGTGAGTAATCACATCGTAGGCTTGCTGGACGGTGATGGGTTGGATGAGATCTATCATGTAATCGAGTTAGTTTTGATGGGGTTTGATCCCTAGTATCCACTATGTTCTTAGATTGATGTTGCTACTACTTTGCTATGCTTAATGCTTGTCACTAGGGCCCGAGTGCCATGATTTCAGATCTAAACCTATTATGTTCCCATCAATATATGTGTGTTCTTGATCCTATCTTGCAAGTTGTAGTCACGTACTATGTGTTATGACCCGGCAACCCCGGAGTGACAATAGCCAGAACCACTCCCGGAAATGACCATAGTATGAGGAGTTCATGTATTCACTAAGTGCTAATGCTTTGTTCCAGTTCTCTAATAAAAGGAGAACCTTAATATCCCTTAGTTTCCATTAGGACCCCGCTGCCACGGGAGGGATGGACAATAGATGTCATGCAAGTTCTTCTCCATAAGCACGTATGACTATATACGGAATACATGCCTACATTACATTGACGAACTGGAGCTAGTTACAAATCTCCCCATGTTATAACTGATACATGATGAATGTCATCCGGCATAATTATCCATCACTGATCCAATGCTTATGAGTTTTTCCTACTGGTCCTTGCTACGTTACTTTGCCGCTACTTCTATCACTTCTGCTACTGTTACCGCTACTGCTGTCACTGTTGCTACTGTTACCGTTGCTATCACACTACTTTGCTACTAAAACTTTGCTGCAGATACTAAGTCTTTCAGGTGTGGTTGAATTGACAACTCAATTGCTAATACTCGAGAATATTCTTTGGCTTCCCCTTGTGTCGAATCAACAAATTTTGGTTGAATACTCTACCCTCGAAAACGGTTGCGATCCCCTATACTTGTGGGTTATCAAGACTATTTTCTGGCGCCGTTGCCGGGGAAGCATAGCACTATTCTCTGAGTCACTTGGGATTTACGTCTGTTGATCAGTATGAGGAATACAAGAGATCCAAAAACTAAAGTCTTGCCCTCAACTACGAGGTCAGGTAAGGAACTGTCATCTAGCTCTGCACTTGATTCACCTTCAGTTATGAGTAAGTTTGCGACACCACCACCTACTAGAAATTCTGATGTGTCGCATGTGCTTGATGATGCTACTTCTGCTATCCATGATGCTTATGATGATGCTTTGCTTGATACTGCTTTGCCACTGGGTGCATTCCTTGATGCACAAATGGCTAGAGTTGCTGCTGAATGTGATGATACTTCTGAAACTGCTGAAATTATTGAAGTAGAACCTGTTGTTTCACCTGTTAGAACTAGCTCTCCTAGATATGAATTGCCTGATATACCTAAGGGTTATGTTATGGAGGGAGAGATAGCTTAGAACTTTCTTGCTTGTAAGGATAGCTATGATCTTGAGAATTTATTACGCAAGTGGCAAGAAAAATCTCTGAACGCTAGAATGAAATACGATCCTAAGTTTGCTACATCGCTTATCTTTGTGACCGATAAGGATTATGAATTCTCTGTCGATCCTAAGTTAATCACTTTGGTCAAATCTGATCATTTTCATGGTTATGAGTCTGAAACGGTTGTAGCACATCTTACCAAACTACACGATATAGCCACTCTATTCACGAGTGAGGAAAAGATCCGCCACTACTATATCCTTAAGTCGTTTCCTTTCTCGCTAAAGGGTGATGCTAAGACTTGGTTTACTTCTCTTGCTCTTGGTTGTGTCTGTAGTCCCCAGGATATGATCTACTACTTCTCTGAGAAATATTTTCCTGCACATAAGAAACAAGCTGCCTTGCAGGTATATATAACTTTGTGAAAGTTGAAGAAGAGAGTCTCCCACAAGCTTGGGGGAGGCTTGTCCAGTTACTAAATGCTTTGCCTGATCACCCTCTTGAGAAGAATGAAATACTTGATATCTTCTATAATGGACTAACCGATGCTTCTAGGGACCACCTAGATAGTTGTGCTGGTTGTGTTTTCAGGGAACGAACTGTGGAACAAGCTGAGATTCTATTGAATAATATCTTGTGCAATGAGAATGCTTGGACTATTCCCGAACCACCTCCGAAGCCAACTCCAAAGAAAAGAGGTATCATATTCCTCAGTCCTGAAGATATGCAAGAAGCTAAGAAATCTATGCAAGAGAAAGGCATTAAATCTGAAGATGTCAAGAATCTACCACCTATCGAAATAATACATGGTCTTGATAACCCGACATAGGTAGTAGATGTAAATTCTCTTCGTAGATTCAATGAGAGTGATATTCCTTTTGATAAACCTGCTAGATTATGCTTAGATGAATTTGATAACTTTGTTGCCAAACAACAAACTTTCAATGATTATGTTAGCAGACAATTGAGGCAAAATGCTCGTATGATTGATCATATAAGTGCTTGTGTGGATAGAAATGTCAATGATCTTAAGCTTTTGAGTAAACATGCCTCTATGGTCACCACTCAAGTAGAACAAGTACTTAAGGCTAAAAATGACTTGCTCAAAGTGTTAAATGACAAGTGTGTTAGAGTTATCACTAGAGGTGGTAGAATGACCCAGGAACCTTTGTATCCTAAGGGTCATCCTAAGAGAATTGAACAAGATTCTCAAGGAGTTAGCACTGAGGCACCTAGTCATCCTAGTAATAGGAAGAAAAGAAAGATGATAGGAACTTGCATGCTAGCAAACCTGCTACTGTTACACCTGAGAATCCAAATGATATCTCTGTTTCTGATGCCGAAACACAATCTGGTGATGAACATGAGCCTAGTGATAATATCGATAGTGGTGTTCATGTTGATGCTCAACCTAGCAATGATAAGGATGTGGAGATTGAACCTGTTGATCTTGATAACCCACAATCTAAGAATAGGAGATATGATAAGAACGATTTCATTGCTAGGAAGCATGGTAAAGAAATGGAACCATGGGTTCAGAAACCCATGCCCTTTCTTCCCAAACCATCCAAGAAAAAGGATGATGAGGATTTTGAGCGCTTTGTTGAAATGATTAGGCCTGTCTTTTTGCAAATGCGTTTGACAGATATGCTCAAAATGTCTCCTTATGCTAAGTACATGAAAGATATTGTGACTAATAAAAGGATGATATGTGAGGTTGATATTTCCACCATGCTCGCTAATTACACCTTCAAGGCTGGAACTCCTAAGAAACTAGGTGATCCCGGAGTGCCCACTATACCTTGCTCCATTAAAGGAAACTACATTAGAACTGCTTTATGCGATCTTGGAGCCGGTGTTAGTGTTATGCCTCTCTCGATTTAGCGTGGACTTGAATTGGATAAGTTGACACCCACTGAAATGTCTTTGCAAATGGTCGACAAATCAACTGCTTTTCCTATCGGCATTTGCAAGGATGTGCCTGTTGTGGTTGTTAACGTTACTATCTTAATGGACTTTGTTATTCTGGATATTCCCGAGGATGATGCCATGGCGGTCATCCTTGGAAGACCCTTTTTAAACACTGCAGGGGCTGTTATTGATTGCAACAAAGGCAATGTCACTTTCCATGTCAATGGTAATGAGCATACGGTGCACTTTCCGAAGAAACAATATCGAGTCCATTGTATCAATGCTATTGAAAAAACTTCATCAATCCTTATTGGGAGCTTTGAATGCCTTATACCTACTGTCAAGATGAAGTATGATTTACTTCTTGGGGATATGCACATCCCCATTGAGGTAACTTAGTGATTATTCGAAAATTCTCCGGTTTCATGTGATTCAAAAAAAGTTTGTCAAGGAGACTTGATCAACCTCATTGACGGATTTCTTTTGATGACCATGAGATGGATGAATCTAAGAGTCACAACCTTCTGTTCCGAGCTTTTATTTTATTTTTTGTTTAGAAGAAAAATGATAAATTTAGCTTTAGTTTTTCCTATTTTCTGCTTTTTGTGTCCCTTAGAAAAGTGTCCCGAAAATAAAAGTTCTTCAAATGCCCTGAAAAGCAAGTATGATTTTTTCTGGAATTTTTGAAAAATTCTGAGATAGAGAGCTAGTCAAGGGGATGCACTAGTGGGCCACAAGCCCAGGAGGCGCGGACACCCCCATGGTCGCGCCTTCCAGGCTTGTGCGCCCCACGTGGACCCCTCCACTTATTCCAGCTCCCATCTCCTTCTCCTACCTCCAGAAAAAAGCATTCCACAGCTCAAACCCGTGTTCTTGCTCTTCTTGCTGCGTTTTTCGATCTCCTTGTGCAAAGCCCCTTTCACCAAACTGTTTTGGGGGAATTGTTCCTTGGTATGTGACTCCTCCATTGGTCCAATTAGTTTTTTCTCTAGTATTTTATCCGTCGCGTATTATTGTTGCCTTGGTGACCCTGTTCTTGAGCTTTGCATGTTAATTTGAGTTGGTCCCAAGTAGTTCTGATGCATGATATGGCCTCTAGGCACTTGTAGGAGTAGTTGCTATGAGTTTTGTTGAGCCTTGTTCACTTTTCTTTTGAGTCACTAAAAATTTCAGAAATTTTCAAAGAAAGAAAAAGGAAAAGATGAGGAGGTTCCTAAGAGGCTCTTCAAGCCATGATCCCAAGGAAGATAACAATGAGAAGAAGAAACCCAAGTATCCGGTCCCCCGAGTTGCAGAAGTTTGAGCGTGCGAGTGCCCAAGCGATGTGTTCTTACGTGCCGTCGGTCTTTATGAGGATTTTCATTACTTGGTGGAGAATGCAAGCCTTACCGCATTTGTTGAAGATAAGTGTCCACAATACCTCCTCCACACTAATATTTTCGTGCAAAGCTTTAATTTCTATCCAAGGAAGAGTCCTCCTATGGTTGAGTTCAAGTCATATGATATCCCCCAACGCATGTCACTTCAGGATTTTTGCAATGTTTGCAAATTACCTTATGTTGGGGATATTCATGAACCTCGTCCACGGGACTTGGAGGATTTCATTGATACCATTGTTGTAGGAGAGGAGAGAGGAGTTTCTTGCGCTAGCGTTGCTAGCATACATTTTCCGGTGCTTCGGTATTTCTCATTATTCGTGGGAAATGTTTGATTGGCCATGGGAAAGCTGGGGCTCTTAGCTCCCGAGATCTTGCGGTTTTGCACGAAGCCCTTTATAATGATAAAACTTATAGCTTGGGCGATATAGTGGCTCAACGGTTGAACACGAACCGTACTAAAGGCGTTGTTTATGGAGGTATCTATGCTACCCGTCTTGCTAGACATTTTGAGATACCTATTAGACTGCACGAGGAAGAAGAGATGCTTCTTGCTGAGAGATATCTAGATTATGATAGCATGGTTCGCCATGACTTTCTTGACAAAGATATAAATAAGAGGATGATTTATAACCTGGTATTTAGCCAGGGTACTCGTGAGACTATTACTTTGCCTGCTCCTTCTTTGTTCAATCTTCATCTAGGCAGGTACATTATTATGCCCTCAGACATCTATGCATATTGGGTCATAGCGCCACCACAGGCGCTCGTGCCCGAGCTACCTGTCGAGTACCAGACGCCAGTTTATCAGTGGAAGCCAGAGGAGCTCACCCAGCAGTGGCACCCTCAGTACACTCCGGAGTACCCCGGAGATGGTCATTTCCCTCCACGGGAGTATACCAACTTAGGCCAAAATCCTAAGCTTGGGGGAGTACGTGTTTCTCACTAACTTTATATTCATGCTCACACTTTCACTTTGATAGTCGGTGTTCACACCTTGCCACTGTATCATCCATGCTAGTTTATTTCATTTTCTCGCTTTCTTCTCGTGTGTTTGTCTAGTTTGAGAAAAACAAAAAAAATAGTTGTAAGTTTACTTTCCAGCTTGCTTAGTGGTGTTTAAAAATAAAACCCAAAAAGATTTCTCGTTCTTCTTTTGCTTGTTGGGATCTTTCCCGTGTAAATAGTTTTCTTTTTCTTTGGGTCAAGGTAGAAGACCATGGTTAAAATGTTTAGTGGCTCTCGCATGCATATCTGTTTATCTGTCAAAGAGCCATATTACTTTGTCTTCTCCTCTGTGTTTGCTTGCAGATTCCAGCTTAGTCCAATGCACGAACACTCTCACTATTATTCACTTCATTCGGTCGTGCAAGTGAAAGGCAATAATGATGATATATGATGAAGTGACTGAGCCTGGAAAAGCTGGTATGAACTCGATCTATTTTGTTTTTGTAAATATGACTAGCTCATCGTTCCTAATTCAGCTTTGTTATGAGAGAAACATGTTTGCAATGACAACTTAGAGATCATAGTTTCTGATGCCATGCTTAATCAGCTAGGAGCTTATAATGGTTTGTCTTGGATGCCAACATGAATTTCAAGATAATTATGATGTAGTATGATAGGATGGTATCCTCCTTTGAATGATTCAAGTGGCTTGACTTGGCACATGTTCACGCATCCAGTTGAAACAAAATCAACATAGCCTCTATGATATTCATGTTTATGGTGATTTATGCCCTATTCATGCTTGCACTCAATGTTGGTTAATTTGAATGCATATTGATGACTGTTGTCGCTCTCTAGTTGGTCGCTTCCCAGTCTTTTGCTAGCCTTCACTTGTACTAAGAGGGAATACTGCTTGTGCATCCACTTCCATAAACCCAAAGTTGTTCCATATGCGTCCACCAGACCTACCTATATGCGGTATCTACCTGCCGTTCCAAGTAAATTTGCATGTGCCACTCTCTAAACCTTCAAGAATAATCTATTTTGTATGCCCGAACCGCTCATGTGGTGACAAGGGGCGGTCAGTATCTTCCATGCTAGGCGTTTTATCCTCGATATGTGTTTATTCACTATCACTCACGAGAAAGGGGCCGGTAATTGGAATGTCCAGTTCCATGCTCAAATCGAAAAGATAATTGCAAACAAAACTCCCCTGGATAGTTGTTGGTATGGATGGCACCTGAGTATTTGTCTAGTCGTGGAGTGTGATTGATAGATGGTGGGGGAGTCAAAACTTTACTTTTCTGTTTGGGAACCGCCTATAATATGTGTAGCATGGAACGTGGTGAAAACTCTTGGTCATCGCGTTGACAATGAAAGCATGCCACCCAAAATTAGTTATCTCTGTTTTAAAAGCTTGAGCTCTGGCACCTCTGCAAATCAATGCTTCCCTCTATGAAGGGCCTATCTATTTATGTTTCTGTTGATTCATCCTCTTCTTATAAAAGGCACCAATTAGAGAGCACCTCCGTCATTTTTATAATTTGCTTTTAATTGTTATTGAGTATGACTATGACTGGATCTTCTTTTCCATGAATTACAATTTTCAGTCATTCCTTGCTCTTTGAAGGTGCTCTGCATTTATGTTTTGCGGTCTCAGAAAGAGCTAGCGAGATACCATCTGTTCATATTGCTTCATGATTGTTTTGATTGAAGTGTTGACGTTGGAAACTTATTATTATTGCTCGCTAGTTGATTTTGCCGTTGATATAAGTTTACCAAGAGACCTAAATGTCATTGCTTATGTGGTTAGCTTATGATCTTGCTGAAAATCTGAATATGAGTTAGACATAATTACAACAACAAGATCAAATAGAGTTCGTAAAAGTTTTTCTTTTGTCTCTTTCAGTTTGTCAACTGAATTGCTTGAGGACAAGCAAGGCTTTCATCTTGGGAGAGTTGATACGTCTCCATCGTATCTACTTTTTCAAACTCTTTTGCCCTTGTTTTGGACTCTAATTTGCATGATTTGAATGGAACTAACCCGGACTGACGCTGTTTTCAGCAGAATTGCCATGGTGTTGTTTTTGCACAAAAATAAAAGTTCTCGGAATGACCTGGAAATTTACGAGGATTTTTTGTGGAATATATAAAATATACTGGCGCAAGAATTACCAAGAGGGACGGAGCGAGGAGCCCACAAGCCCAGGAGGCGCGAGCCCCCCTGGCCGCGCCTGGCAGGCTTGTGAGGCCCTCGTGGCTCCGCCGCCTCCAACTCGAGCTCTATTTAGTCTCTCTCGCCCAGAAAAAATCAGACAGAAGAGTTCATCGCGTTTTACGATACAGAGCCGCCGCCACCACCTGTTCTTCCTCTGGAGGGCAGATCTGGATTCCGTTCTGGGCTCCGGAAAGGGGGAACCAACGCCGTCGTCATCACCAACCATCCTCCATCACCAATTCCATGATGCTCTTCACCGTTCATGAGTAATCTCATCGTAGGCTTGCTGGACGGTGATGGGTTGGATGAGATTTATCATGTAATTGAGTTAGTTTTGATGGGGTTTGATCCCTAGTATCCACTATGTTCTGAGATTGATGTTGCTACTACTTTGCTATGCTTAATGCTTGTCACTAGGGCCCAAGTGCCATGATTTCAGATATGAACCTATTATGTTCCCATCAATATATGTGTGTCCTTGATCCTATCTTGCAAGTTGTAGTAACCTACTATGTGTTATGACCCAACAACCCCGGAGTGACAATAGCCGGAACCACTCCCAGAGATGACCATAGCATGAGGAGTTCATGTATTCACTAAGTGTTAATGCTTTGTTCCGGTTCTCTATTAAAAGGAGAACCTTAATATCCCTTAGTTTCCATTAGGACCCCGCTGCCATGGGAGCGATGGACAATAGATGTCATGCAAGTTCTTTTCCATAAGCATGTATGACTATATACGGAATACATGCCTACATTACATTGACGAACTGGAGCTAGGTACAAATCCCCCCATGTTATAACTGATACATGATGAATGTCATTCGGCATAATTGTCCATCACCGATCCAATGCCTACGAGTTTTTCCTACTGGTCCTTGCTACGTTACTTTACCACTACTACTGTCACTGCTGCTACTGTTACCGTTAATGCTGTCACTGTTTCTACTGTTACCGTTGCTACCGTTTCTATCACACTACTTTGCTACTGAAACTTTGCTACATATACTAAGTCTTTTAGGTGTGGTTGAACTGACAACTCAACTGCTAATACTCGAGAATTTTCTTTGGCTTCCCCTTGTGTCGAATCAACAAATTTGGGTTGCATACTCTACCCTAAAAAACTGTTGCGATCCCCTATACTTGTGGGTTATCACCTAGCTTCACATACCAACAAAAGAAAAAGTTCTTCTATGATTTAAGACATTACTTTTGGGACGATTCACACCTTTGTAAAGAAGGAGTGGATGGTATTATTAGACGGTGTGTACCTGAACATGAACAGGGACAGATCCTACACAAGTGTCACTCCGTGGCCTACGGAGGACATCACGCTGGAGATAGAACTGCACACAAGGTATTACAATCTGGTTTTTATTGGCCTACTCTCTTCAAGGATGCTCGTAAGTTTGTCTTGTCTTGTGATGAATGTCAAAGAATTGGTAATATTAGTAGACGCCAGGAAATGTCTATGAATTACTCTCTTGTTATAGAACCATTTGATGTCTGGGGTTTTGATTATATGGGACCTTTTCCAAAGTCCAACGGGTATACTCATATTCTAGTTGTTGTTGATTATGTTACTAAGTGGGTAGAAGCTATTCCAACTAGTAATGCCGATCATAACACTTCTATTAAAATGCTGAAAGAAGTTATTTTCCCTAGACTTGGAGTCACTAGATATTTAATGACTCATGGTGGTTCACACTTTATTCATGGTCCTTTCCGTAAATTGCTTGCTAGGTATGATGCTAATCATAGAATTGCATCTTTTTATCATCCTCAGCCTAGTGGTCAAGTACAATTGAGCAATAGAGAAATTAAATTGATCTTGCAAAAGACCGTTAATAGATCTAGAAAGAATTGGTCTAAGAAACTTGACGACGCGTTATGGGCTTATAGAACCGCTTACAAAAACCCTATGGGTATGTATCCATATAAAATGATTTATGGTAAAGCATGTCAATTACCTCTAGAGCTAGAACATAAAGCTTATTGGGAAATTAAAGAGCTTAACTATGATTTCAAACTTGCTGGTGATGAGAGGTTATTTGACATTATCTCACTTGATGAATGGAGAACCCAGACATATGGTAATGCTAAGTTGCTTAAAGAAAAGGTTAAGAGATGGCATGATAGAAGGATGCAAAAGCATGAATTCTATGTAGGTGATCATGGCTTTCTATACAACTGTCATTTAAGATTTTTTGCAGGAAAACTTCTCTCTAAATGGGAAGGGCCTTACATTATCGATGAAGTATATTGTTCCGGTGACATCCAGATCAACAACGCCGAAGGCACAAATCTGAAGGTGGTAAATGGGCAAAGAATCAAACATTATATCTCGGGTACTCCCATAAATGTTGAAACCAATATTATCAATACCATAACTCCGGAGGAGTACATTAGGAGACCTACCAGAACATTTCAGACTCTGAAAAGGACTAGGTATGTGTGTTAAGGTAAGCAAACCGACTCCAAAACGATTCCAATGGAAATTTTTATGAGTTTCGGAATATTTAAAAAATTAGGAAAATGTAAAGCACTTCGAAAAGTGCACGAGGAGGCGACAAGCCAGGGGGCGCGGCCTACCCCCTTGGGCGCGCCCTGCAGGCTTGTGGCCAACCCATGTACCCCTCGGGCTCCGTTTTCTTGTGGTATACTCTTTTAGGTCAGCAAAAATTAATTATATAATCTCCCGAAGGTTTTAACCTTCGTATCATGACAATATCTCCTATTTTCATTTTGAGTTGTTTCTACAGCAGATTTAGAGTAAAATGTCGTCCCAAGATTCCGATGGGGAGAGTCATGTATCGCATTATCTTGCCAATCCAAAGCTCTAGGGGACTTAGATCCTTATGGATTGTTCTCGGAGGAGGAACTAGAGATATGCAAGTATGCGGAAGAAAGCTCGGACGAAGAGGAGATTCCCCTGCCTCGACCCGAAGATATGCATGTGGAGTTCAAGAACTCGAGCCTCCCAAATACAAGGAGAAAACTCAAGGTTCTATTTATCCCTTCTCGACTTCGACATGAGAGCGAGGATGAATTATGTCAAAAGAAAATGAGGCTCGAGCATGAAGTAGATGATATGAGGGAACAAAATTTCATTCTTAAGAGGACACTTGATAAGCCTTCAACCTCACCAACAACTCCAACATCACCACCTCCGAAGAAAGACAACTAAACACATGGGTATGGGCACTCCCCTTGGCTTGCACTAAGCTTGGGGGAGGTGCCCCGGTATCGTATAACCATCACACCCTTTTACTTTCTTCATTTTTCTTTGTTCGATCCTTTTGGTTATATATTGATCTAGTAGAATAAAATGAAGTTTGATCTAGTTCTGATTTTTGCTTTATGTTCCCCCTATGTAAGCAAGTCTGAGAGTTATATAATAAAGAGTAGTTTTGAGTTGACTGCTTTCCTTGCTTTCTATGATCTTAAGAAATAGAAATAGAAAGAAATATAGAATAAAAGCAAAATAGTATATATAATGATCTTATGGGGAGTGATGACTTCACATATAAAAAGTATGTTGATCAAAATTTGTTGTGAGTTGACAAACAAAGCTATTCGTCATTTTTTTAATTAAAAGGAAATAATAAATAAAGAGAGGTTCACATATGAATATACCATCTTGGACATATTTTATGATTGTGAGCACTCATTAAAATATTATATGTTAAGAAGTTGATGTTCGACAAGGAGGACAACATAATGAGTTATGTTTGCTTATTTCCGAATAGAATTTATATGGTTATAGATCCTTCAACATGTGTTGCTTGCTTCGACCCCATATTAGCCAAAAACTTCCGCACCAAGTAGAGATACTACTTGTGCATCCAAACACCTTTAACCCAGTTTTGCCTTGAGAGTCCACCATACCTACCTATGGATTGAGTAAGATCTTTCAAGTAAGTTGTCAGTGCAAGCAATAAAAATTGCTCTATAAATATGTGTGATATATTAGTGTGAGGAAAATAAACTTTATACGAACTTTTGATATGGAAGAAATAAAAGTGACAGAATACATAATAAAGTTCTTTATCACAAGGGGCAATCTAAAGTGATGTTCTGTTGCATTAAGGGATTGCGCGTCCAACTATAAAAGTGCATGACAACCTCTCCTTCCCTCTGTGAAGGGCCTATCTGGTACCTTTAATTTCTAGTAATTATCTTTATGTAAGAGTCGTGGTGATATTCACCATTTCCTTTATTTTGCCTTTATCTTTTGGCAAGCATCATGTGTTGGGGAATGATCTAGACAAATATATCCACTCGAATGTGGGTGATCATGAGTTATCATTGTTGACATTACCCTTGAGGTAAATAGTTGGGAGGCAAAACTATAAGCCCCTATCTTTCTCTGTGTCCGATTGAAGCTTTGACCTCATAGGTACAACATGAGTGTTAGCAATTATGAAAGACCATAAGATGATTGAGTATGTGGGTTTGCTTTACAAGCTCTTATATTGACTCTTTCCTACGTTGCGATAAATTGGAATTGCTTCAATGATTGAATCATAGTTTGTTAGTTCTCAATAGAATTCTTGATTCAGATTTTACCTTGTGAATGAATTGTTACTCTAGCATAAAATATTCTATGTCAATATGTGGTCTTGTTCAAAGATAACACTGATGCCTTCATGTCCGTATTTTATTTTTATCGACACCTCTATCTCTAAACATGTGGGCATATTTATCGATCTTGGTTTTCGCTTGAGGACAAGCAAGGTCTAAGCTTGGGGGAGTTGATACGTGCATTTTGCATCATGCTTTTATATTGATATTTACTGCATTATGGGCTCTTAATACACATTATTATGGTACTTATGCCTTTTCTCTCTTATTTTACAAGGTTTACATGAACAAGGAGAATGCCGACAGGTGGAATTCTGGACAAGAAAAGGAGCAACTCTGCTATTCTGCACAACAGCAAAAGTCCTGAAAACTTACAGAGAATTATTCTGGAATATATAAAAAATATTGGGCGAATGAAATACATCAGGCGACCCACCAGGTGGCCACAAGCAAGGGGGCGCGCCCTACAGGCTTGTTTGCCCTCTGGCAGGCCTCCCGTGCCCATCTTCAGCTATATGAAAGGTTTTGACGTGGAAAAAATCATATCAGAAATTTCGGGACGAAGCACCGCCGTCTCGAGGCGGAACTTTGGCAGAACCAATCTAGAGCTCTCGTGGAGCTATTCTGGCGGGGAAACTTCCCTCCCGGGGAGAATCGAAGCCATCGCCATCACCAACGATCCTCTCATTGAGAGGGGGTCAATATCCATCAACATATTCATAAGCACCATCTCCTCTTCAAACCCTAGTTCATCTCTTGTATCCGATCTTTGTCTCAAAACCTCGGATTGGTACCTGGGGGTTGCTAGTAGTGTTGATTACTCCTTGTAGTTGATGCTAGATGGTTTACTTGGTGGAAGATCATATGTCCAAATACTTAATGATTATTAATACTCCTCTAATTATGAACATGAATATGCTTTGTGAGTAATTACGTTTGTTCCTCAGGACATGGGATAAGTCTTGCTATAAGTAATCATGTGAATTTGGTATTCGTTCGATATTTTGATGAGATGCTTGTTGTCTCTCCTCTAGTGGTGTCATGTGAACATCGAGTACATGACAATTCACATTATTTGGGCCTAGGGGAAGGCATTGGGAAGTAATAAGTAGATGATAGGTTGCTAGAGTGATAGTAGCTTAAACACTAGTTTATGTGTTGCTTAGTAAGGGGCTGATTTGGATCCATATGTTTCATGCTATGGTTAGATTTATCTTAATTCTTCTTTCATAGTTGCAGATACTTGCAAGAGATGTTAATAATAAGTGGGATGTTTGTCCAACTAAGGGTATAACCCAAGTACCGGTCCACCCACATACCAAATTATCAAAGTAACGGCGAACCATATGAGCATGATGAAAACTAGCTTGACAGCAATTCCCATGTGTCCTCGGGAGCGCTTTGCTTTATATAATAGTTTGTCCAGACATGTCCTTTGCTACAAAAAGGATTGGGCCATCATTTTGCACCTTTGTTACATTTTTTACTTGCTACCCTTTACGAATTACCTTATCAGAAAACTATTTGTTACCGAGAATTTCAATGCTTGCACAGAATACCTTACTGAAAACCGCTTGTCATTTCCTTCTGCTCCTTGTTGGGTTGGACACTCTTACTTATCGAAAGGACTATGATAGATCCCCTACACTTGTGGGTCATCACTCCTCAATCCTTTGTCCATCGGGATAATACCCAAAACTTGAAAACTTCAATCTCATAAAACTCAACAAAACTTTGTGAGATCCGTTAGTATAAGCAACATATAAAATATTTTCAGGTGTTGTTATAAGTTTATTCTTATTTTATTTTAACATAGGATACTGTATTCTAACTTCTCCATGGCTTATACCCCCTGATACAATCCATAGCATCATCAAAACAAGCAAACTACGGAAGCAAAAACAGAATCTGATCTAAATAGAACATTCTATAGTGATCTGTCATGAACCTATACTGCTGTAACTCCAAAAATTCTCAAAAATTAGGACGACCTGATGAATTTTTATAGAAACACCTTTTAAAAAATTCTGCTTAAAAAGACGTTCAACTAATATCAGAGAAGTCATTTAGTGGATGTCAAAGTTTGTGTTTTTGCGATGAATTCTACTCATCATGCAAATCATCCCAACGGCTTTACTTGGCACAAACACTAATTGAAACATAAAAAAATCATTACGGAGGCAATAATCATGTTATCACAAACAAACACAAAGTAAAAAATCAAAAATAAATATAACTATTGGGTTTCCTCCCAACAAGCGTTATTATTTTACGCCCCTAGCTAGGCATATTGCGTAGTTTCAAGTGTTGTAATCTTTGTAAGAATGACCCATCATGCTATAATCATATTCCCTTCTTTTAGAATAAATGTTTATTATAGGTAAGAAAAAATAATTGAAGGGACTAAATAGCAAAACATTAGGATCCGGAAGGTCTACTTAAGACTCTTCCTTAGGTTTTTCATAAGTGATAGTTAGTTCATAATTGTATAAATTCCTATGGAGGTATTTCCTTAATTTTATGTGAAGCTCATAATCCAATCCAAGTTCTGGTATAGCAAATTGGTCATTGTGTTTAGAAATCTTATCATCAAAGGCATTAAGCGGTACCTTCTTTCTAAGGTTCTCATCATAAGCAACATAGTCTGTGGTTCTTAGTTTTCTTATTTCTTCCAACTCATAAAGAATTCCCTGTATGGGTGGGCACTCACCGTTAACCCTATAGTGAGAAAATATATCCCTACCTTCTTGTATGATATTACTAAATTATTGACAAAGGAATATAGTAGCTAGACATTTAGTGGAAGCTTCATGGATAATAGAGAATTCTAGGAACAACCATTGTATAAAAGGATGCATGTGCACAAAGTGTCTCTCCAATTGTACTATAAGCAAAGATATGGCATCTGCATAACTTGTAGTTCTAGCAACATTAGAACCTCCTATCAATGGTAATGATCCCTCACAAGTGAAAAAATCTTGGATCACACTCTTTCCAATAATATTACCACTTCCTATGCGTGTTTTCTTTGTTCGCATAATAGGTTTCACCTTAGGGGGTTCATCATTCGCAAAATTATCAAATTTTTCAAAAGCAACTTCATCAAAACTTCTTTAGCATTATCATCACAAGGTGAAGTTGGCAAATCAAGGGTTTCCACACCAGAGGCGAAGGCATCACTAATTTCAAACTCACACATGCTAGCAACTTTGAAGCAAACTAGAGAGTGAAGATGCACTCTAGTGACGAGCTAAGCAAGCAAAGGTAAATATTTTTGTATTTTTGTTTTGTATGAGACAAACTAAATATACCAGAAAATAAAAACAGGAACAATTCAATGAAAATATGTGTGGAGTTACTTGGTAGTTGGTTATGATACTCCCCCGCAACGACGCTAGAATTCCTTCCTGGTACTTGTGGTTTGAATTGGGTTTTCCATGAAGAGGAACGGGTTATTTTAGCACAATTTGGGTAAGTATTTCCCTCAGTTATGAAATCAAGTTATATCGAACCAATAGGAATATCAACCACAACCGTCTTCAGCTGTTGCACACAAAAAAACAAACAACTTACACACAACGCGGGCAAGAGGGTTGTCAATCCTCCTGCTCTTTTTATTTGCAAGCGAGTGAGGTGTGTAGATAATTGTAGATAGCAAGATAAAATAAAAACAAGCAAATGGCAGCAAGGTATTGAAGTCTTATCACTATGTTGTGAATAGACCCGGGGGCCATAGTTTTCCCTAATGGCGTCTCTCATGAAAAATAGCATACGATAGGTAAACAAATTACTGTTAGGCAATTGACAGAAAAGCGGATAGTTATGTGATATTCACGGAAATGATCATGTGTATATAGGCATTACGTCCATAAAAATAGCTCGAATCCTGCCTGCACCTATTACTATTACTCCATTCATCAACCTCTATCCAACATGCATCTAGAGTTTTAAGTAACACAGAGTAATGCATGGAGAACAATGACATGATGTAGACAAAGTTAACTCAAGCAATATGAATAAACCCCATCGTTTTATCCTTAGTAGCAGCAACACAAAGGTGCATCTTGTCCCACTCTGTCACTGGGATATATAAATTTGCCAGGGTGAACCTACTACAACGCACCACTCTCATCGAAGAAATATCGATC
Source organism: Hordeum vulgare subsp. vulgare (assembly GCF_904849725.1). Classification (NCBI taxonomy): domain Eukaryota; kingdom Viridiplantae; phylum Streptophyta; class Magnoliopsida; order Poales; family Poaceae; genus Hordeum; species Hordeum vulgare. Next base: position 545,043,478 of record NC_058524.1, on the reverse strand, counting down.
TAGTTGGCCAAACTATTTCAATAGATAGGAGAGAATTACGAAGCTATCATAATCATGCACATAATAATAATATAAGTATTCAAAGGAGACTCAAATATCTATCATGAATATTCTAAACATAAACCCACAATTCATCGGATCCCAACAAACACACGCACAAAAGGAATTATATCATGTGGATCAAAGCGAAGATGCGATGATCATTGTATTGAAGATCAGAGAGAGAGAGAGAGAGAGATTGGCATCTAGGTACTGGCCATGGACCCGTAGGTCTATGGTGAACTACTCACACATCATAGTGAGGGCATCAAGGTTGATGAACAGGCCCTCCGTGATCAATCCCCCTCTGATAGGGTGCCGGAATGGAGCTCCAGATAGCCTCTCATTGGAACAGAGACTTGCGGTGGCATAAAAAGTGTTTCGGGATTTGCTACCTCTTGAGCTTGCGTTGGTTTTTCCCTTGAAGAGGAAAGGGTGATGCAGCAAAGTAGCAGTAAGTATTTCCCTCAGTTTTGAGAACCAAGGAATCAATCTAGTAGGAGAATCAAGCCAAGTGTCAAGAGTACTTGCGCAAACACAAACAAGCTTGCACCCAACGTTGTAAAGGGGTTGTCAATCCCTTCAAGATTGATTGCAAAGTGAGATCTGAAGGTGGAAAGTGCAACGAAGTAAAAGTGTAAGGCTAAAAATATGGTGTGAAGTAGACCCAGGGGCCATAGTGTTCACTAGAGGCTTCTCTCAAAATAGCAAATATTATGGTGGGTGAACAAATTACTGTCGAGCAATTGATAGAACCGTGCAAAGTCATGACGATATCTAAGGCAATGATCATACATATAGGCATCACGTCCGAGACAAGTAGACCGATACTATCAGCATCTACTACTATTACTCCACACATCGACCGCTATCCAGCATGCATCTAGTGTATTGAGTTCATGACGAACAGAGTAATGCCTTAAGCAAGATGACATGATGTAGAGGGATAAACTGAAACCAATGATGTAAACTGTTGGAATTATGCCCTAGAGGCAATAATAAATGTATAGTTATTATTATAATTCCTGTATCAAGATAATAGATTATTATCCATGCTATAATTGTATTGAATGAAGACTCATTTACATGTGTGGATACATAGACAAAACACCGTCCCTAGCATGCCTCTAGTTGGCTAGCCAGTTGATCGATGATAGTCAGTGTCTTCTGATTATGAACAAGGTGTTGTTGCTTGATAACTGGATCACGTCATTGGGAGAATCACGTGATGGACTAGACCCAAACTAATAGACATAGCATGTTGATCGTGTCATTTTGTTGCTACTGTTTTCTACGTGTCAAGTATTTATTCCTATGACCATGAGATCATATAACTCACTGACACCGGAGGAATGCTTTGTGTGTATCAAACGTCGCAACGTAACTGGGTGACTATAAAGATGCTCTACAGGTATCTCCGAAGGTGTTAGTTGAGTTAGTATGGATCAAGACTGGGATTTGTCACTCCGTGTGACGGAGAGGTATCTCGGGGCCCACTCGGTAATACAACATCACACACAAGCCTTGCAAGCAATGTAACTTAGTGTAAGTTGCGGGATCTTGTATTACGGAACGAGTAAAGAGACTTGCCGGTAAACGAGATTGAAATAGGTATGCGGATACGGACGATCGAATCTCGGGCAAGTAACATACCGAAGGACAAAGGGAATGACATACGGGATTATACGAATCCTTGGCACTGAGGTTCAAACGATAAGATCTTCGTAGAACATGTAGGATCCAATATGGGCATCCAGGTCCCGCTATTGGATATTGACCGAGGAGTCTCTCGGGTCATGTCTACATAGTTCTCGAACCCGCATGGTCTGCACACTTAAGGTTCGACGTTGTTTTATGCGTATTTGAGTTATATGGTTGGTTACCGAATGTTGTTCGGAGTCCCGGATGAGATCACAACGTCAGGAGGGTTTCCGGAAAGGTCCGGAAACGAAAATTGATATATAGGATGACCTCATTTGATTACCGGAAGGTTTTCGGAGTTACCGGGAATGTACCGGGAATGACGAATGGGTTCCGGGAGTTCACCGGGGGGGGCAACCCACCCCGGGGAAGCCCATAGGCTTTGGGGAGACACACCAGCCCTTAGTGGGCTGGTGGGACAGCCCCAAGGGGGCCTATGCGCCAAGAGAAGGAAATCAAAGGAAAAGGAAAAAAAAGAGGGAGGAAGTGGGAAGGGAGGGGGACTCCTCCCACCAAACCAAGTCCAACTCGGTTTGGGGGGGGAGTCCTCCCCCCCTTGGCTCGGCCGACCCCTTGAGGGTCCCTTGGACCCCAAGGCAAGGTCCCCCTCCCTCCTCCTATATATATGGAGCTTTTAGGGCAGATTTGAGACGACTTTCTCACGGTTGCCCGACCACATACCTCCATAGTTTTTCCTCTAGATCGCGTTTCTGCGGAGCTCGGGCGGAGCCCTGCTGAGACAAGATCATCACCAACCTCCGGAGCGCCGTCACGCTGCCGGAGAACTCTTCTACCTCTCCGTCTCTCTTGCTGGATCAAGAAGGCCGAGATCATCGTTGAGCTGTACGTGTGCTGAACGCGGAGGTGCCGTCCGTTCGGTACTAGATCGTGGGACTGATCGCGGGATTGTTCGCGGGGCGGATCGAGGGACGTGAGGACGTTCCACTACATCAACCGCGTTCTCTAACGCTTCTGCTGTACGATCTACAAGGGTACGTAGATCACTCATCCCCTCTTGTAGATGGACATCACCATGATAGGTCTTCGTGCTCGTAGGAAAATTTTTGTTTCCCATGCGACGTTCCCCAACAGTGGCATCATGAGCTAGGTTCATGCGTAGATGTCTTATCGAGTAGAACACAAAAGGTTTTGTGGGCGGTGATGTGCGTTTTGCTGCCCTCCTTAGTATTTTCTAGATTCCGCGGTATTGTTGGATTGAAGCGGCTTGGACCGACATTACTCGTACGCTTACGAGAGACTGGTTTCATCGTTACGAGTAACCCCCTTTGCTCAAAGATGACTGGCAAGTGACGGTTTCTCCAACTTTAGTTGAATCGGATTTGACCGAGGAGGTCCTTGGATGAGGTTAAATAGCAACTCATATATCTCCATTGTGGTGTTTGCGTAAGTAAGATGCGATCCTACTAGATACCCTTGGTCACCACGTAAAACATGCAACAACAAAATTAGAGGACGTCTAACTTGTTTTTGCAGGGTATGATTGTGATGTGATATGGCCAACGATGTGATGTGATATATTGGATGTATGAGATGATCATGTTGTAATAGAAATATCGACTTGCATGTCGATGGTACGACAACCGGCAGGAGCCATAGGGTTGTCTTTATACTAACGTTTGTGCTTGCAGATGCGTTTACTATTTTGCTAGGATGTAGCTTTAGTAGTAATAGCATAAGTAGCACGACAACCCCGATGGCAACACGTTGATGGATGATCATGGTGTGGCGCCGGTGACAAGAAGATCGTGCCGGTGCTTTGGTGATGGAGATCAAGAAGCACGTGATGATGGCCATATCATGTCACTTATGAATTGCATGTGATGTTAATCCTTTTATGCACCTTATTTTGCTTAGAACGACGGTAGCATTATGAGGTGATCTCTCACTAAAATTTCAAGACGAAATTGTGTTCTCCCCGACTGTGCACCGTTGCTACAGTTCGTCGTTTCGAGACACCACGTGATGATCGGGTGTGATAGACTCAACGTTCACATACAACGGGTGCAAAACAGTTGCGCACGCGGAACACTCGGGTTAAGCTTGACGAGCCTAGCATGTGCTGACATGGCCTCGGAACACATGAGACCGAAAGGTCGATCATGAATCATATAGTTGATATGATTAGCATAGGGATGCTTACCACTGAAACTATACTCAACTCACATGATGATCGGACTTGGGATAGTGTAAGTGGATCATGAACCACTCAAATGACTAGAGAGATGTACTTTTTGAGTGGGAGTTTAGCATATAATTTGATTAAGTTGAACTCTAATTATGTTGAACATAGTCTAAGTCCACTTTGAATATATTTGTGTTGTAGATCATGGCTCACGCAAGTGTCATCCTGAATTTTAATACGTTCCTAGAGAAAGCTAAGTTGAAAGATGATGGAAGCAACTTTGTAGAATGGGCTCGTAATCTTAAGCTAATCTTACATGCTGGAAAGAAGGATTATGTCCTTAATGCTGCGCTAGGAGATGAACCACCCGCTACGGCTGATCAGGATGTTAAGAACGCTTGGTTAGCGCGTAAGGAGGACTACTCAATAGTTCAATGTGCAGTCTTGTATGGCTTAGAACCGGGACTTCAACGTCGCTTCGAGAGTCATGGAGCATTTGAGATGTTCCAGGAGTTGAAGTTTATCTTTCAGAAGAACGCCCGGATCGAGAGGTATGAGACCTCCCATAAATTCTATGCTTGCAAAATGGAGGAAAACTCGTCTGTCAGTGAACATGTGCTCAAAATGTCTGGGTACTCAAACCGTCTAGCTGAACTGGGGATTGAACTCCCGCAAGAAGCTATCACTGACAGAATCCTTCAATCACTGCCGCCAAGCTATAAATGCTTTGTGTTGAACTACAACATGCAAGGGATGAACAAGTCTCCCGGCGAGTTGTTTGCGATGCTGAAAGTCGCAGAGTCTGAACTCCGTAAAGAGCATCAAGTGTTGATGGTGAGCAAGACCACTAGTTTCAAGAGAAACGGCAAAGGCAAGAAGGGCAATTCGAAGAAGAGCGGCAAGCCTGTTGCCAATCCGCCGAAGAAACCCAAGGCTGGACCTAAGCCTGAAACAGAGTGCTTCTATTGCAAGGGTATGGGTCACTGGCAGCGCAATTGCCCCAAGTATCTGGCAGATAAGAAGGCGGGCAAAGAAAAATCAGGTATATTTGATATACATGTTATTGATGTTTACTTAACCGGCTCTCGTAGTAGTGCCTGGGTATTCGATACCGGTTCTGTTGCTCACATTTGCAACTCGATGCAGGAACTGCGGAATAGACGAAGGCTGGCGAAAGACGAAGTGACGATGCGTATAGGAAACGGTTCCAAGGTTGATGCAATCGCCGTCGGCACAGTGTCACTTCAACTACCATCGGGATTAGTGATGAACTTAAATCATTGTTATTTAGTGCCTGCGTTGAGCATGAACATTATATCTGGATCTTGTTTATTGCGAGACGGTTACTCTTTTAAGTCTGAGAATAATGGTTGTTCTATTTCTATGAGTAACATCTTTTATGGTCATGCACCGAATGTGAGAGGATTGTTCATATTGAATCTCGATAGCGATACGCATATACATAACATTGAGACCAAAAGAGTTAGAGTAAACAATGATAGCGCCATATTTTTGTGGCACTGCCGCTTGGGTCATATTGGTGTAAAGCGCATGAAGAAACTCCATGTTGATGGACTTTTGGAGTCACTTGACTTTGATTCACTTGACACGTGCGAACCATGCCTCATGGGCAAGATGACTAAGACTCCGTTCTCCGGAACAATGGAGCGTGCAAGTGACTTGTTGGAAATCATACATACCGATGTGTGTGGTCCAATGAGCATGGAGGCACGCGGCGGATATCGTTATTTTCTCACCTTCACTGACGATTTAAGTAGATATGGTTATGTCTACTTGATGAAGCACAAGTCTGAAACATTTGAAAAGTTCAAGCAATTTCAGAGTGAAGTGGAAAATCATCGTAACAAGAAGATCAAGTTCCTACGGTCTGATCGTGGGGGTGAATATCTGAGTTTCGAGTTTGGTACTCACTTAAGACAATGTGGAATTGTTTCGCAGTTAACACCGCCTGGAACACCACAGCGTAATGGTGTGTCCGAACGTCGTAATCGTACTTTGTTAGAGATGGTGCGATCTATGATGTCTCTTACTGATTTGCCGTTATCATTTTGGGGTTATGCATTAGAAACAGCTGCATTCACTTTAAATAGGGAACCATCGAAATCCGTTGAGACGACACCATACGAACTGTGGTATGGCAAAAGGCCAAAGTTGTCGTTTCTTAAAGTTTGGGGATGTGATGCTTATGTCAAAAAGCTTCAGCCTGAAAAGCTGGAACCCAAAGCGGAAAAATGCGTCTTCATAGGTTACCCAAAAGAGACAGTTGGGTACACCTTCTATCTCAAATCCGAGGGCAAAGTGTTTGTTGCTAAGAACGGAACTTTTCTCGAGAAGGAGTTTCTCTCGAGAGAATTGAGTGGGAGGAAGATAGAACTTGACGAGGTTGTCGAACCTCTCATCCCTCTGGATGGTGGCGCATGGCAAGGGGAAACCTCTGTCGTTGCGACGCCGGTTGAGGAGGAAGTTAATGATGATGATCATGAAACTCCAGTTCAAGTTTCTGTTGAACCACGCAGGTCGACGAGATCACGCGCTGCTCCAGAGTGGTACGGTAATCCCGTCTTATCAATCATGTTGTTAGACAACAATGAACCTGCAAATTATGAAGAAGCAATGGTGGGCCTAGATTCCAACAAATGGCTAGAAGCCATGAAATCCGAGATAGGATCCATGTATGAGAACAAAGTGTGGACTTTGGAGATACTACCTAAGGGCCGCAAGGCTATTCAGAACAAATGGATCTTTAAGAAGAAGACGGACGCTGACGGTAATGTGACCGTTTATAAAGCTCGACTTGTGGCAAATGGTTTTTCACAAGTTCCAGGAGTTGACTACGATGAGACCTTCTCACCCGTAGCGATGCATAAGTCCATCAGAATCATGTTAGCAATAGCTGCATTTTTCGATTATGAAATCTGGTAGATGGATGTCAAAACGGCGTTCCTTAACGGTTTCCTTAAGGAAGAGTTGTATATGATGCAACCCGAAGGTTTTGTCGATCCTAATAATGCTGACAAGGTGTGCAAGCTCCAGCGGTCCATTTATAGACTGGTGCAAGCATCTCGGAGTTGGAACAAACGCTTTGATGAGGTGACCAAAGCATTTGGGTTTATACAAGTGGTTGGAGAATCTTGTATTTACAAGAAAGTGAGTGGGAGCTCTGTGGCGTTTCTAATATTATATGTGGATGACATATTACTGATTGGAAACAACGTAGAGCTTTTGGAGAGCATAAAAGGTTACTTGAATGAAAGTTTCTCTATGAAGGACCTAGGAGAAGCTGCTTACATTCTAGGCATTAAGATCTATAGGGATAGATCAAAACGCCTGATAGGACTTTCACAAAGCACATACCTTGATAAAGTTTTGAAGAGGTTCAAAATGGAACAGTCCAAGAAGGGGTTCTTGCCAGTTTTACAAGGTACGAGATTGAGTAAGACTCAGTGCCCAGCAACTGATGAAGATAGAGAGCATATGCGCTCCGTCCCCTATGCTTCAGCCATAGGTTCTATCATGTATGCGATGATGTGCACTAGACCGGATGTTAGCCTGGCCATAAGTATGGCAGGTAGGTTCCAGAGTAATCCAGGAGTGGATCACTGGACAGCGGTCAAGAATATCCTGAAGTACCTGAAAAGGACTAAGGAGATGTTTCTCGTGTATGGAGGTGACGAAGAGCTCGCCGTAAAAGGTTACGTCGATGCAAGCTTTGACACAGATCCGGACGACTCTAAGTCGCAAACCAGATACGTATTTATTCTTAATGGGGGTGCAGTAAGCTGGTGCAGTTCCAAGCAAAGCGTCGTAGCAGATTCTACATGTGAAGCGGAGTACATGGCTGCCTCGGAGGCGGCTAAGGAGGGTGTCTGGATGAAGCAGTTCATGACGGATCTTGGAGTGGTGCCAAGTGCACTGGATCCAATAACCTTGTTCTGTGACAACACTGGTGCCATTGCTCTGGCAAAGGAACCAAGGTTTCACAAGAAGACCAGACACATCAAACGACGCTTCAACCTCATCCGCGACTACGTCGAGGAGGAGGACGTAAATATATGCAAGGTGCACACGGATCTGAATGTAGCAGACCCGCTGACTAAACCTCTTCCACGGCCAAAACATGATCGACACCAGAACTGTATGGGTGTTAGATTTATTACAATGTAATTCACATAGTGATGTGAGGGCTAGATTATTGACTCTAGTGCAAGTGGGAGACTGTTGGAATTATGCCCTAGAGGCAATAATAAATGTATAGTTATTATTATAATTCCTGTATCAAGATAATAGTTTATTATCCATGCTATAATTGTATTGAATGAAGACTCATTTACATGTGTGGATACATAGACAAAACGCCGTCCCTAGCATGCCTCTAGTTGGCTAGCCAGTTGATCGATGATAGCCAGTGTCTTCTGATTATGAACAAGGTGTTGTTGCTTGATAACTGGATCACGTCATTGGGAGAATCACGTGATGGACTAGACCCAAACTAATAGACATAGCATGTTGATCGTGTCATTTTGTTGCTAATGTTTTCTGCGTGTCAAGTATTTATTCCTATGACCATGAGATCATATAACTCACTGACACCGGAGGAATGCTTTGTGTGTATCAAACGTTGCAACGTAACTAGGTGACTATAAAGATGCTCTACAGGTATCTCCGAAGGTGTTAGTTGAGTTAGTATGGATCAAGACTGGGATTTGTCACTCCGTGTGACGGAGAGGTATCTCGGGGCCCACTCGGTAATACAACATCACACACAAGCCTTGCAAGCAATGTAACTTAGTGTAAGTTGCGGGATCTTGTATTACGGAACGAGTAAAGAGACTTGCCGGTAAACGAGATTGAAATAGGTATGCGGATACAGACGATCGAATCTCGGGCAAGTAACATACCGAAGGACAAAGGGAATGACATACGGGATTATACGAATCCTTGGCACTGAGGTTCAAACGATAAGATCTTCGTAGAATATGTAGGATCCAATATGGGCATCCAGGTCCCGCTATTGGATATTGACCGAGGAGTCTCTCGGGTCATGTCTACATAGTTCTCGAACCCGCAGGGTCTACACACTTAAGGTTCGACGTTGTTTTATGCGTATTTGAGTTATATGGTTGGTTACCGAATGTTGTTTGGAGTCCCGGATGAGATCACGGACGTCACGAGGGTTTCCGGAATGGTCCGGAAACGAAAATTGATATATAGGATGACCTCATTTGATTACCGGAAGGTTTTCGAAATTACCGGGAATGTACCGGGAATGACGAATGGGTTCCGGGAGTTCACCGGGGGGGCAACCCACCCCGGGGAAGCCCATAGGCTTTGGGGAGACACACCAGCCCTTAGTGGGCTGGTGGGACAGCCCCAAGGGGGCTTATGCGCCAAGAGAAGGAAATCAAAGGAAAAGGAAAAAAAAAGAGGGAGGAAGTGGGAAGGGAGGGGGACTCCTCCCACCAAACCAAGTCCAACTCGGTTTGGGGGGGGGAGTCCTCCCCCCCTTGGCTCGGCCGACCCCTTGAGGGTCCGTTGGACCCCAAGGCAAGGTCCCCCTCCCTCCTCCTATATATATGGAGCTTTTAGGGCAGATTTGAGACGACTTTCTCACGGTTGCCCGACCACATACCTCCATAGTTTTTCCTCTAGATCGCGTTTCTGCGGAGCTCGGGCGGAGCCCTGCTGAGACAAGATCATCACCAACCTCCGGAGCGCCGTCACGCTGCCGGAGAACTCTTCTACCTCTCCGTCTCTCTTGCTGGATCAAGAAGGCCGAGATCATCGTCGAGCTGTACGTGTGCTGAACGCGGAGGTGCCGTCCGTTCGGTACTAGATCGTGGGACTGATCGCGGGATTGTTCGCGGGGCGGATCGAGGGACGTGAGGACGTTCCATACATCAACCGCGTTCTCTAACGCTTCTGTTGTACGATCTACAAGGGTACGTAGATCACTCATCCCCTCTCGTAGATGGACATCACCATGATAGGTCTTCGTGCGCGTAGGAAAATTTTTGTTTCCCATGCGACGTTCCCCAACATAAACTCCATCTTTTTACCCTTGATGGCAACAACACGATGCGTGCCTCGCTAACCCTTCTGTCACTGGGTGGGGTCACCGCACGGTATGAACCCAAAACCAAGCACTTCTCCCATTGCAAGAATCCTAGATCAAGTTGGCCAAACAAAACCCACAACTCGAAGAAAATTACAAGGATATGAAATCATGCATATAAGAGATCAGAAGAAACTCAAATAAGATACATAGATAATCTGATCATAAATCCACAATTCAGCGGATCTCTACAAACACACTGCAAAAGAAGATTACATCGGATAGATCTCCATGAAGATCATGGAGAACTTTGTATTGAAGATCCAAGAGAGAGAAGAAGCCATCTAGCTACTAGCTATGGACCCGAAGGTCTATGGTGAACTACTCACGCATCATCGGAGAGGCCATGGTGTTGATGAAGAAGCACTCCGTATTCGAATCCCCCTCCGGCAGGGCACCAAAACGTGCCCCAGATGGGATCTTGTGGAGACAGAAGCTTGCGGTGGCGGAAAAGTATTTTCGTGGATCTCTCGCGTAGTTTTGGATTTTTTGGGAATTTATAGGCGGAAGAGGTAGGGCAGACGAGCCACAGGGGGCCCACAAGCCTGCTAGGCGCCCCCTGGCTGCGCCTCGGGGGCTTGTGGCCTCCCCTGGTGGGCTCTGCCTTGGTTCTCACGTCCCCTGCGTATCTTCTGTTCCGGAAAAATCTTTTCAGAAGTTTTATTCCATTTGGACACCGTCTAAAATTCTCCTCTGAAAAGGGTCAAAAACACAGAAAAAACAAGAACTGGCACTTGGCACTGAGTTAATAGTTAGTCCCAAAAAATATATGAAAGGCATACAAAACATCCAAAGTTTGACAAGATAATAGCATGGAACCATCAAAAATTATATATACGTTGGAGACGTATCAAGCATCCCCAAGCTTAACTACTGCTCGTCCTCGAGTAGGGAAGTGATAAAGACTGAATTTTTGATGTGGAATGCTACCTACCGTAATTGTCCTTTGTAACTTCTTTCATGTGATATGAATGTTCAGATCCTTAAGATTCAAAACAATAGTTTGCTATTGACATGAGAACAATAATACTTCAAGCAAACTAGCTAGGTAATCATGAACTTTTGAAATAACATGGACAAAGAAAGTTATCCCTACAAAATCATATAGTCTAGCTATGCTCCATCATCCCCACACAACGAATTTAAATCATGCACAACCCCAGTATTGGCCAAGTAATTGTTTTCGCACTCTTACTTTGTCAAACCTTTTTCAACTCTCACGCAATACCTGAGTGTGAGCCATGGATATAGCACTATAGGTGGAATAGAGTGTGGTGGAGGTTGTGAGACAAAAAGGAGCAGATGGTCACATCGACTCGGCGTATCAAAGGGCTATGGAGACGCCCATTAAGATATCAATGTGAATGAGTAGGGATTGCCATACAACGGATGCACTAGAGCTATAAGTATGTGAAAGCTCAAAAAGGAGAACTAGTGAGTGTGCATCCAACTTGCTTGCTCACGAAGACCTAGGCAAATTTAGAGGAAGCCCATCATTGGAATATACAAGCCAAGTTATATAATAAAGATTCCCACTACCATATGGTGGTGACAAAATAAGAGGCTCTCAATCATGAAGAACATGGTGCTATTATGAAGCACAAGTGTGGAAAGACATAGTAGCATTGTCCCTTCTGTCTTTTTCTCTCTCTTTTTTTGGGGCTCTTTGGCCTCTTTCTATATCTCTCTTTTTTTGTGGTCAACTTTGGCATCTTTTTTTTTATTTCCTCACATGGGACAATGCTCTAATAATGATGATCATCACACTTTTATTTACTCAAAGCTCAAAGCTTAGAACGATGATAACTCTATAGGAAATGCCTCCGGCAGTGTACCGGGATGTGCAACAATCTAGCTTGGCGTATGACGTTGAAACATCTCGCTAGCTATCTTACGATCATGCAATGGCAATATGAGAGTGATGGCAAAAGTCATGAGACGGAACGGTGGGAGTTGCATGGCAATATATCTCGGAATGGCTATGAAAATGCCATAGTAGGTAGGTATGGTGGCTATTTTGAGGAAGGTATATGGTGGGTTTGTGCACCGGCGAAAATTGCACGGTACTAGAGAGGCTAGCAATGGTGGAAGGTGAAAGAGCATCTATACCATGCACTCACATTAGTCATGAAGAACTCACATACTTGTTGCGAAAGTTTTTATTAGTAATCGAAACAAAGTGCTAAACGCAAACTCCTAGGGGAAGGGTTGGTAGGTGTTAACCATCGCGCGATCCCGACCGCAACACAAAGGATGACAATCAATTGATTAATTATGCTCCGACTTCCTAACATAGTGGTTCACCATACGTGCATGTTACGGGAATCACTAACTCCAACACAAGTATTTCTAGATTCACAACACCCTACTAACATAACTCTTAATATTATCGAATCCACGTCTCAAAACTAATTGAGAGGAATCAAACTTCTCTTTCTACTCAATGCACATGAATATGGAAGTTTTATTGTATCCTCTTTGGGTGCCTATCACCTTTGGGACTACTTTCATAGCACAAGCCAACTACCAAGTTACGCACCGCAGTGCTCTAAGAGATCTAAGTGAAGCACATAGAGAAAAATTGTCTAGCTCAAAAGATATAAGTGAAGCACAATGAGTATTCTAGCAAATTCACGATGAGTGCATGTCTCTCTCAAAAGGTGTGCAGCAAGGATGATTGTGACACAACAAAAATAAAAGACTCCTACGATACAAGACGCTCCAAGCAAAACACATATCATGTGGTGAATAAAAATATAGCTCCAAGTAATGTTACCAATGGATTGAAGACGAAAGAGGGGATGCCTTCCCGGGGCAACCCCAAGATTAAGCTTTTTGGTGTACTTGAATTTGTATTGGGATACCTTGGGCATACCCAAGCTTGAGCTCTTTCCACTCTTTATCCCTTTGTCCATGAGAACATCAGCCAAAACTTGAAGACTTCACAACACAAAACTTAAACAGAAACTCGTGATATCATTAGCACAAGAAATAAAACTACCACCTCTTGAGGTAATGTAGCAATCTTGATTTCTATTTATATTGGTGTTAGATTACTTTTATCTCACTTTTCCATGGCTAGTACCCCCCGATACTATCCATAGTTTCATCAAAACAAGCAACCAACACAAAACAAACAAAATCTGTCAAAAACAGACTAGTTTGTAGCAATCTGTATACTTCGTATACTTCTAGTACCTCAAGAATTCTGAAAAATTACGACAGTCTGGGCAAAAGGCATATCAACCAGCAAAAAAAGAATCAACTCAAAAGCTCTTTCTGGATAAAAACAAAAATCATTTCGTGAGCGAAAGTTTGTCTTTTTCCAGCAGGATCAAACAACCAACACCAAACTAGTCATAAAGGTTTTGCTTAGCTCAAACACAAAAAGAAACACCAAAGACACAATCATAACAGAATTATGATGGTGTGGACGCAACAAAACAGAAAGAAAAATACAAATTCATTGGGTTGCCCCCCAACAAGCGCTATTGTTTAACGCCCTTAGCCAGGAATAAGGTGATGGAATCACGTATCGTCGTCTTTGGTACTCAAACCATAAGTTGCCCTCATCATGGATTCATAAGGCAATCTTATCTTTCTAGGAAAATGCTCCATGCCCTTCTTTAAAGGAAATTGAAACCTAATATTCCCTTCCTTCATATCGATGATAGCACCAATAGTCCTTAGGAAAGGTCTACCAAGAATGATGGGGCATGTAAGATTGCAATCAATATCAAGCACAATGAAATCCATGGGTACATAGTTCCTATTTTCAATAATAAGAACATCATTGATCCTTCACATGGGTTTCTTGACAGTAGAATCCACAAGATGCAAATTAAGAGAGCACTCCTCAATCTCATTAAAGCCTAGAACATCACATAAAGACTTTGGAATCGCGGAAACACTATCACCCAAATCACACAAAGCATTGCATTCATAGTTTTTTATTTTGATTTTGATAGTAGGTTACCACTCATCATCAAGCTTTCTAGGAATAGAAACTTCCAACTCAAGTTTCTCTTCAAGAGATTTTATCATAGCATCAACGATATGATCGGTAAAGGCCTTGTTTTGGCTATAAGCATGTGGAGAGTTTAGCGTGGATTGCATCAAGGAAATAAATTCAATCAAAGATTAACTATCATAATTGAATTCCTTGAAATCCAAAGTAGTAGTTTCATTACTACTCAAAGTTTTGATATCTTCTACTCCACTTTAATTGCTTTTAGCATCAAGATAGATGGACTCCGAATCATTGGGGCGTTTTTCAACCAAAGTGGATTCATATATAGCCCCATCATCATTAGGTTTGACACTAGAAAACAAGGATTCAATGGGAGTCACACCAAGCACTTTAAGATCTTCGTGATTCTTATCACGAGAACGCGCCTTTTTAAGCCATTCATGTCTAGCACGAATTAGGGCGGTTCTTTCTTTGCTCTCATTCATGGAAACACGCATAGATTTCAAAGTTTCATCCATATTGATCTTAGGAGGAGCACATCTAAGTTTCAAAGCATCAATATCAATAGACATTCGATCAACGCTCCTAGCCAAATCATCAATTTTGAGTAGTTTTTCCTCTATGGATGCATTGAAAATCTTTTGCGAGTTGATAAACTCTTTGATATTACTCTATGGATCAGAGGGTAATTTATTGTAATTTCCATGAGTATTGTTGTAGGAGTTGCCAAAGTTATTAGAGGGGTTACTAGGAAAAGGCCTAGGAACATAGTTTCCTCTAAAAGCATTGTTGTTGCCAAAATTATTCCTACCAACAAAATTAACGTCCAATCTCGCATTGCTACTCTCAATCAAGGAAGACAAGGGAATATCATTAGGATCTAAAGGAGCACCTTTACTAGCAACCAATTTCATTAACTCATCCATCTTAGCACTCAACGAGTTAATTTCTTCTATAGCGTGTACCTTTTTACTAGTAGGTGACCTTTCAGTGTGCCACTGAGAGTAGTTTGTCATGATATTTTCTAGGAGTTTTGTGGCTTCTCCTAATGTGATTTCCATGAACGTTCCACCTAAGGCGGAGTCCAAGATATTTCTATAAGCGAAATTCAAACCAGCGTAGAAGATTTGTATAATCATCCAAAGACTCAAGCCATGAGCGGGACAATTTCTAATCATCAGTTTCATTCTCTCCCAAGATTGTGCAACATGTTCACGATCAAGTTGCTTAAAATTCACGATATCATTACGGAGAGAGATAATATTAGTCGGCGGAACATACTTGGATATATAAGCACCTTTGCACTTGTTCCAAGAATCAATACTATTTTTGGGCAAAGATGAAAACTAAGTTTTTGCTCGATCTAGCAACGAGAACGAAAAAAGCTTCAATTTAATCACAGAATTATCCACATCTTTCTTCTTTTGCATATCGCAAAGCTCAATGAAGGTATTAAGATGGGATGCGGCATCTTCACTAGGAAGGCCGAAGAATTGCTCTTTCATAGCAAGATTCAGCAAAGCAGCATTGATTTCGTATGATTCCGCACTAGTGACGGGAGCAATCGGAGTACTAATAAAATCATTATATTAGTATTCAAGAAGTCCCAAGTTTGGTGTTTTCAGTCATGGTGACTTCAGCAAGCAAACAAGCACACAAGCGAACAAAAAGCAAGCGAGAGAAAAGGGCGAACGAAAAAGGCAAATATTTTTGTAAATTTTTTTTCAGAAGTGGGGGAGAGGAAAACGAGAGGCAAAAAAGTAAATGCAAGAGATGAGTTTGTGACACTTACTTGGATGAGCTTCACCTAGAATAATCCCCGGTGCCCGAAATTGACACGTTGACAGGAGACTATTCTTGACTTGATCCTCCCCGGCAACGGCGCCAAAAATCCTTCTTGCTACCTCTTGATCTTGCGTTGGTTTTTCCCTTGAAGAGGAAAGGGTGATGCAGCACAGTAGCAGTAAGTATTTCCCTCAGTTTTGAGAACCAAGGTATCAATCCATTAGGAGAATCAAGTCAAGTGTCCAGAGTACCTGCGCAAACACAAACAAGCTTGCACCCAACGCTATAAAGGGGTTGTCAATCCCTTCAAGAATTATTGCAAAGTGAGATCTGAAGGCGGAAAGTGCAACGAAGTAAAAGTGTAAGGCTGAAAATATGGTGTGAAGTAGACCCGAGGGCCATAGTGTTCACTAGAGGCTTTTCTCAAAATAGCAAATATTACGGTGGGTGAACAGATTACTGTCGAGCAATTGATAGAACCACGCAAAGTCGTGATGATATCTAAGGCAATGATCATACATATAGGCATCACGTCGAAGACAAGTAGACCGATAATGTCTGCATCTACTACTATTACTCCACACATCGACCGCTATCCAGCATGCATCCGGTGTATTGAGTTCATGACGAACAAAGTAACGCCTTAAGCAAGATGACATGATGTGGAGGGATAAACTCAAACCGATGATGTAAAGCCCATCTTTTTACCATTGATGGCAACAACACGATGCGTGCCTCGCTACCCCTTTTGTCACTGGGTGAGGTCACCGCACGGTATGAACCCAAAACAAAGCACTTCTCCCATTGCAAGAATCATAGATCAAGTTGGCCAAACAAAACCCAGAACTCGAAGAGAATTACAAGGATATGAAATCATGCATATAAGAGATCAGAAGAAACTCAAATAAGATTCATATATAATCTGATCATAAATCCACAATTCATCGGATCTCGACAAACACACCACAAACGAAGATTACATCAGATAGATCTCCATGAAGATCATGGAGAACTTTGTATTGAAGATCCAAGAGAGAGAAGAAGCCATCTAGCTACCAGCTATGGACCCGAAGGTCTATGGTGAACTACTCACGCATCATCGGAGAGGCCATGGTGTTGATGAAGAAGCCCTCCGTATTCGAATCCCCCCTCCGGCAGGGCACCAGAACGTGCCCCAGATGGGATCTTGCGGAGAAAGAAGCTTGCGGCGGATGAAAAGTATTTTCGTGGATCTCTCGCGTAGTTTTGGATTTTTCGGGAATTTATAGGCGGAAGAGGTAGGGAATACGAGCCACAGGGGGTCCACAAGCCTACTAGGCGCGGCCCCCCTGGCCATGCCTAGGGGGCTTGTGGCCTCCCCTAGTGGCCTCTGCCTTGGTTCTCACATCCCCTGCGTATCTTCTGTTCCGGAAAAAATCTTTTCGGAAGTTTATTCCGTTTGGACACCGTTTAAAATTCTCCTCTGAAAAGGGTCAAAAACACGAAAAAACAGGAACTGGCACTTGGCACTGAGTTAATAAGTTAGTCCCAAAAAAGATATAAAAGGCATACAAAACATCCAATGTTTGACAAGATAATAGCATGGAATCATCAAAAATTATAGATACGTTGGAGACGTATCAGGATTCCTTTTGATGTTTTTAGGGTATAATAGAATTTATAAGCCAGAGAACAGAGTCGAGAGGGCCACGAGGGAGGCACAAGACATCAAGGCACGCCCCCCTAGGCTACACCCAATTGGCTTGTGGGCCCCTCGTGCAGCCTCCAACCTTCTTTAGATACTCCTCGGGCTTCTTTTGGTCCAGAAAAAATCACTAAAAATTTGCAGGTTAATTGCGCTTCGTTTCGTATGGAAAATCTGAAAAGTGAAAATAATGCACAAAACAACAACTAGCACTAGGCACTTGGTCAATAGGTTAATGCTGAAATATAATATAAATTGTTAAATAAATACCCAAAACTGTTATAAAATGATAATATGTCATCATGGAACAATCAAAAATTATAAATGCGTTGGAGACGTATCACTCCACAAAAGATCAACTCAGACCCAAGAAGTCATGAAATCTGAGGTCGTCAAAGCGGTAGTCGAGGCAACAATAGCTATGTGCAAAGTGGAATTTGTATCTTCGGTTGAAGCCTTGGTTCCGGCTGTTTTTGATTTTTGGAGGAATCACCCAAATGCAAGGCTAGAAGACTTTCCCATACCCTTATTCCTCGGGGGCACCTCGGCGAAGATCGCACCAGCTTCACCTGTTGTCGCTACCGCACAAGGTCCCGCAGTCACTCATAGCAGCCCGTCCTCCATCTATGGCGTGCGAGGTGGGGCTTCGACTTTGGCTGAGCTCGACGCCTCCACAGTAATTATGTGTCGCACCAACATATCTATAATATTGTGCTTCCGTTGCTTTTAGGATGTCTGACGTCGTAGACATATCTTTGCAAACCGACAAAACCCCGTGCACGGTACTATACATAATCAACAGGAAGAAGGTGGACGTGGGAACCGTGATGATACAAAGCCCAAGGAACGCTTGTACCATGGCCGACCGATCCCCGATGGCATCTTAAGGGTTTCCTTGGCGAGTGTCAAAGCAGGCCACAAGGATTCGACTCCTCCATTATGGCTCGGGGGAGAGGAGGAGTAGAGACTCCAATGCTTCTTAGACAATGCAAGGGATGTTGTTGTGGCCTAAGAATCTTCTTCATTTGGAGGCGGTCGAAAGCACACCAATGGCAACATCACATCAGGAAGGTATGGCCACCACCCCGCCTATGCAATTACGAGAGCCTGATCTTGTGATGGGTGTGAGTAGCGGAAGGTGCGAGTAAGGGTGTCCAACAGTGGATGATGTAGTCGCCCCCGTGCAAAAACAAATGGACGATGAGATGGCAGAAGATCCGGAGGACCCTCTTCGGTTCCTCATTTCGGGCGCCTATGATGACGGACAAATGATGAGTCAGTCATATGACTTGGTCTATGAGCATGCATATGAGGAGATGGGTGATGTGCCCACGCAGGAATGGCCTAAGGTTGATTGCAAGAAGTCTCTCTTTATGCAATCCTAACAGGACACGCCTCCAGATGACGCCTCAACGCAGGGTCAACTAGACGAGGGTCATACAGTCCTTAGCCCGACAACACTAGTGACGGGGTTAAGGAAGGGTCTCGAAGGTGAACCCAAGAAAAAGGAGAGGAAGAGACCGCTGGAGAGAGGCTCTGTTGCTGCCAAAGCAGCTGCCAAAGCTTCTAGTAGAAAGTCGGCTCTGCCTACCCATTTTGAAGACCGTGTACCGGTCAAAGGTGCGGCGTTAATCCATGTCACGGGCCAGCCGATCCTACCAAAGAAACCGCTAGAGGGCGTATCAGGGGATATCAAGAGGCTGGACGACCATGTGCTATCGACTGAGAAAAACCTTCTCTCCTCGAAAGATCCAGGATATCCATTTTATGCGGTCTATATGCCTCAGGGCAAGTGCTAAATCGAGAGAGCTCCCACAAATGTGTTCTTCCTGCGGTTTGATCACATCTTTGAGATGTTTCTCACGAAAAGGCTCGATTTTACGCTCGTCCGCCTTTTTGCGCTACATATGAGCTCGGCATGAGGAGAGACCAAGTCGCGCATATCTTGGTGGCGGATCCATACTACATGCATGAGTCCTTCTGGACTCTCAGTGACTATGAATGCATTGCTGCTAAGAATTACATCGATGATTTCATGATAATTAATAAGGACAAGGAAATGGTGCTCCTCCCTTATCATCCTACATACACTAGTAGGAGAAATGCTAGTAGTAGCGATGGTTTTTCCCTTACCAGTAGCGCTTGTGCCAGCACTACTACAATCGCGCTACACCTAATCTATTAGCAGTAGCGTGGAAAATAAAAGCGCTACTGGTATACACATTAGCAGTAGCGCTGGAATAAATAAAGCGCTACTGCTAAGCCAGCGCTACTTCTAATATTCCTGCTTTTAATATTTAATTTGCGTCGTATTTATGTCCCCTACGTATTTGTGCATGCTCTTTACAGTGGTTTCATTATATCATAATAAAAATGCATAATTTTCATCACGTCATACACATAAAGTAGTCTCTTCATTTATAGCATCATCATAATCATCATCATTATCCAACACAAATATCATCAAATCTCGAAAATAGTGATAGACACAAGTCATGGCACACCAACAAGTTTCATCATCCCTATCTAAACCATCATGTAGAAGAGAAGGGCGATCAGCATGAGCAAGAGCGCGACTATGTAGTACTTCTTGAGGCACCGGTTTCACTCAGTCCCTTGTCGTAGAATCCACCTCAAGTAACTCATTTCCGCTTCGGCTCTGCTGTCGAAACCTCTGTGGCTACCGCCCGGGTACCTGTCCACCTGGGCCTGAGCGTCTGGCCAGTGGTCGTACACTCCTGGAACCCTCCCAATGAATACGACGTAGCAGTCCTTCGCCATCTCCGATCTATGTACCTGCATCGTAAGTTGATTAATTCAACGATATATAATATGCAACATAATGTACTTGAGAAACACAAGCAGTAAACATATATAAATAACGAAGTTCCTCATACACAAACTAATTAACTAGAGCGATGTACGGTAGTTCATATAAAGACTAGTAGTATTAATTATAGTTGAACACACACATTGTCATCGTCAATCACTATTCCATGTCGAAGTTCCAATCTTCATATTCAGGGATGAAGCACCCGAGCTTCTTGAAAGGATTCATGTCCAGACCCTGAGCGACTAGCACATCTCGGACAGTCTCCCGCCTCATTGGCCCATGGTAGAACATCCGCCCTTGTTTGACGACCTGCTTCATGATCACCTGGGCAAGTTCGCACTGGATGTGATAAAACTCAGCTCGGATTCGATGATCCAGTGTGCTTCCTATACTTGTGGCCCAGCTGAGAATCTCGGCATCACCGGAATTAGATGAGATGCGTAGGCGTTGTCTATCCCTTCTGAACTCGATCATGTGATGCATGAGGTAGAATCCATCAACCCTACTACCATTTGGTTGCTCGATGCACCAGAAGTTGGTCTTATGGCCGAAAACTGGCGCTTTATTCCTGTACTTTTTCACGTGGATATATCCACCAGTAAGGCTATAGGTGAAAATGGCACGATCGAGAACATTCTTTATGTGTGTGTAATCCTTCTTCTTGATGTTCATCGATGAGTCCAAGTACAGAGCATAGGAGTATTGTGGGTACAGACAGATGAGGACCCCCCCCCCCCCCCCCCGCTGCGCAAAATAAGCATGTAACATCCCAAAATTTTAAATTTTGGAATTGTTAATATAATTATTAGATTGATTGTTTGGTTGTTTGCTGAGTGATTGAAACTTGTGCGAAATTTGAAACTTTTCGAAACTTTTGAATGAGAGGGAATAAAATGACTTTCCCCTTTCTCCGGTGAATTCAAATTCAATCTTTAAAAAAAACAATGAGAGAAGATGACATGACTTCTTCAACTATAAAGAATTTGAACGGAGATATTTGCATTTGAATTCTTTTGCATTTTCCATTCATTTTCTTCGTGCAAGAAATACCGGGAAATACATTCTAGAGAGCAGGAACATGACCCTCGAACCCACGGGCATTTTGAAAGTTATTTGAACCCTAAAACTTAGAGGGTCATTTGAAAATTATTTGCAAAAGAAAATAAACCTTTTAGGCAATTTTGTGAAAATAATTTTTTCTGAAGTTTTTATTTTTGCCGTGGAAAAATGCCCATCATCTATATTTTATTTTTCTGATAATTTTAGTATATAGAAACTTTTTATTTCGAATTGATTTGATTTCCTTTTTATTGTTTTAGTTTCCTAGTTTTAAAAATAGGAAAGGAATCCCTTTTATTAGGAAATACCTGCTGGCCCATTAAGCACTTTCCTTTCACTGGCCCAAGATCATCTTCTTCCTCCTCTCTCCCTCACGTCACAGAACTTTCCCCCCATGGACAGAGGAGATCCCCACCTCCGGGATTCGCGAAGCACATTCCCTCCCAGCGCCTCCCGTCGCCTCTATAAGAACCCCCATGGACTCCTCGTTCCATTCCCGTTGAAACCACCCCCTCTCCTCGCCTCTAGCTCGCGCGCCACCTGCCTTAAACTCGCCGGAGCCGAAGCTCCGGGAGCCCTCTGTACACTCCCTGCCTCGCTCCCCCCCCCCCTGCCACCCCGTCGCCCCCTGCCACCCCTCCACCCTTCGGCCCCCCTCCACCACCCCTCCCGTCGGCACCCCACCCCTAAACCTCGCTACACTCCCTCCCCATCACCACGACCAGGAGCAGCCAGGAGCTTTTCCTCCCCTCGCCCCCATGCAGCCCTCCCTCCACCTCGCCTCCCTCCCCTCCCTGGAACCCCTCCACCCTTCGCCCCCCCCACCAAAGCCCCACCCCATCGGCCACCATTGCCAGCGAGGGAGCTCTCCCCAACCACGGTAAGGCTCCCTCCTTTCTTTCTTTTTTTACTTGTTTTGTTTTTTTAATTTTAGCCCTTAGATCTATTTCCAACGGTGTAGATTAGGAGGTACTTACCCCTTCGGTCTTTTAGATAAAACCGATCGATTTATCTTTCACTTAAGTTTAGCCGAAGCGAACTAGTTAAATAGCGGCCGTTTGTTAGTTAACCCCGCAGCACTCACCCCCTTAGCCAATTAGAAAATGCCACGTGGACCCTTGTCGACAAATCAGTTTTTTCCCTTTTTCTGTTTTAATTCCAAAAACAGAAAAGTTTCAATCTTGTTTAGCCCATAACTTAAGATCCCGAAGTCCAATGATGTTGATTCTTTTTCCAGTAGCTCAAAATTTCCTGTAGTTTTTAAACATATAATTTGTCTATGTTTGAATTTTTCAAATTTGAGTTAGATCAGATTTAGTTTAAACCTTGTTTTGCCTATTCCAGGAGTTTAAAAATAGATTTTAATTTGATTCCTTTTGGTACTGATCACTAGTGATCTTATTTATCAGTAGTAAAAATTTCAGATTCGTTTGAGTATTTTAGCTCACTGTTTCTTGTGAAACAATTTCTGTTTCACCTCTTTTAGGATTTCGGCTAATTTCTTTTCTATCTTTGTTTTAAAATATTTTCTTTATTATTTCAGAAAGATTATTGTTTTGTTTCTGTTAGTTAAATAGTAGTTTTGCAACAAGTTTTTATTTTAGTTTTATTTGTTTTCATGAAATCAATTCTAGTTCCTTAGTAACTTGCAATTGGTTTCCGCACTGTTTCAAATCCCGTTTGGGAATACTTTCAAAAAGTTTTGTGAAAAATACTTTATTTTATCTTAGTTAAACTTATATCTTAGTTCCTTGTTATTATTTTCTGTTAGACAAAAATCATTTAGTGTTTGATGAAGTAGAGGACTCTCTAGTCTTATTTGAAGTTTCTTTCGGATTCCTATTCGCTCTCTCTTTTGTTTTGATTGCCAGAATGATTGCTAGTATGAGTGCTTATGTGAATGATATGTTTGTTATATAGATTTCATCGGAGAGTGACGAGTAGTCTATCAAGTTATTTCTCGAGAAATTCTTCTTCATCAACATCACCAGGCAAGTCACTTTGATCATACTATCACCTATGTTTTATGCATCGTTGTTCTACCATCCTATGCCCAATTGCATGCTGAGTAGGTACTTGGAAATTTTAGTATAGATTGTAGTATCATGTGGTAGGCACACAACAACCCCGATACTTGGCCCCGGGACGACAAAGTTCATATTGTTATGCTTGAGTAGACGGGATTTCGGTTGAGTGCATAACACGAGTGATGCGAGGTTGATTAAATAATCAAGACCGGTTAAGACAAGATTTTCAAGACCTCGGACGCAATGCAACTCTGGGTGAAGGACGGTTGATCGGCTCCCTGGAGAACCCAGTGGATGCCCGGGATGCTGGGGACGGCCATGACATCCTGCGGAAAGCTTCACCCAGGCTCAAAGAGACGGACGGATATTTTCAAGACCCAAGGCTTACCTGCACAGCCACAAGTCATTATGGGCTCTGGCTTGGTTGGACAACGCGGTGACTCTGGACAGGCGGTGCTAGCAGATGTAGAAGAACGGTAGGTATGGATGGGCACCGACACGGATTCAGAGGGACCCGTTAAAAGACCATGTTTTGATCATCCGGTCTTCAAACACCCTGAAGTACGAGGACATACTCGGAGGCGATCAAATCTTGTGGGGAACGTGTGCAAAACTCTGCAGAGTACTCAAACCTAATCGATTAGCCGTGTCCACGGTCATGGACAACTTGAGCCAAAGGAACTGAAGTTACCTGGATTTCTCAACACCATTAAATATATTTGATGAGGGTAATTATTGACAACTCGGGTACGAGAGCTGGTTGGCGGAACCATCTCGTTAACAACCAACAAAGTAGTAACATTTTGCTTTTAGCCCCCTCTTGATGTAGGAGAAAACTTGCTTTTTCGCTAAAAACTTATAGCCCCACCTGCCATATATGCATATAGTATAGATGATTACTTTTCACCCCTCTCTTATGTGACTTGCCGGCATATTCAATATGCTGACCTACACGGCTGCAACGTCTTATGTTGCAGATATTTTTCTTCGACGAGTAAGAGTACGATTCAGGGTTACGGTCTACACTCAACTTCCCGTTGGTGTTTATTGGGACTCCACTCCCTTGACCGCTTCCGCTGAGATAATTAAGGTATATATCAGTTTTACGCTATTTTACATGTGATTGCACTTTGATATATACATTGATGTACTGTGTGTGCCAGCATACTAATCCAGGGATGGCACAGAAACACAGAGGCTTGACTCGTCTTGAGTCGGGTCGCTACAAAGCATACCTCAAATTAGCCTCCATGCCTGCAAAGGAATGATCAAAACTTACAAAAGGATATCCACGGATAACTTACGTGGCATGATAAGGCAGGAGAATCATTTCCTTATCCTTATTAGCAATCATGAGGTCGCTGATGTACTTGCTCGCAGAGTCCCGGTGCTCTTTGCACTCTATCAAGAAGCTCTCGTGCATATAGTATGGGTCCGCGACGCACATATATTCAATGTTCTCGCGCATGTTGATGTAGTTGAGATACATCGCATACAGGCGGATGAACTGAAAGTCCAGCTTGGTCATGTGGAACATGTCCTAGATGTAGTCAAATCGCAGGATGAACTTGTTCGCGGGCCATGCGTCGACGTATCCACTCGCACCCGAAACCTGAACCGGGTAAAGCTGGTATAATGTTTTTTCCGAGCTGAGAAGTCTCTTCTCTGTGGCCAGTACATCATCATGAAGTCTCCTTAGATAATTGTTCACTATGCTCTCTACCGCTTTCTGAGGTAGGATCGGGTGGTCGGCGAGATGGAAACGCTCCGCACCTTCGACAGGTATCCTGTCTACCTCCCGGGCCTGCGGCTGGCTGCTTGAAACAACTTTGTGACTTTACAACCTTTCTTTTCTGGTCTCCTCCTTTGCTTCTTTGGGGGTGGCGGTAGTGATCCCGCCATACCTGTGTTGTTCTTGTTGGGTAGAGGCGGCATCTGGAGGCATGTCCTGCGAGGATCGCACGAAGAGAGACTTTTTCCGATCAGCCGTCGAACGTTCCGGCTCCGGCAAATCGGGCATCATCAAGTCATGTGCATGCTCATAGTGTGAGTCATATTGTTGAGCATCGTCACAGCCGGTATTGATATACTGGTTAGGGTCGTCATCATCATCCTCCTCCATGACATCATCAACATTTGCTTCTTCGGCGGGGGCGACGTCATCTCGCACTACTGGAGGTTCTCCCTCACCGCGTCGTCCTCTATCTACCCCCACGCCAGATGCAGGTAATTGGGTAGGTGGGGTGGTGTTCATACCTTGTTGATGAGTTGCTGTTGGTGTGCTACCGGGCGCCTCGACACGAAGGTGAGTCTTCAGCCAAGGCAAGAACCAGTTCTTGCTTGCGCCAATCATTTGAGGGGTCTCGTCATCACCGGCTGGTGCCAGAAGAGCCAAATCCATGAAGCCTGCTTTGACACTGGCCACGCAAACTTTGAAGACGCCATGGGGCATCTCTTTGTTGTGGAGCATGTGGTCCTTCGGCTTGATTATCGTTTCCTTTCCCACGGCCACCTTCTGGCCGTTGATATCGTACAGTAGGTTGCACGGGGTTACGTCGGCCTGTGAAGACATGACTACGACGTCAGACATCTGAAAGGCAACTGAAACGGAAGACTATATAGATATGCTTCTGACTAGTGTATGTTGCGTAATTACCGTGGTGGCGTCGAGCTCAGCCAAAGACGAAGCCCCGCCGAGCATGCCAGAGACGGAGTACGGGCTGCTATGAACCGGAGCGAGTCCAGGTACGAGAGCATTTGCGGTTGTGTGAGAAGGTGTTGGTGGTGTGATGTTTGCCGAAATGCTCCCCACAAAGATGAGTAGTGGAAAGTCCTCTACCCATGCTTCTGGATTCCTCCTCACATACTCAAAAACTGTCGGAACCAATTGGCCCAAGGAAGCTACCACAGCTCCATTGACCTTATCGTCGACTACCTTGGTGAACTCTTCTTTGGTCTGATCGACCGCCCGCACGACCTTCTCGTCGATGGTCAGTTGAGTATGCTCCCGTCTCTTCTTTCTTTCCTCAAACCTCTCGTGGTAGAATTTCTTACACGAGGCGCCATCTCCGACGCCGTGCACACATCCACCCGACGAAGATTTGTCCACTGAGACATTTTTCAGTATGTTTAGGGCCCGGTTGAACGGGTTGTCCCACTTGGGCCTCGCCGACGACTGAGACGACTCGTCGCTTCCGGCTGCCCTTTGGTGCTACTCTTTCTGTAGAAGGAACGTGGATAGTTTACAAATGTGACAAAACTTATTGTCGAATTAATTAGAAGCTAATTAATATAAGGTGGTAATACAACAATTACCAGTAGTCTCAAGAACTCCCTCCTGTTCGGGTCCGTGTAAAAGATCTTCTTCATGGGGTCCCACTTGTGCCTAGCTCTGATCCAGTCATGCTCCAGTGGGTCGGTGAACTCCGCCAAGGGGTCTGGCATTCCGTGACTTTCACGTTCGGCGTCCTACTTGGCCCATGTTCTCCTATTCCCCTCGTAACCACGGCTTCCGAGGTGAAGGGCAGGCGTGTTCCTGGCTTGGAGCCCCTTCATTTTCTCCGACTTTTGTTGGGCTTCTTCTGTAGCTCAAGTCTCTTTGAATTTTTCAAAGTCCTCTTCCATTATTGACGGATTGTCAGCATGAATCTTGGACCACGGTTCATTCTTCGGAATGGATTTTTTCACCCGTACTTTCCAAGCGGACAAGGCGTTGGTGAATGACACCATTACCTTGTTGTTTATCTTTGTCATGATTTTGTCTTTCCACGGAAGTTCTACCTCTTCATCCTGGCCGGGGAACAGGAACCTGTTGTGCAACTTTGTTAGGAGCGTTTGCTCCATATGTGGTATCTTCTTCAACTTTTCGTCGTTCATGTTGGTGGTTTCCCTGAGGATACATCCTAATTGATTGTCATATCACTTGCACGCTTTCTCCGGCTCCGTTAGCTCTAATTTCGTGGGGTGCATCGATGTGAGCACGATTTGTCCGGTGCCGAGCTCATTTGGTTTTCTTGCCTCTTCATCTTCGGTCCTTCATCGACTAAGTCAGCATCGTCGCCAGACTTGGGGGCGGTGTCGGTGTGATACGTCTCCAGCGTATCTACTTTTCCAAACTCTTTTGCCCTTGTTTTGGACTATAATTTGCATGATTTGAATGGAACTAACCTGGACTGACATTGTTTTCAGCAGAATTGCCTTGGTGTTATTTTTGTGCAGAAATCAAAGTTCTCCAAACATCCTGAAAATTTACGGGGAGCAATTTTTGAAAATATCAAAAATATCTGCGCCAAGTTCCACCTCAGGGGGTGGGCCAGTGGGCCACAAGCCCCTGCTCCGCCACCACCCCCCTGGTGGCGGTGGGCAAGCTTGTGGGGCCCACAGGCACCTGCCGCCCCCAACTCCAGCTATATAAGTTGTCTTTCGTCCCAGAAAAAATAAAAAGAGAAGTTTTCGTCGGGTTTTCGATACGGAGGCGCCGCCACCTCCTGTTCTTCATCTAGAGGGCAGATCTGGAGTCCGTCTTGGGCTCCGGAGAGGGGAAATCTTCGCCATCGTCATCATCAACCTTCTTCCCTCTCCAATTCCATGAAGCTCTTCTTAGTTCGTGAGTAATCTATTCGTAGGCTCGCTGGGCGGTGATGAGTAGGATGAGATCTATCATGTAATCGAGTTAGTTTTGATGGGGATTGATCCCTAGTATCCACTATGTTCTGAGATTCGATGTTGCTACTACTTTGCCATGCTTAAGGCTTGTCACTAGGGCCCGAGTGCCATGATTTCAGATCTGAAATTATTATGTTTGTCACCAATATATGTGTGTTTTAGATCCGATCTTGCAAGTTGTAGTTACCTACTATGTGTTATGATCTGGCAACCCCGGAGTGAAAATAACCGGAACCACTCCCGGTGATGATCATAGTTAGAGGAGTTCATGTGTTCACCAAGTGCTAATGCGTTGGTGCGGTTCTTTATTAAAAGGAGAACCTTAATATCCCGTAGTTTCCTTTTGGACCCCGCTGCCGCGGGAGGGATGGACAATAGATCTCATGCAAGTTCTTTTCCCTAAGCACGTATGACGACACACGGAATGCATGCCTACATCACATTGACGAACGGGAGCTAGCCACTTATCTCTCCGTGTTATAGCTGTTGCATGATGAATATCATCCAAACAAATCACCGACCCATTGCCTACGAGTTTTTCCTACTGTTGCTATTGTTGTTACTTGTCTTGCTCTGCTGCTGCTGCTACTACTATTGCTACTGTTGTTACTTGTTTTGCTTTGCTGCTACTGTTGCTACTACTGTCGCTTGCTACTATTGCTACTTGCTACTGCTGTCACTACTACTGTTCCTTGCCACTGCTATTGCTCGTTACACTGCTACTACCTGCTACACTATTGATTCACCGACCGTTGACGTGAACTGACAACTTCCGTCGACGCGGCAACGAAGGCGCCATTGATACAATTGTTAGGAATAGTCTGATGTCAACAGATCGTTTCTGACACCGTTGTTATCATATTACTTTGTTGTTACTATTGTGCTTGCAGATACTAATCTTTGAGGTGTGGTTGAATCTGACAAATTCAGCTGCTAATACTTGAGAGTATACTCTCACCTCCTGACCGATGATCTACAAATTGGGTCGAATACTCTACCCTCGAAAACTGTTGCGAACCCACGCGTTGGTGGGCCATCAACAACATTCTTCCAGTTTCATTGCCGGGGAGTGCTATCAGCATTCTTCTGGTGCCGTTGAAGGAGAAGGTTAGTTGTCATAAGCATTCGTCTAGCTAACACTAGATATTGCAGGATCATCACTTTTCTGGAGCCATTGCCAGGGAAGCACAGCTGACGTCAGCATTTTTCTGGCGTCGTTGCCGGGGAGGTATTGCTATATTCTCTGAGTTACTTGGGATTTATATCTGCTGATCACTATGAAGAATCTGAAGGATCCGAAGACCAAAGTCTTTCCCTCCACTACGAGGGGAGGTAAGGAATTGCCATCTAGCTCTGCACTTAATTCACCTTCAGTTATGAGTAAGTTTGCGACATCACCTCCTGCTAGAAATCTTGATATGTCGCATGTGCTTGATGATGCTTGTGATACTACTGCTAGAGATGCTATGCTTGATACTATGACTGATGATACTATGCTTGATACTATGCTTGATACTTCTAGAGATGCTATGCATGATACTATGCTTGATACTGCTAGAGATGCTATGCCTTATACTGCTAGAGATGCTATGCTTGATACTGCTTTGCCTGATGATGCTAGAGATGCTGCTTTGCCTGATGATGCTATGCTTGATACTGCTAGAGATGCTCCTTTGCCTGATGTTCCACTAGGATTGTTCCTTGATGCTCATATTGCTAGAGTTACTGCCAATGCTCGTCATGCTTCTGAAACTACCGATACTATTGAGATAGGGCCTGCTTTTGCTCCTGCTAGATCTAGCTCTCCTAGATATGAATTGCCTGATATACCTGAGGGTTACGTTATGGAGGGAGATATAGCTGAGGATTTTCTTGCGTATAAGGATGCCTATGACGCTGAGAAATTAATTCTCAAGTGGAAGGAAAAATATCGTGAAGTCAGGATGAAAAATGACCCGAAGTTTGCCACTTCACCTATCTTTGTCACCGATAAGGATTATGAATTCTCTGTCGACCCTGAGATAATCTCTCTAGTCGAATCTGATCCTTTTCACGGTTATGAGTCTGAGACGGTCATAGCCCATCTTGCCAAACTATCCGAAATAGCCAACCTTTTCACTAATGAGGAGAAGATCCGCCACTACTATATCCTTAAGATGTTTCCTTTCTCTCTAAAGGATGATGCTAAAGCCTGGTTCACCTCTCTTGCTCCTGGATGTGTGCGTGGTCCCTAGGAGATGGTCTATTACTTCTGTGAGAAATATTTCCCTGCCCATAAGAAGCAAGCTGCCTTGCAGGAAATATACAACTTTGCTCAACTCCAAGAAGAGAGTCTTCCACAAGCTTGGGGGAGGCTCGTCCAGCTACAGAATGCTTTGCCTGATCACCCTCTTAAGAAGAACGAGATACTTGATATCCTCTATAACGGACTTACCGATGCCTCTAGCGACTACCTAGATAGTTGTGCCGGTTGTGTTTTTAGGGAACGAACTGTAGAACAAGCTGAGACCCTACTGAATAACCTCTTGATCAACGATAATGCTTGGACTATTCCCGAACCACCTCCTAAGCCAACTCCTAAGAAAAGAGGTATTCTATTCCTTAGTCCCGAAGATATGCAAGAAGCCAAGAAATCTATGCAAGAGAAAGGCATTAGATCTGAAGATGTCAAAAATCTACCACCTATCGAAGAGATCCATGGTCTCGATAACCCGATAGAGGTAGTGGAAGTGAATTCTCTACGTAGGTTTGATGAGAGTGATATTCCTTTTGATAAACCTGCTAGCCTATGCTTTGATGAATTTGACAACTTTGTTGCCAAACAATAGAATTTCAATGATTATGTTAGCAGACATTTGGAACAAAGTGCTCGTATGCTTAGCCATTTAAGTGCTTGTGTAGACAGAAATGTCAATGCTCCGAAACTTCTGAGTAAACATGCCTCTATGATTACTACTCAGGTAGAACAAGTACTTAAAGCTCAGAATAACTTGCTCAATGAATTAAATGACAACTCTGTCAGAGTCATTACTAGAGGAGGCAAAATGACTCACGAACCTTTGTATCCTGAAGGTCATCCTGAGAGAATTGATCAAGATTCTGAAGGAATCAATGCTGATACACCTAGTCATCCTAAGGAGAAGAAGAAGGATGGTAGAAACCTGCACGCCAGTTCACCAAATACTATCACACCTGAAGAACCTAATGATATTTCTGCGTCTGATGCAAAAACACAAACAGGTGATGAACATGAACCTAGTGACAATGTGGACAGTGATGTTCATAATAATGCTCAACCTAGCCATGATGAGGATGTGGAGATTGAACCTACGGTTAATCCTGATAATCCACAACCTAAGAGATACGACAAGAATGACTTTACTGCTAGGAAGCATGGTAAAGAAAGAGAGCCATGGGTTCATAGACCTATGCCCTTTCCTCCTAAGCCAACCAAGAAAAAGGATGATGAGGATTTTGAGCGCTTCGTTGAGATGATAAGACCTGTCTTTCTGCAGATGCGGTTAACTGATATGCTCAAGATGTCTCCGTATGCCAAGTACATGAAAGATATCGTGACTAATAAACGGAAGATATAAGATATTGAGATCTCCACCATGCTTGCCAATTACACTTTTAAAGGTGGAACTCCTAAGAAACTTGGTGATCCCGGAGTGCCCACTATACCTTGATCCATTAAAGGAAACTACGTAAGAACTGCCTTATGTGACCTTGGAGCCGGTGTTAGTGTTATGCCGCTCTCTCTTTATCGTAGACTTGAGTTGGATAAGTTGACACCCACTAAAATTTCTCTGCAAATGGCCGACAAATCAACTGCTTTCCCTATCGGCATTTGCGAGGATGTGCTTGTTGTGGTTGCTAATACCACTATCTTAACAGACTTTGTTATCTTGGATATTCCTGAGGACGATGCCATGGCTGTCATCCTCGAAAGACCCTTTTTAAACACCGCAGGGGCTGTTATAGATTGCAACAAAGGCAATGTCACTTTCCATGTCAACGGTAATGAGCACACAGTGCACTTTTTGAAGAAACGATATCCAGTACATTGCATCAATGCTATCGAAAAGACTTCATCGATTCTTATTGGGAGCTTTGAATGCCCTATTCCTCGTGTCAAGATGAAGTATGATTTGCTTGTTGGGGAGATTCATATCCCCATTGAGGTGACTTAGTGGCTATTCGAAAATTCTCCGTTCTCCCTTGCGATTCGAGAAAGTTTTGTCATAAGGACTTGATCAATCCCATTGATGAATTTCTTCCGATGACCATGAAACAGATGAATCAGAGAGTCATATACCTCTGTTTTGAGTTTTCCTTTTCTGTTGCTTAGAAGAAAAATGATAGATTAGTTTAGTTTTTCCTGTTTTCTGTTTTAGCGTCCCGGAGAAAAATACCTCGAAAATAAAAGTTCTCCGATGGTCCTGAAAATTTAGTATGATTTTTTCTAGAATTTTTGAAAATTTCTGGGCCTGAGAGCTGGTCAGGGGGCCTGACCAGTGGGCCACAAGCCCCCCCCCCCCCACCGCCACCTAACCCCTGGTGGCGGGGTGCAAGCTTGTAGGGGCCACAGGCACCCCGTCCACTCATTCTAGCTCCCAGCCTCTTCTTCCACCTCCAGAAAAAATTGTTTCGCAGCTCAAACCCGTGTTCTTGCTCATTTGGCTGTGATTTTCGATCTCCTTGCTCAAAGCACCATTCTCCGAACCATTTTGGGAAATTACTCCTTGGTAAGTGACTCCTCCATTGGTCCAATTAGTTTTTGCTCTAGTGCTTTATCCTTCGTGAATTCTTGCTACCTTGGTGACCCTGTTCTTGAGCTAGAAAAGTTGATTTTAGCTGGTCCCAAGTAGTTTTAGCGCGTGATACGGTCTCTAGGCACTAGTAGGAGTAGTTGCTACAAGTTGGGTTAATCCTTGTTCACTTTTCTTTCGAAGTCTCTAAAAATTTCATAATTTTTCAGAGCTAGAAAAAGGAAGAGATGAGGAGGTTCTTGAGAGGCTCTTCAAGCCGTAACCACAAGGAGGATGAGAAGAACCACCCCAAGTACGTAGTCCCTCGAGTCACAGAAGTTCGAGCGTGCGAGTGGCCAAGTGATGAATTTTTGCGCGTCGCCGGACTTTATGAAGACTTTTATTACTTGGTGGAGAACGCAGGTCTTACTGCGTTCGTTGAAGATACGTGCCCACAATATCTCCTCCTCACCAATATTTTCGTTCAAAGCTTCAACTTTTATCCGAGGAAGAATCCTCCCATGGTAGAGTTCATGATATATGATGTCCCCCAGTGCATGAAGCTGCAAGATTTTTGCAATGTATGCAAATTACCTTATGTTGGGGATATCCGTGACCCTCGTCCACGGGACTTGGAGGATTTCGTTGGTTCTATTGCTGTTGGAGAGGAGAGAGGAGTGTCTCGCGCTAGAATTGCTAGCATACATTTTCCTGTGCTTCGGTACTTCTCACTATTTGTGGGAAAATGTTTGATTGGCCGTGGGGAGGCTGGATCACTTAGTTCTCCAGACCTTGCGGTTCTGCGCGAAGGCCTTTATAACGATAAGACTTATAGCTAGGGCGCTATAGTTGCTCAACGGTTGAACCTGAACCGTTCCAAGGGTGTTGTCTATGGAGGTATCTATGCTACCCGTCTTGCCAGACACTTTGAGATACCGATTAGACTGGGAGAGGAAGGAGAGATGCTTCTCCTTGAGAGATATCTGGATTATGACAGCATGGTTCGCCATGATTTTCTGGATAGAGATGCTAGTAGACAGATGATTTATAACCTGGTATTTAGTCAGGGTACTCGGGAGACTATTACTTTGCCTGCTCCTTCTTTGTTTGATCTTCATGCAGGTAGGTATACTATTATGCCCGCGGACATCTACCCATATTGGGGCTTGGCCCAACCACAGGCGCTCGTGCCCGAGCCGCCAGTCGAGTACCAGACGCCAGTTTATCAGTGGGAGCCACAGGAGCTCACACAGTAGTGGCATCCACAGTCTGCTCCAGAGTATCCTGGAGCTGGTTATTTCCCACCTTGGGAGTAGACCAAGCTAGGCCAAACGCCTAATCTTGGGGGAGTACGTGTTATCACCGACTTTACATTCATGCTTATGCTTTCGCTCTGTTAGCCGGTGTTTACACTTTCCTACTGTACTATCCATGCTAGTTTCTTTTTGTTTTCTTGTTTTCTTGTTTTGTGTCCTTTTGAGAAACCCAAAAAGATTTTTCTTTCTTCTTTTGATTGTTGGGAGCTTTCCTGTGTAAATAGTTTTCTTTTTCTTTGTGTCAAGGTAGAAGATATTGGTTATGATGCTTAGTGGTTCTTACATGCTTACCTGTTTAGCTTTCAAAAGAGCCATATTATTTTGTCTTCTCCTTTGTGTTTGCCTGCAGATTCAGCTTAGTCCAATGTGCTTATTATCGTTTTCATCGTTCGATCGTGCAAATGAAAGGCAACAATGATGGTATATGATGAAGTGACTGAGACTAAAAAGCTGGTATGAACTCTATCTATTTTGTTTTTGTAAATATGACTAGCTTGTCGACCCAGATTTAGCTTTGTTGTGAGAGAACCATGTTTGCAATGACAACTTAGAGATCATAGTTTCTGATGCCATGCTTATTTAGCTGAGAGCTTATAATGGTTTGTCTTGATTGCCAACATAGATTTTGAGATGACTATGATGTAGTATGATAGGATGGTATTCTCCTTTGAATGTTTCAAGTGGCTTGACTTGGCGCATGTTTATGCATGTACTTGAAACAAAATCGACATAGCCTCTATGATGTTAGTGTTCATGGTGATTTATATCCTGTTCATGCTTGCATTCAATGTTAGTCAAACTCATTGCATCTTGATGACTGTTGTCGCTCTCTAGTTGGTCGCTTCCCAGTCTTTTGCTAGCCTTCACTTGTACTAAGCGGGAATGCTGCTTGTGCATCCACTTCCATAAACCCAAAAGTTTTTCCATGAGAGTCCACCATACCTACTTATTTGCGGTATCTACGTGTCGTTCCAAGTAAATTTGCATGTGCCATTCTCTAAACCTTCAAGAAATAAATCTGTTCTGCATGCCCGAACCGCTCATGTGGTGACAGAGGGCTATTGGTATCTTCCATGCTAGGAGTGTTATCCTCGACATGTGTTTACTCACAGTCCTTAACAAGAAAGGGGCCGGTATTTGGGATGCCCAGTTCCATGCTTAAATTGAAAACATAACTGTAAAACAAGACTCCCCCCGGATTGATGTTAGTATGGATGGTACCCGAGGATTCGGCTAGCCGTGGAGTGTGATTGATTGGTGGTGGGGGAGTTAAAACTTTACTTTTCTATTTGGGAACCGCCTATAGCATGAGTAGCATGGAAGATATTGAGAACTCTTGGTCATTGCGTTGACAATGAAAGCATGCCACCCAAAATTATTATCTCTGTTTTCAAAGATTGAGCTCTGGCACCTCTGCAAATCAATGTTTCCCTCTGCGAAGGACCTGTCTATTTATTTTCCTGTCGAGTCATCCTCCTCTTATATAAGCACCAATTAGAGAGCACCTCTGTCATTTTTATGATTTGCTTTTGATTGATATTGAGTATGACTATGACTGGATCTTCGTTGCTATGAATTAAAATGTTTAGTGAGCCCTTGATCTTTGAAAGTGCTCTGCATTTATGTTTTGCGGTCTCAGAAAGAGCTAGCGAGATACCACCTATTCATATTGCTTCATGCTTGTTTTGATTGAAGTGTTGGTATTTGAAAGTCATTATTATTTGCTCGTTAGCTGATAATGCCATTGATATTAGTTTACCGTGAGACCTTTGTGTCATTTTCTTATGTGGTTAACTTGTGATCTCGCTAAAATTCTGGTTATGAGTTAGACACAGTTGCAACAACCAGATCAAACAGAGTTTGTCAAAGTTTTTCTTTCTCTCTCAGTTTGTCAACTGAGTTGCTGAGGACAAGCAAGGTTTTAAGCTTGGGGGAGTTGATACGTATCCAATGTATCTACTTTTCCAAACTCCTTTGCCCTTGTTTTGGACTATAATTTGCATGATTTGAATGGAACTAACCTGGACTGACGTTGTTTTCAGCAGAATTGCCTTGGTGTTATTTTTGTGCAGAAATCAAAGTTCTCCAAACGTCTTGAAAATTTACGGGGAGCAGTTTTGGAAAATATAAAAAATATCTGCACCAAGTTCCACCTCAAGGGGTGGGCCAGTGGGCCACAAGCCCCTGCTCCGCCACCACCCCCCTGGTGGCGGTGGGCAGGATTGTGGGGCCCACACGCACCTGCCGCCCACAACTCCAGCTCTATAAGTTGTCTTTCGTCCCAGAAAAAATAAAAAGAGAAGTTTTCGTCGCTTTTTCGATACGGAGGCGCCGCCACCTCCTGTTCTTCATCTGGAGGGCAGATCTGAAGTCCGTCTTGGGCTCCGGAGAGGGGAAATCGTCGCCATCGTCATCATCAACCTTCTTCCCTCTCCAATTCCATGAAGCTCTTCGTCGTTTGTGAGTAATCTATTCGTAGGCTCGTTGGGCAGTGATGAGTAGGATGAGATCTATCATGTAATCGAGTTAGTTTTGATGGGGATTGATCCCTAGTATCCACTATGTTCTAAGATTTGATGTTGCTACTACTTTGCCATGCTTAATGCTTGTCACTAGGGCCCGAGTGCCATGATTTCATATCTGAAATTATTATGTTGTCACTAATATATGTGTGTTTTAGATCTGATCTTGCAAGTTGTAGTTACCTACTATGTGTTATGATCCGGCAACCCCGGAGTGACAATAACCGGAACCACACCAGGTGATGATCATAGTTTGAGGAGTTCATGTGTTCACCAAGTGCTAATGCGTTGGTCCGGTTCTTTATTAAAAGGAGAACCTTAATATCCCGTAGTTTCCTTTTGGACCCCGCTGCCACGGGAGGGATGGACAATAGATCTCATGCAAGTTCTTTTCCCTAAGCACGTATGAAGACACACGGAATGCATGCCTACATCACATTGACGAACGGGAGCTAGCCACTTATCTCTCCGTGTTATAGCTGTTGCATGATGAATATCATCCAAACAAATCACCGACCCATTGCCTACGAGTTTGTCCTACTGTTGCTACTGATGTTACTTGTCTTGCTCTGCTGCTGCTGCTACTACTATTGCTACTGTTGTTACTTGTTTTGCTCTGCTGCTACTGTTGCTCCTACTGTCGCTTGCTACTGTTGCTACTTGCTACTGATGTCACTACTACTGTTCCTTGCCACTGCTATTGCTCGTTACACTGCTACTACCTACTACACTGTTGATTCACCGACCGTTGATGGGAACTGACAACTTCCGTCGACGCGGAAACGAAGGCGCCATTGATACAATTGTTAGGAATAGTCTATTGTCAACAGATCGTTTCTGACACCGTTGTTATCATATTACTTTGTTGTTACTATTGTGCTTGCAGATACTAATCTTTCAGGTGTGGTTGAATCTGACAAATTCAGCTGCTAATACTTGAGAGTATACTCTCACCTCCTGACCGGCGATCTACAAATTGGGTCGAATACTCTACCCTCGAAAACTGGTGCAAACCCACGCGCTCGTGGGCCATCAACAACATTCTTCCAGTTTCATTGCCGGGGAGTGCTATCAGCATTCTTCTGGTGCCGTTGCAGGAGAAGGTGACTTGTCATAAGCATTCGTCTAGCTAACACTAGAGATTGCAGGATCAGCACTTTTCTGGAGCCATTGCCAGGGAAGCACAGCTGACGTCACGGTGCCACTGTCGGTGGCGGTGCGAGCATCGGTGACAGGGTTGGTCTCACTGGCACCGTGTGTCCCCGGCTTGCATTGGTCCACTTAATTGAAATATTCATCTGCTTCTTGAAAATGGTCATATCCGGCGCGACCAGAACCCCCAGCTGCGTCATAGCTAGAAATATTAAGTTCCTGTGAGTATTTAATTATAAGAGTTTAATTCTAGGCCGAATAACATGAATAATAGAAAGGGTCCTATTATAATAGTTCATGTCATTTATAAACAGAATTAACCTAAAAATTATAATTCCCTCTCCTTCCTCCTCTTCTTCCTCTCCTTGCTCTTCTACTTCTCCTCTTTTTCATCTACTTCTCCTCATCTTCTATTTTTCCTCTACTTCCCCTCTTCATTGCCACCATTGGATTCCTTGGGTTTTTCTACCCCAAATCCATATATCACACTAACATACTTGCATGCATAAAATTGCAACAAAACAGAAAAGAAAATCTACTCTAAAACCTAAATCAATTATATGTCAAATCAAGACCTAAACAAAATCTTGTTTTTTGCACTAGTAACCTACTTAACCTAAACTAACAATAACCTATTTAACACTAACTATGACCTAAACTAACACTAACAGATCGAAAACTAAATTAACTAAACAACTAAAACAACTAAAACATAAAACTTGGCGGCGGGGTGGCTCACCGCGCGTGGCCGGGAACACGCGGCGGTGGCGGGGTCGAGAACTGGGTATGGGTGCGGCGTCGGCGCCTAGGAACGGGGGACGTCGATGCGGCGTTGGGGCCGGGAACGGGCGGTGGCAGCGGAGCTCCTCGATCTCCACGGGCGGCGCCGCGCGCGGGCCGGGGCTCCTCTCACGGGGCGCTCCTCGATGGGAACGGGCAGCGGCGGGGTGATACGTCTCGATCGTATCTAATTTTCCATACTCTTTTGTCCTTGT
The DNA here is from genome assembly GCF_904849725.1 of Hordeum vulgare subsp. vulgare. Classification (NCBI taxonomy): domain Eukaryota; kingdom Viridiplantae; phylum Streptophyta; class Magnoliopsida; order Poales; family Poaceae; genus Hordeum; species Hordeum vulgare. The sequence goes on along the minus strand of NC_058524.1, from coordinate 545,004,703 downwards.
TTTGGACTCTAATTTGCATGATTTGAATGGAACTAACCTGGACTGACGCTGTTTTTAGCAGAATTGCCTTGGTGTTGTTTTTGTGCATAAATCAAAGTTTTCCAAACGTCCTGAAAATTTACGGAGATTATTTTTGGAAAATATGAAAAATACCTGCACAAAGATCCACCTGAGGGGGTGGGTCAGTGGGCCAGTGGGCCACAAGCCCTCTAGCCGCCACCCCCCTGGTGGCGGATGGAAAGCTTGTGGGGCCCACCTGGCTGTGCCGCCCGCAATCTCAGCTCTATAAGTTCAATTTTGTCCCAGAAAAAATAAAAATGAGAAGATTTCGTCGCGTTTGCAATACGGAGGTGCCGCCACAACCTGTTCTTCATCTGGAGGGCAGATCTGGAGTACGTTTTGGGCTCCGGAGAGGGGAAATCGGCACCATCGTCATCATCAACCTTCTTCCCTCTCCAATTCCATGAAGCTCTTCGTCGTTTGTGAGTAATCTATTCGTAGGCTCGTTGGGCAGTGATGAGTAGGATGAGATCTATCATGTAATCGAGTTAGTTTTGATGGGGATTGATCCCTAGTATCCACTATGTTCTGAGATTTGATGTTGCTACTACTTTGCCATGCTTAATGCTTGTCACTAGGGCCCGAGTGCCATGATTTCAGATCTGAAATTATTATGTTGTCACCAATATATGTGTGTTTTAGATCTGATCTTGCAAGTTGTAGTTACCTACTATGTGTTATGATCCGGCAACCCCGGAGTGACAATAACCGGAACCACACCCGGTGATGATCATAGTTTGAGGAGTTCATGTGTTCACCAAGTGCTAATGCGTTGGTCCGGCTCATTATTAAATGGAGAACTTTAATATCCCGTAGTTTCCTTTTGGACCCCGCTGCCACGGGAGGGATGGACAATAGATCTCATGCAAGTTCTTTTCCCTAAGCATGTATGACGACACACGGAATGCATGCCTACATCACATTGACGAACGGGAGCTAGCCACTTATCTCTCCGTGTTATAGTTGTTGCATGATGAATATCATCCAAACAAATCACCGACCCATTGCCTACGAGTTTGTCCTACTGTTGCTACTGATGTTACTTGTCTTGCTCTGCTGCTGCTGCTACTACTATTGCTACTGTTGTTACTTGTTTTGCTCTGCTGCTACTGTTGCTCCTACTGTCGCTTGCTACTGTTGCTACTTGCTACTGATGTCACTACTGCTGTTCCTTGCCACTGCTATTGCTCGTTACACTGCTACTACCTGCTACACTATTGATTCACCGACCGTTGATGGGAACTGACAACTTCCGTCGACGCGGCAACGAAGGCGCCATTGATACAATTGTTAGGAATAGTCTATTGTCAACGAGTTTGTCCCACTGCTGCTGTTATTTGTCTTGCTCTGCTGCTGTTACTACTGTTGCTTTGCTGTCGCTTGCTACTGTTGCTACTTGCTACTGCTATCACTACTGTTGTTCCTTGCCACTGCTATTACTCGTTACCTTGCTGCTACTACTTTGCTTGCAGATACTAATCTTTCAGGTGCGGTTGAATCGGACAAATTCAGCTGCTAATACTCGAGAGTATGCTCTCACCTCATGTGGGCGAATCAACAAATTTGGGTCGAATACTCTACCCTCGAAAACTGCTGCGAACCCACGCGCTGGTGGGCCGTCAACATCATTCTTCTGGTGTCGTTGCAGGGGAAGGTATGTTGTCACAGAATCAGCATTCGTCTAGCTATTGCCAGTGAGTGCCAGTCACGGGGCTCCTCTCGGACGGCGGTGCGCGTGGCGAGGCCGGGAACAGGGGCGCGGTAAGGAGCGAAGGACGGCGGTGTGAAGCGGAGCAGCCTGACGGCATGGTCTGTTCCTCCTCGCGCGCGTGAATGGGGAGGAAGGGGAGCCAAAAATGGCTATAGACACGACTATAGTCCCGGTTCCGGTGAAGAATCGGGGCTATTGCCTCATTAGTCCCGGTTAGGAGGAAGACCCGGGGCTAATGGCCTGCATTTTCGGGCCCCTTTTGATGTGGCACGCACCATGGGCTATTAGCCTCGGTTCTTGGGCCGAACTGGAGCTAATGAGATGTTTTAAAAAAATGATCTTTCAGGTCAGGTTGTGTTGTTCCCGCCTTTTTCATATTTAATTAGGTGCATTACATATGAATTTCAAATGATTTTTAAAGGTAATTTATTTTGAATTTCAAAAACCTTCCAACATGAAAAGTGTTTCAATTTGCATAACTAATCCATAACCATTTTCTGTTTTCAAAAATAATTATTCTAACTATCCAAACTATTAACCATTTTGGTATTTTCAATTAAATGTGCATTAAGAAATATTTATTGCATATTTTTGAATTTGAAACACCTTTCAACATGAAAAGTGTTTCAATTTGAATAAATAATCCAAAACCATTTTCTGTTTTCAAAAATATTTGTTCTAACTATACAGACTATTAACCATTTTGCCATTTTTAAATAAACTCGTGTCCAATCCTTATCTGGAGCGGGCTTATCTGGAAGGGCCTTACCTGCAGTGGCCTTACCTGCGGGACCTTATCTGAGGGGCTTATCTGGCGGCGACGAGGAAGGCGGCGACCAGGAAGGCGGCGGCAAATGCACAGAAGGACTAGTCGTAGTTGATTGTTTTTCGCACGCATGCAGTCGATGACGAGAACATCTCCCTCCCACACTACACGAATATTACCAGAACCATGTGTTGTTGCGTACACAAAATACATACATATATATAAATGATTGTTTCTCAGTTGCATCGAAGACGTTTCACGTTGAGCTTCTCCCCTTTCTTTTTCGTTGTCCTTATTGTTCTTTTCCGGCACCATGGAGTACGGTCTTTCTTAGGTACTGTAGTCTTGATTCTTCTTTTCATGTATGCTTCATCGTCATCGTCATCTTCCCTCATCGGGTTGTTGTATTGGTCGTAGTCTTCCTCGTTGGCGACTCCATCCATTCCGATGATGTTCCTTTTTCCTCTCCTCGCAACAACACGACTGGGACTGGTCGGGTCGGTTATGAAGAAGCATTGTGTCATGTGCTTAGCGTGTATCCATCGCTCAGTTTTGGTGATGACGTTAACGATGACGGTAGCGCTCTTTGCGTCGGGTATAGGCATGGTAGTGAAATACTTGTTTTCTCTTGCGATGGCCTTAGCCCACCTGACACGGAACATCGTCGCATCGTGCTTTCCAGCATAGTTAAGCTCCGAGATCTCTTCGACCCTTCTGTAGAATCTTTTAGTTGTGTCGTTAGAGTCGGTCACGCATTCAGTCGCCACCCCTGAGTTTTGGTAGTCACTGTCCATGTCTTTGGCCTCTGTGTGGAACGTTTACCCATTGATATCGTATGCCTCATAGGACACGAGTTTGGGTGTGGGGCCCTATGCTAAGACGTGTATGAAAAACCCGTCCGCACTACCCTCTTTGGGGGGATTAGCACGAACCTGCTCTCTGAACCAACGCAAGAGAGTGGCGTTGTGCTCTATAGTAACTTCGTCGTCCGTCTTGCGCATCCCCTGATCACGGTACTTCTTTGCGATGATTTCTTTGTGGAGTGTTACATAATAATCTACCACATCTAGGTGTTATAGCACTACTAAGTTAGCCCTATCAAAGTCGTCCCGTCGATCCGAGTAGTCCATGTGCAATTCCCCGGGTCGTTGTTGTGACCTTCTCCTCCGAGCCTCCCATGGTGCTTATTGACGGGCAAACCAACAACAGGGTCTTCTTTGCCCATATAATTCTCACAAAAGGAGATGCACTCTTGGGTCAGATACCCCTGGACGATGCTCCCCTCGGGACAGGCCATCCTACGAATGAATCCTTTGATCACCCCATTCATCCTCTCCAACGGCATCATGCTGTGAAGGAATGTCGTCCCGAGGTCGATGATGTCGTCCACGATGTGGACACACAGATGCACCATGATGTCGAAGAATGCGGTCAGGAAGTAGATCTCAAGCTCACATAGTATGACAATGACCTCTTCCTGTAGCCTTCGAAGTTGCTTCACACTGATGGACTTTTGAGAGATAACGTCGAAGAAGTTGCAGACACCAGTAAGTGTCTCACAGACGTGCTTGTACATTATCCCTCTAATGGAAACCGGGAGTATATGCGTCATCATCACGTGATAGTCATGAGAATTCATCCCGCTGAACCTTTTCTTCTTGGTGTTTAGAAATCTGCTTATCTTCCCACAGTAACCGGAACTAAATTTGATTCCCGTGAGGCACTTGATGAATTGATCGATCTCCTTCGGACTTAAGGTGAAGCAATAAGGGGGGCAACAATTCTGCTCCTTCTTGTTGACTTTTCTTCCCCTCGGCCCTGTCGTCGTCTCCGTCTCCGTCTCCTCCGTCGACTTTTGACGGGGCCTGTGGAGATCCCCCCTGATCTCCAAATCCTCCAAGTCTTTCCGTTCCTTCGGCCCATCCTTGGTCTTCTCCGGCATGTTCATCAGTGTGCAAAGCAAGCTCTCAAGGATATTCTTCGTTATATGCATTTGATCAAGGCAATGAGGTGTGTCGTGATTGGGCCAGTACTCCAAGTCCCAGAAAACAGACCTCGTTTTCCATATCTTCAGCAACGAATCCGGCGCCTTTTCCATCTTTCCCGTCGCGGGACACTGTTGCAAGTTATTCAACAACTCGTTGATTTCAGCGCCGCTCCTCTTACGTGGAGCTCCTCGATGCTCATCCAAACCATTGAATATATCTCCATGTTTTCTCCACGGGTCATCCTTTTCGAGCCATCTACGATGCCCCATGTACACAATTTTCCCAGACCCGCCATCTTCCGTTGACGTAAGCTACTGAGACGTTGTATCATCCGTGCACCTCGTGCATCCGCTGTATCCGTGGCACTCCTGGCCTAAGGTGTACCCGTAACCGAGATAGTCGTGCACCGTCGTCATCAGCGCAGCTCTCATATATGAATAATCTCTTGTGCTGGCGTCCCATGTCTTGAGCGGCGATTTCCATAACGTGTCTAGCTCCTCTTTCAGAAGCCCCATATATAGGTTAATATTATTTCCCGGTTGTGTTGGCCCTTAAATCAGCATGCTCATGTGTATGTACTTTATCTTCATGCACTTCCATGGGGGGAGGTTGTACATCCATACAAAGACGGGCCATGTGATGTGGTTGGTGTTCTGGTTTCCAAACGGATTCATGCCATCAGTACACACACCAAGCACGATGTTCCTTGTATCTTCTCTGAAAAACAATATTTGACATTGAGTGCTCTCCACTGGCTACCATCTGCGAGGTGTCTCAGTTTCGGATCATCTCCATCATCAGATTTCTTCCTCTCCGTGTGCCAGCGCATGAGCTTTGCTTCCTTAGGATCTACGAAATACCACTGAAGACGGGGAGTGATCGGAAAGTACCATACAACTTTCTGAGGAGCTTTCTTTCCTGCCTTCTTGTATCGAGAAGCATTGCATAGTGGACACCTGGTTTTTTCCCCGTGCTCACCCACAATAAATGATGCAGTCGTTGGTGCATGCATGGTATATAATGTGCGGCAAATCCAGAGGGCAAACGATTTTCTTGGCCTCATCGACACTAGTAGGACACAGGTTCCCTGCGGGAAGAACTTTATTTTGTAGATACTTCAAGTGCTCATCGAGGCTTTTGTTGTCCATTTGTTTTTGGCCTTCATCTTTAGAAGTTCGAGAATGAAACTCAAGCGGGTAACCTCGGGATCGCAACCGTCATATAATGGAGTCTTCAAGTCTACTTCAAGTTGCGCCAGCTTGGCCTCCTCTCTATAATCAACTGTGTCGCTATTCGTACTCTTGCGAAGGAGGTCTCGAACATGAGGGTCCTGCACGATTGAACTTAGTAGCATCAAAGACTGCGACGTGTCCATCGACTCTTCTCCGCCATGTCCGGACTCTGCTTCTTCGTCATGTCCAGAATCTTCTCTCATGCCATGTTCGTACTCTTACCCGCCGCCGTGTCCGGAATCTTCCCCGCCGTCGTGTTCGGACTCTTCACCGCCGCCGTGTCCGGTGACATTGTCTTCGTGTCGAGCGGTCATCTCTTCGTCTAGACCCATGTCGTTATTCCCTGCCATGTGGATGTCCTCATCATCATATTCACTTATACAAAGAGTATAGCCATCCATGAAACCATTGATCAGCAAGTGGTCCTTCAAACTGCCACCATCAAAAGGGTCGAAAATTACTTCTTCTTTGCATTTTGTACACGGACATCTAATCACAGTCCGTTTATTTGCATACATGTCCATCACCGCCGATTGCAAGTATCGCTCCACCTTCCTACCACTCACCTTCATGACTGCAAGGTATAACAAGCAAAAGGGTCATAAACAAAGTGCATGCATAGAAAAATTTGGCCACATATCGAGTTTGCTCGTAATTCCCCGAAACGGAAATAAATCGACATTTTGGCAAAACATAAGCAACTCACGGGTCATGTCACTCACACAATATCCCTTCATATCACAAACACACATATTCCCATTATTGAAATGCACAACTTTTTACTCACCTATATATATCCCGAGAGAGATTGTGCACGGCTAAATAATGGAGAAATAACAATGGTGGAGAACTTAGAGAGAGGAAAGGAAAAAGGAGGGGATAGGGCAAAGGGCGGGAAGGGGATAGCGCAAAGGGGGGAAGGGGGAGAGGGGGTGTGTGTGGGTGAAAGGGCAACAATAGTGGAGGAAAGGAGAAAGGAGGGGATAGGGAAAATGGGGGAGGAAGGGGGAGAGGGTGTGTATGTGGGTTATAGGTACAAGAAAGAGAGAAGAAGGGCAAGAATGGTGGAGAAGTAACAATGGAGGAGGAAAGGAGAAAGGAGGGCAAAGGGAGAGGAAGGGGGAGAGGGGGTGTGTGTGGGTGTAAATGAAGCTACCCCCAGCCACATGTAGCAGTAGCGCTGGTTCCAAAGGAGCGCTGCTGCTATTTTACTTAGCAGTAGCGCTTGACTCAGCCATCGTAGCTACTACAGCTACTGTCGGTGGCCTTGTTGGGCCCCTTTTAGCAGCAGCGTTGGTTCCAGGGGAGTGCTACTGCTATGGAACTTAGCAGTAGCGCTTTTTACAATCCAGCTCTACTACTACAGATACTGTGGGTGGCCTCATTGGGTCCCGTTTAGCAGTAGCGCTGGAAATGCATCCCGCGCTACTACTACGGTAGTTAGCAGTAGCGCATCCTATTCGCAGCGCTGCTGCTAAGTAGCAGCAGTGCGTGCTATTTTCCAGCGCTACTACTAGGCTCCTACCTATAAGGTTTTTCCTACTAATGATAAGTCATTGCCTGATAGCCCTTTTGTACATTTCAGTCATTCCTTCGATCATATGAAGGCCAATTTGACGTGCACTTATAATGCGCAGCGACAACAACGCCATCCTTATCGTTCTTTTCCCGCGAGCCTCCCATGTTGTGTATTTTGACTCGTCTAAATACTTCAAGAAGAAGGACTACACCGACGTAATGGCAATTTTCGACAATGCTCTCCAGGGCTTCAGCCCGAGCTATGGCCACATCGAGATCAAGAGAGCAAGGAAGGGCACGTCGTCTTTTGAGGATAAAACTAACTTCTGTTGCGTCCATCAACCAGTAGATAGTAAGAAATATGGATTCTACGTCATCTAACTCATGATGGAGTTCAGAAGGGATTGCCAACAACTTCGCAGGACAAGAAAAAACGACGACCATATCCACAAATAGGCGGAATCATTAGGAGCCGAAGCGGATTATAAACTCTGAGATGACTTCTTTCGCATCGAGAGGGACATTGCAACGATCATCGTGATAGATTTCATCGAAGAGAATGGGATGTTCCACCATGGCCCTATATCACGAGCTGATGTTCGAACTCACATAGCCATGCAACGTGTGGATATGACGTCGTTCACGAAGCTGGGTTGCGTCCTCCCGGATCTGGATGGATGGAACATGCAGTGATTGATGATGCCAATGATGATGCGAGGATTGAATTTGTACTTTTTCTATCGATGAAACTCTGTGATGTAAACGGTCCTGCTGAACTTGTGTAACGCTAGCTAGTTTGTTAGTTTGGGTACGACGACCATGCATACATCTAGTTAAATTGTTTGGGTACGATGAACCTACGTTGATTAATTATGTTTACTATATGTTGCATCGATTTTCTAAATCTTTCTTTTCGTGTTCCTCAAGTGTATTATGTTGCATATTAATGTTGAATTCGCTTGATGAAGATGCATCTCTAACAGGTACATAGGTCTTTGATGGCAAAGAAGCAGTATTATGCCATGTACATAGGGAGGGTTTCGGGAGTGTACGACGAGTGGCTAGAGTGTCAGGCCCAAGTTGATCGCTTCCCATGTGGCAGCCAGAAAGGGTTTAACAGCAGAAGAGAGGCGGAAGCTAGTTACTTGAGGTGGACACTAGCGCACAAGAGTAATCAGAACCGGCACCTCATATACTTCATAATTTCGCTCTTACTCATAGTGATAGTTCTTCTCTTCTATATCATCGTTTAGATGGATGACGATGTAGTTGCATGTATTCGAGACATGTCATAAGTTGTGTCACTATTTCGAGATGAAGGCGAGAGACATCATTTGTGTTGCATGATCATAATGATGACATGATTTGATGAGACTATTTGTATGTGTATGATGAGACTATTGTGTGTATGATGTTTGATAGAGACTATAGTATAAAAAATGTACAAATACAGAGGAAAGAACCTGTAAACAATCAGAAAATGGTAGCAGTAGCGTGGGTTGAGTTCCTAGCAGCAGCGAGGATTTAGCAACAGTGAGGCCATAATAAACACACTGCAGCTGTTAGCAGCAACGCGGCTTAGTCAAACACGCTACTGCTAAAAGTTTGTTGTAGTGCCATAGCAGTAGTGAATTCTCCCGCGGTACTCATGCGGGTATAACCCACGCTACTACTAGGTTTTTCCCTAATAGTGGATGGTTTCTCTCGAGCGGGTGATAACTAATCCATGCCCACATCCATGTTCGCACGGACTACCATTACCTTCGCGAGCTAATGACCGGCAATGAGGACGTGGCAACTAATTAACCTTACATTGAGATTGGTGAGTCTCATCGGACGGTCGGCGACGCGTTTGCACAAAAGACTTCCAGATCTTATATCAATTTTTCTACATTTTCCGCTAATTAAAGCCATGGACCAATGTGTGTGAGATAAATATCAGTCAACAAAGGGGATATAGAGTGAAGTGAAAAATTGAGCGGTGACGGTACCTACCGGCACCTGTCTAGCCATTCATCTAGTGACACCTTGCACCGTATGTATACCTACGCATTGTATAAAAAAAATCTTGTGTTTATAAAATATCGGTATTTCGGCAGCTATCCCATCATGATTGTACTTTACATGCACAAGTGACAGCAATGTGGCAGACCTAATCTGTCTCTTCTCTATGCAATAAATTCAACTTTTATTTCATTTTAGCTAATTTAAAACGTTCATATCTTTTTAGTTGTATATCTGTTTTTGAAACTTTTTTTATATTTGAACTCCTTGTTTAATAGCCTTTAAAATGAGACCAATTTTGGATATATTTTAATTAAATTCAAATTTGAACCTATATATCACATTTTTGAAGTAACACATTTCACTCTTATGAAAAGACTGTTACACATTTTCAAATAATCAGTTTCACAAGTTCACATTTTACATTTCACTTTTCACTGCGTAGTTGCACAAAATACATCTATTTCTATTGCACTTTTTAAAATAACTATTTCCCTCTTTTGAAATAAATTGTTTATTTTCAAATAATCAATTTCACAAACATGCATTATAATTTCATTATATCTGATTACTATTTCGCAATTGACAAAATAAATTTCAATTTTCATTGGGCTATTTAACAAAAAACATCTATTTCAATTGCACATTTTCCAAATAGCATGTTTCACTCATTTAAAATAAACGATTTCACATTTTTGAAGTAACATATTTTACTCTTTTAAAAAGACTGTCACACATTTTCAAACAATCAGTTTCACAAGTTTACATTTTACATTTCAATTTTCACTTGGTTATTTCACTAATACATCTATTTCAATTGCACATTTGTTAAATAAACTATTTCACTCTTTTGAAATAAATTATTTCATATTTTTAAATAATCAATTTTACAAAGATGCATTTTAATTTCATTATCTCTTATTACTATTTTACAATTCAGAAAATACATTTCACTTTTTACTAGGCTATTTAACAAAAAATACATCTATTTCAATATCACATTTTCCAAATAACATGTTTCACTCATTTGAAATAAATGGTTTCACATTTGTAAGTAATATGTTTCACAGTTTGTCATTTCAGTTTCATATTTGGGTTAGTATAGGTTTCTAATGAAATAGGTTGATTTCACATATTTCTAATAAAATAGGTTTACGGCTATTTTCTAGTGAAATGGGTTTGTGTCACATATGAAATATTGAAATTTAAAAGTGTTTGAAATATATCCAAGATCGGTCTAGTTCTAAAGGTTTTGACGCCAGGAGTTCAAATATATAAATTTTTCACAAATATACTTATAGTTTAATTGATATAATTAATTTAATATAGCCTATGTGAAATAAAAGGATAGTTTTATGTGTGAGATAGGGAGAGCAGTCTGTCGATCAATGCTTTTCCTATCATATCAAAGACATGATGGTGGCCAATAGTTGTATTAGGTATGGTATTCAATTTGTATAGCAAAAGAACAAAATAAATACCATATGTCCACAACTCGAATCTTAAAGCAAGTGACCGATGGTGAGATGGCCACCGCTAAGTACCGTTAATGTTCAAAGTGACTTTCTGCAAAGAGAAACGTCTTTTATTCTCTAAGATGGCAACCAGAGCATTTTTTGTGCCATGAAGGTAGGGACCTACTCAGTTAAACCAATGGAGCCTGAAAATTTCTCACTACCTAGACCCTTTTCGTCCCACCATTCAACATGAATGGTGAGCTATCTCAAAAACAATGAAATATACCCTTTTCCAGTATTGCTTTATTATATTCTAAGAAACTACAAAATATCTAGGTGTTGCTTTATGTGTAATATAAAACTTATTATGCAATGTTCATACTCTCTCCATCTCCCTAATTTGATAAGGAATAATTTATATGTGTTCTAGAGTGTTCACTGTCAGTAAAGTCTTTCGCTATTGTGGTTACTGTTGAATGCTCATAGAAATCCAAAGAAACCCTTTTATCAAAAGGAAATGATTAGGTACAAATCGAGCAGCACGAGCGTTGTTTGGCTAATTATGTTTCTCGCTTAAATTTTGTGAATGTAAAGTGTACATACCCATAACGCCATAACATGATTAAGTATAAACTAAAAATGTTTGATCGGTTTGTTGTACAGAAAAAATTAAGAGCGAGAGATGCGAGGTGGGTCTCTGAAATTATGCCTAAACGTTTGCAAAAAACATTTCTACCTAAAAGCTACACATTTTACCTTTTCCTACAACACACAAAATTAACATTCAAAACGGACATATGACTTTTTTGAAAGAGAATATAGCAGACGCGTGCATATATTTTGCAGGATGCATGATCCTATATTATGTTATACTCCCTCCGTTTCTAAATATAAGTCATTTTAGAGATTACACTACGGACTACATACAGATGCATATAGACATATTTTAAAGTGTAGATTCACTTATTTTCCTTCGTATGTAGTCCGTAGTAGAATCTTTAAAAAGACTTACATTTAGAAACAGAGGGGAGTAAGACTCAAGTAACTTCTCTACCATCTGATTTCTATGTGACCCAAGTTCTATTCAGTCGTCACCAAATACATTATGTTGGTCGCTCAACATCAAAATGAAAACCGCGTCATTTGCTTGCCTATACCGTCAGGATTTGATTGGAATTTTGGACCCAGATCCTGGCCAAACCCTGCCTTTGCAAAAGTAAAATGTTATAGTTTCATATCCTCCCAAACAAAGTACGTATAGTGGAGCTGGCCTAAAAGGTTTGTTCGTGAAAGTTTGAACTTGCTCTCCTGTCTTTCTTATAGACACCTTGCTCTCGCATTGTCCTACCAGCTTACGTGAGAAGCTAGCTTGTTAGCTTTAGGAACATATTAATCTCCTCACGTTTGCTCCATAATTGGTCACACCTATACATATACGTAACTAATTCCACCATGCATGACAGACGTACAAGGAAGGAAAATGCTAAAGCTGGTCAAAGTGATTGGGTTCTCAACGCTGAAGTTGGTTACTCTCCATCACAAAGTGATCAGCAAGGAATATCTGAACTGAAAACCAGGTAGAAAGGGTAGGAAAATGTTGTGTAGTAGTGTATCATTACTTGACAAAAATAGCTCAAAAAAAAAAAGATGAAAACGTGCCGACGCAAAAACCTCTTTGCTCAAGGAGAAATATCTCCTCCTCTCATTACCCGGAAAGGCCATATATGCATGCAGCATGCGTGAGATATTCTTCTCTTGCGAGTATTATTTTGGTAACTACAGCTGGAGAGATCAACACAGAGACACGATTGGTTCAACTTTACTACTAGCTAGCTCAACGATATCTAAAAGCAATCGAGGTAGACATAAATATATATGAACTATATCACGCGTAGCTCTCGCCGAACAAGCATAGACCTCTGATCAAGTGATCGTCAATCATAGGATTCTTCCTAAAAGCTCCAAAGCTTCTTATAATAAGCTTTGTGGTTACAGCCTGCAAGCACATTGCATGCACGGATGTGATGCCACTAAACTAGAAAGAAAGAGAAGGCATTGCATGCTCCATCCGTTTTTGCACCTCTAGAACGGGCCAAACGGTGCAATTCTTTCCGGAAAGGCAGTGAAAGTTGTAAGCATGCATGCATGCATGCTACTTGCACTTTGCGATTACCTTAGTGGGTGCTTTGGGGGGTCTAAAGTGCAAAATTAACCATCCTCTTTTTAGAATAATTAACCCTCTTTTTTGACCGGTCATCCAATGTTAGTTAATAATCTTTTGTTTTTTATGTTTACTTCCATTGACTCAGATAGCTCCCTGATATACATGTGCCGTAATGCAAGTTAAAAATGGGATAGTACTTGTTAGGCACCGATGAATCTGTGACTGAGCATAGTTTATGTTTTTCTCTTTGAACAGTTTGTTCATTTATTTAATGCAAGTTGTATTCACTTAGTTGGTCTAGTTAAGTTGCTAAGGAAAGACTGTTCTGTACTCACCACTTTGCTTCTGGACACAACTAGCTAGTTCTATGATATGTACACTTGACAAGATAGAAAACTTAATAACAATGAGAGTTTCTTTTCGAGAGAGAACATATCTAGTGCACTGGAGCTTGTGGTGCATCCGACCTCGTTGTCCTTTTCTACAAGTTGTCAAACTATATATACAGTTGACGGTAGCTAAGTTTAATTGGACCAACGGCACTTTGGTCGTTTTTGTTTGCAAATTATGTTTCAAATTTGGTTTTGGACTTTTTCTATATATTGGTGTGCACTCGTTGTATCTATGCACTCTTTTTTTGTAGAAGTTTCCAAAGTTTCTAAATATGTGAGCCGAGGTCGGGTGCACCTGATAAGTTCTCCTCTTTTACCAACCCTAAATATTGCTTAACATTTTTTAGCGTAACCAGTGTGATTGGAGTTTCCTGAACTTGTGCGCTGTTGACTCCAAACAGTCTTTATCGGGTCCTGATTTTAGAATTTAGATGGCAGAACGCATAGATATGTCACTGACTCGTAGAGTAAAAAAACAGCCAAGTCACTGAAGTCAACAGAATAAGACAATCACCATGCAACAACCAAGTGGGTAGAACCGCACAAGACCCGCAAAAAAAGGTCAGGGAGCCCCAATGCATCTTATTACTGGCATATATAATTACTACTTTGGGCAGCAAGCTCATGCGGCACTGCTTCTGCTTGGAAATCAAGCAGCGGCTAGCTGTCCTGCAAGTTGT